>NW_024039322.1:0-600000 GCF_016077235.1 Cyprinodon tularosa
TCGCATCCATTGCTGCAGAGTGCAGGCTGCCCTGCAGCACAACATGGACGACACTTGTCAGGATACTGTATATTCTATAAAAACTCAATAATGTCTTTCTCTCATATCTGTCTCTCTTTCATCATGTGGAGGTATAAACACAGTTTCTCTGTTCTGACCCCTGCCCCTGAAGTTTCGGTAAGCTGGAATGTTCCAGGAGGATGGCTCTCAGTGGGGCAATCACCTCTTTCCTCTTACATTTATCTAGAAGCTGCATTTAGTGTTTACTTTGTGATGATCAAAAGCATGTCCACACCTAAAATAGGGTAAAGCTTTGCACTTAAATGTATTTATTAATTCAATGATATATGTTAATTTGCAATAAGTTTGATTGGTTTATATACATTTATTTTATTTGTAACCACTCCAAAACAGTTCATGTATCTATTTTTTCACTCACTTTTTACTTTCTATAACCTCTGGGAATTTGCCCTCTCCAAAATGGCAGCCAGGGCTCAGAGCACCTGAACAAGCACTAATTGGACTGTACCACCAGCTCCTGGTGGTACAGTCCTGGTGGTCATAAGTTTTTTCATCTTAAGTTTATTTGTAGATTCAATTGAAGAAGTTCAATGTGTTTTTATATTCCTTCTTTGCTGCAGTTTAGTTTAACAAACGTATCTGTCCTGTGTTATAGCTTATGGAGTGTTGTTCTATAAATGTGTGTGTGTGTGTGTGTGTGTGTGTGTGTGTGTGTGTGTGTGTGTGTGTGTGTGTGTGTGTGTGTGTGTGTGTGCGTAAGTGCGTAAGCTGTTTCTTAGGTCAGACGTGTTTTGCTTTTGCCTCAGTTGGTTTGTTCACATTTTAAATTAAATTCAGTTTCTTTGACAATTATGAGCTCAGAGTGTGTTTTTATATTGAACCCTTCATGTTAAAATGAAAACTGTTTTTCTGATCATAGCTGTGACTCTTCATGCCTTCCAACTGTTACTCCATAACTAACTCTGTCTCTTACAAATTTGTTTAATGATCTGTTAGGTTAAAGCAGTGGTTTCCAAAGTTGCAGATTGGGAGAGGTAAAAACAGGTAAAATGAATTGAAAACATGAAACATTTAGTTGTTTTTTAAAAAATGCATTAACTGCAGATTTTGTTAAATTGTAAAACTTAAAATAGTTGCACTCTAAAGGTGGTGGTTGTGTGATTTTTAGGACATTACATTGCAAAAATGTAATTTGATACACTTGACTTTTCTTTGCTCAAAGGGTTGGTTTGAGGAGGTGCAAAAACTTTCTTGCAAACCAAAGATTGGCTCAGCAGGAAAACTTTGAAAACTGCTGGATTTGATTATACCAAAACACTTTCAAAGCACTATATGCTCAAGAAACTCACCACTCTATGAGTCTGCAGCATGAACAGGCATGCTAATCTAATCTAATCTGCCAGCTAAAGCAGCCACCTACCTGGATTGGTAACATGTTCGAGCTGCCCCAGGGTGGTCTGCTTCGTGATCCGGTAGACAAGCTCGCCCGGTTCGCTGTCCTGGTCGCTGGAAGACAGCTGCAGCGTGGTCAGCTTCTTCACAGAGTTCTCATCCAGCGCCAGGCCTTTGTTTACCACCACAGGAGGAAGATGATCCTCTGGATGAGAGAGATATGAAATAAATTCATGTTAAAGCACAGGTTTGTTGATGACGCTTGCTTGCTTTGTGCCGGGGTCAGAATTATTGAAAGTGATTCATCCAGCAAAGCACTAAATGGAGGTAATTTTCCTCAAGGTGGTAAAAGAAATGATGGGTTAAATCAGCAGAGGAAAAATGAACAGACAAAATTAGAGACAGGAATAACCACTTTAAGGGAAATGAAGACGGTTAAAAAAGGTTAAAAGTTAAAGAAACTAACAGAAATATTCTGGTATAAAACAATAAAGCAGAAGAACACAGAAAAGCTGGAAGAAAATAACAAACCAGAAAGCTGCGAGGAACAGAAAAGCAGTTGGTTTCCAGCAGCCTCCGAAGTGGGGGATAAAATGCTAAATCACAGCAGGTTTTATTCTCAGGAGGAAGAGTTCAAACTCAGGTTTAGAGATTTGTTATCAAGCAGGGTAGGTGAGATATAGTCTAAATAAGAAACTATAGGCTACATCTGCAGTGGAGACTCACAGGCATTATAGTTCCCAATTGTTGTCAAACAATTAACACACATGGTGCAATGACTAAAAGGAGAAACAAAGAAATGCCAACACAGCCGGGAAAGAAAATAACATGCTTTATGGTATAGATGAAAGAAATAAGTTGTGGGAATTTGCAGAGTTAATAAAATGCATCAGTAGCTCCCACAGCAAAAACCTCGGAGGACATCTTGTATTCAGTCTATGTCCCGTGTGGAGCGCAGGACAAAGGCATAAATCTGTAGTAATTGCCTTGTCTTCTTCAACAAATGGAAGACCACTACAGCCCGTTTTCTTTTAGGCTGCAGGTAGAGGAGTACGGAGGAAACCTTACCCAGAACGCTGATGAAGAAGGACTGGTCGATCAGTTTGCTGCCCTCCGGATCGACCAGGTTGAACTTGAAAGACAGAATCCCTCCTTTCTCCCCTTTCTCATGGCTGTACTGCAGCAGGCCTGAAAGAGACAAACACCCAATGTCAACCTAACTCCATGCACAGCGCTAACAGCTGTGAAAGTTACACAGTGTTAAACCGCGTTTAATGGCTGCAACATTATTCCAAATGGGATGAATAAAGAGTGCAGACAGCTTTAATCTGAAGTTACCTGCATCTCTGAGCACAAGCTTTAATTTAGCTGTTTCTGTTGTTCTGTGCAAACACACTGAAATGAGTGCAATCATGAGCGGCATTCATTTTTACACAGTGTTTGAGTTTTTTTTTAATTAGAAAGCCAAAACTGCAAGGAAGCTGTAATAGAGTGAGATTAAAAATCGTTTGGGAAGAAATGGCTGCTGCAAAGCGAGAGTTATTTGTCCTTTTGTTGAATTTCTGACATTTCTTGAAGAACAGGGCTACATATCTGCCTTCATCAGCAGAATTTTGTTTCTTGGGGTAGTATTTATAGTGTCTAATAGTACCTTAGCTGTTTAGGCCTTGAATTAAGTTTGGAGAGTATTTTTAAGGCATAACTGCATGCCTGCCTACAGTAACTGCTTCTAGAAGACATAACATTTTTTTTTATAATATAGTATATCTTGAAAGGTAATGTTTATCTACACAAGGAGCACAGACTTGATCCTCTACTGTCCAAATAACACCTTGAGAATAGAGGGAACTGGTGCACATCTTCAGGTTACAGCCATATGCTGGGAATAACCAAACATGGGAAAGTGTGTGCGACATGTATGGAGGATTTTTTCTGCCAAAATCTAGTGTTACACCGATAACGATACCAGTATCGGGTGGGGCCCAATCCAGCACTAAAATGGTGGTATCGGTATCAGTGGGTACCAACAAATAGGGCACCGATACCATTTTGACAGCCAAAAGTTTCTTCAACTATTGTCACCCATTCCAGGAAGCCAATAAAAAGTTCTACTGGATTCACTTTGTATTAGTCTTTTTCCTGCTTCACAAAGGTAGGCAGCATCTTGACAAAGCCATGATGGCAATTATGTTACGTCCAAGTAGTATGCAGTTCTTCATATATACACACACATCCAATTCAAGCAGATGGTATTGGTATGGTAACGGTATCGGCCAAAACTGCACAGCAAGGTATCGTATCAGAGCCAAAAAATGGCATTGGGGCAACACTACCAAAAACCAAGAGCATGCACTTTCAATTTGAGAGCAGAATTTCCTCTACTTGCATTCAAATGTTATATTGCTCATCTTCAAAACTTCTGCCTTCTCACAAATATATACCCTTCTCTATCAAATCTTTGTTTTTGCTCTTAGATCTAATGCTTCTTACACATTATTTTCTCGTCTCCTTTACTTCCTTCTCCTTGTGTGCAAACCAGTATCTGCTTCACAGACTGGAGTCGAATCGTTACCTAGCAGCCTTTACAACCAATAAAACAACAGCCTCAGAAAGGGTGGGCGTTTCTCAATATGCGTTCTTGAGCGTTCTCGTGTGCTTGTGTACTCGTGACACGTCATCAGCCTCAGCCCGAGTACCGTTCCAATTCTCGAGAACACCAGATCGAGAACGCAACAAATCCCCGGATGTTGTTCTCGCCCGGCCCTCTTTATCGAGCATGCATCAGAGCAGACTTGTGCGTTGTTCATACTGACCGCTTCCCCAGAATGCCCCGCGGCCGCAGCTTGATTCGAGACAGCACTCACAGTGTTAAGTTAAACATTCCCTTTTCTGCTGCTGTTGTTCTTCAAAAGTACGTTTTGAAATCGTTTGAGGCGATAACATTATACATTGAAGCCTCCCTGTGTGGTCTGTTTACAGAGTTAGTGCGAAATAAAAAAAAAAAGTCCGACGTTGAGCGGACCAGAGTGACCAGCAGACCTCCGAGGGTAACCGCAGCCAGGGCTAAATTTACCCCGTCTGTAGTGCACTTCTCTCGGTCTAGTTATGTGTGAACTACCGCTCGTTCTGATGGCATTTTTTTGCGGTTCGGTAATTTTTTTAAATGTTTTTTAAGCTTTAGAAATTAAAAATATTGTTTTCAAAATGTTTTGTGTAGGGAATAAATAGTTTTGACTGTTAAAGAAATGCTAAAGAACGTTGCATGTGATGACGTCACGAGTACGCTTCTGTTCCAATACACATACTTGCTTGCGTGCTCGCGTTCTCGTCAAGTCCGATCTTCCTGCGTTCTCACCAAGAACGGACTTGACGAGAACGCGAGTACGTACTCGCGTTCTCGTGAATTGAGAAACACCCGGTGTGTTTATTTTCTTTTACTGAGTTTGCTACCGCTTACTGATAATAAAAATCTCCTCAAATGTTTTCTTGTCAACAAATTGTATGGGATTGTCTTCGATATGCCAAATCAAATATTTGAAATCATAGACAATAACTGAACAGATTTATGAACCATTTTAGCCCCAATAAAGGTAGGCTACTGTACTTAAGAGTCTTGGAGTTGATACACCTTCAGGCCTGAGGTGAACACAAAACTATAGCAGGCTAGTCAAGGCAGATGCTAATTCTGCCTCCAACAGAAAATTTTGTGACTCTTCCAAAAACGTTAAACCAATCCACTGGACTTATCAAGTTGGAAGACATTTCGCTTCCCATCCAGGAAGCTTTATAAATAAAAAATGTCAGAAATAGCATTGAGTTCAAGGCTATGGAATCTTCACCAGCAATTTGTGACTCTTCCTTTTTCCTAATTGTTTGTGTTTTCAGCTTCTTATTTTATTAGAATTTATAGAATTTATATTGATACACAATTTAATCATCAGTAAGCAGTAGCAGGGAAACTCATTAGAAGGAAACAAGCGCAGCCTTTCTGATGCTGTCGTTCTATTGGCTGGAAAGATTTCTAGGCGACGATCCGACTACAGTCAGAGAAAGTGAAGGAAATCCACAAGCAAAGCCGATTGGTTTGCTAATGAATCCTGACTCGAGATAGATAAGTAAAATAAATATTTACATTTTAAAATAAGTCCTGAAAAGAAACAAAAAGATTAACAGTCAAATCCCACGGCTGAAAATTAAGAGAAGGGTGCCACAGTTTTACCATGATACTTTCCTACCATAAAACTAAAACCATGGTGTTTTGTTATTAACATATAGCATTCAATGTTAGATTTGAGTTATTTCCAGTTTTTTTTTTACTTTTGTCACTTAAAATATCAATGTTTCTTATCACTTCCTTTCACAACTTTTTTTTTTTTTTCAAATTTTGCTTTCAGCAGTGATTGCTCATAATAACAGTGGAGTATGCAGTTTAGTCATCTTTCATAGTTTACAGATCCAACTGTTCTGTTTACGTCTTGTTAGAAGTTGCTGTACAGTTTGATTCTAGGTGATTCTACTGCCGCAGAAATAGATAAATAAAGAATGGTAAAAAGGAAAGAGAAAATAAACTCAAAACCAAGACAGAAAGAAAATAAAAAGCCGGCACCTTTGTTGACGTCCTCCTGAGTGAAACTCTGAACAGGACCTTTGGTAGAAACCTTCTCCACATGGCTGCTCCTGCCCAGCTGCAGCTTGCCCACTGGAGGGTCTTTGGTCAGGATGTAGCGCAGCTTCATGTTGTCCGAGTCGATGTCTGTAGCCTTCAGATTCTGCTCTGTGATTTTAGACAAGGATCCTGCAAAAAACACAGCATTTCGTTCACCATGTGTCCATAATCAGAGATATTCTTCATCCAGTTAAAATAAACAGAAATGGTCCACTGTAATGCAGAATGCATCAAGGTATATCTAGCATAACTGTCCCAACAAATTTACAGCATAATTATGCAACATTTTATAAATTGCTACCAATGAATAAGTTTGTTCATTAAAATATCTGTGAGGTTAAATACGATCAAGCAACAGTTTTCTCACATTGAGCCAATTAAAACAGTTAGACAGAAAGTGGAGTTAATTGGAACATTAACAGTTAGAAACAATGTGCTAATTACTGTTAGCACTAATGTGGAAACAACATTCTGCTCTAAACGTCTCCTGACTCTCACCTGCTGGAAGCTGCAGGCCTCTGTTGACGGTCATTCGAGGTCCCTCACTCTTCCTGACATCCATGGTGAACTGCAAGAGGCCCGTCTGGGTCTTGATGCCATCGGTGACGGTGAAGCCCATTTCATCAGCTCCCCCGTTGACAGTTTCAGGTGTGTAGACCAGCAGCTGGTCCAGGACGTCCTGGTAGGTGAAGGTGGAGCCCTGTGTGAGGATGCGTCCGTTTTCCAGAGGCTGGGAGTAGAATTGCCGCCGACGCAGTTTACCTGAGAAAGATTACAACAATATGAAGAGGGGGCTGCTCCTATTTAACATCTATATGCTCCCTTTAGCTCAGATGACATTAAACAACTAGATTAGTTATAATAAATATGCAGCTTTACATCACAATGTTACCAGATGACTATAAACCCATCAGAGCATTGGTTAGAAAAGATAAAAATGTGGATGCACCACAATTTTCTCCAACTGAATAAAAAAAAAACTGAGGTTATTCCCTCAGATTATTACCGGATTATGGCTAGATCTGAACCTTCAGAGGCACATAAAGACAGTTACTAAGTCAGCCTTTTATCACCTGTAGGCCATTTCCAGGATTAAAGGACTAATGGTTGAGCATGATCTAGAAAAACCCATTCATGCACATAGCTCTAGTGGAATTGATCACTGCAACATGGTCTTCATAGGTTTGCCTAAAAAGTCCATCAGACAGCTGCAGCTAATCCAAAACTCTGCTGCCCACGTTCTCACTAGAACTATGAAAGTAGAGCACATCAGCCCGGTTGTGAAGTCCTTGCATTGGCTCCCTGTAGCTCAAAGAATAGGCTTTAAAATCCTTCTGTTATTCTATGAATAACTGAATGGATCAGCACATAACAGATTTGTTTTCAGTGTATCATCCTCCCAGACCACTCAGGTCTTCTAGTTCCAATCTAGAACTAGTATAAAACATGGAAAAGCAGCATTTAGTTCCTATGCTGCACTGATCTGGAACAAACTTCCAGAAGACTGCAAAAGTGCTGAAAGCCTGAGTTCTTTAACTGCCACAAGCTGACTTTGATTGTAGAAGTTAAACTGTTAACTGAGGTATTATAAGTTTAAGGTTGTGGTTCAACTTTTTTTATTTGCTTTACCACCTGCTTTTATCAAGTTTTTTATTTTTTTATTGCTTTTGTTTTCTCTCTGTTTTACAGTTTAATTCATGTAAGGCACCATGAATTGTCTCTGTACTGAATTGTGCAAATAAAGAAACTTTCCTTGCCTTAAATTAAACCATTCAGATGTGAGTCTTCTCATGTGATTTGGTCCACAATATATATCTAAGGTCAGAAACAGGTTAAAGTCAGATGTGAGGGTTTTTGAAATCTGTTGTTCAGGTCTAAAAAGGTAATTTTTAAAGCGATTTATTTTAAAAAATCAAGAAGTAATTAGAATAACGTGTGGCAGCTAGTGAAACCGAAACCCGGAAAGAAGGGTTTACAGAGGGGAAAATATATTTTTGTATATAAACAAGATATATTTTTGATTCTAATTATTATTGAAAAACTGCTGTTTTTCTGTTGAGGTGGGACACTTTTTTTCTGATGCTCAGGTGTTCAATGATCCAAGTGTGACCAAAAAAAGTTATGTTAAATAAATGTCAATTTATTTATAACGATTAAAATAGACTGTAAATTGTTTAAGGCTTAATAATTGTTGCAGATTGAATAATTAGATTAAGATTTAAAACAGAAATCCCTATAGTCTTAGTTAATTTGTTATTTTCAGAGTCAAGTTTTTTGCTCTACATATTATTCAGAGGATTTATTAAGATGAGTCAATGAGTTGCACGCAGTAGTGGAGCAGCATCCTGAGGCTAGAGAGCGTTTCCCTGTGATAAATCAGTTTGTTTGAAAGGGTCGGTGGAGTGAAGACAATAAAGAAGTGGCCTGTTAAAAAGAGAAACTGCCCAACTTCCATCATTTTGTATGAAATCACTCAGATTCCTGCTCCTTCCCAGCACTTCTACACAACAGCGGTTTTATAGCAGCTTTACGCTCCACCTCACCGGCTGTTTTACGGCTCTTTAACTGCGGACAGGGCGTTATTACACCGTGTTCAACCCAGGTGTGTGTGCGTAGAGTTTAAAAAGAGATGGAAGATGAAATTAGGAAGGCTGCTTATTTCTGGTGGAAAATCCATCAGACGCCTCTTCTCAGCTGGTGTTTCAGAGGCTGCCATCGTGTCAAGACAGTTATGGAGGTTTTAAACCCATTAATGTCTTGACATGATGGGACACTGAAAATTGGAGGGTTTGTTTATGTATTTCTTTCTGTGTGACAGAAAAACAAAAATAGTTTCCCATCCAGGTCCAGGATTTTATCCACTAAAATTGGCCTGGGTGATAAACTGCTGGTAAACAAACAAATACAGTCATCTATATCTTGTCTTGTGAAACAATTTCCTTTAACCCAGCAGGTTTTGGCATGTTGGAAGGAGAACTCATTTTGCGCCTGTGATCAGCCGTCAGCAGGGTGGAGCGTTTGGAGGTCGGCTGGTCTGAGTGTGTGTGAGGAATGGCTGCGGTTAAAGAGCCCCGCTGCTGCAGACCAACGCTGTGTTTGTCTTGTTTTAGACCTTTTGGGTGTCAAAGTGAGAGTAATGTGTTTACGCCTCTGTATGCGCCTTCTTCTCGGTCACATTCAGAATAATTTATTGTAAACATACTTCAACCTAAGTGCTGAACTGGTTGTTAGAGCTAAGTTTGTGCAGAAGGATTACCTGACTGACTGATGCTTGGTTTAGATTGTGCCTTTATTCTAATAAATGTACATCTAAAGAAATTAGAATATCAAGAAATTATTTTAGAAAATAATTACATAGATTTGTAAATCAATTTTTTGCCTTTTTAAACAATAAGCTTCAATATCTGTTGAAAAGCTTCACAAAACCAGGTGAAAATGAGCAAAGTGTTGATATGCTGTTAAAGTGTTTCTGGGCTCACCGTAGGCGGGAATCCGGATGATGGTAAATAATAATTCATTTTCCGGTGTGTCTTCGTCGAAGACACTGAGAGACGAGTTGGTGATGACGACTCCGGAGTTTTCCTCCACATGGATGCTGCTCACTGAAACCGTCAGCTCTGGTTCGGCTTTACTCTGCAGGTGGACAGAGACACAATAGGAGTAATCAGAAAAATACCACAGCTGGATGTTTTTATAGTGGCCATGATTAAGCCAAAATAATTAAATGATAAGAATTATCTTTAAATGTATATTGTCTTGTTCCATTGGCAAAGTGTCTCACCTCCTGAATTCAAGAAAAAATGGAATTATTATAAAAAAAAAAAATTATTTATTTAGATTACATTTTCTTGTAGTGTAACTACCTTGAAAGTTAATCTATTTTTGGAAGAAAAACAGTTAGAATGCTGAAAAAAAGTAATGCATAAAAAAGACACTAAATTAATAAACTAAATTAAGAAAATCATCAAACAGTAAAGGTCCGGATACATTTTTTTATTATATAATCTATTACTTTAAACAGCATTTAACACTGAGATAAGATGAGGTGTTTACGCATCCATGTTATACGTTACATTTTTAAATAAAAGATATAAAGAGATAAAATGTTTCCATTTTAAAATCTAAAGTCTTTTTTGAGGTAGAGAACAACAATCGTTTAATTTGGCTTTAGACAATTATTATTATTATTTTTTTTTTCTGGGTTAATGAGAGCAGTGGGCTTAATGCTGCCCTGCAAGGCTTTAAACCTGGGTTTGAATGGAGACAAAGCCATTCTAAAGCACATATCAAGGTGCTCATTCTGAGCCTGGATCCATTTTTAATTCTAATTCTGCTCATGGTGGAGAATCCTGCTTCACAGCAGCAGGTTGAGCCAAACATACTCAAAACTGGCAGTTACCTAATGGACACTATGAACTCCTTTTTTCAAAGAAACTGAAAAAACAAACCACCACTGAGATTGTCTCCTCAGCCTTTCTCTCTGATGAACTCAAAGAACACCGCACAACCTCGGTAGTGAGATACCCAGAAGGGACTGGCGCCATTTATAGGAGGAATGGTCCATTTGAGCAAAAATTATTCTATTTTTTAAGATTTTTTATATACATATGGAGCTTTGTGTTGTATTTGTTGTTATCTAAAAAGAAAAACAAAGTAAACACATTGATAATCATTTTACTCTCAGTAAACTTTATTTTAGTAAAATTAAAAATATGGGAACAGAGGAGTGGTCAATAAGGTTTTTGAAAAGAAAAGGAATTAAGTCAGATGTTTCCACTCTGTTTTGAATAAATTCAAATGAAGGAAGGAAGGAAGGAAGGAAGGAAGGAAGGAAGGAAGGAAGGAAGGAAGGAAGGAAGGAAGGAAGGAAGGAAGGAAGGAAGGAAGGAAGGAAGGAATTTAGCTAAAGGGTGCTAATATCAGAAAATGAATTTTGTTTTAAAGCTGCAGTCTGTAACATTGAGAAGAGAGAAGACTTCGACTGAAAATTTGAAGAAAAACAGGTTTCACGCCACTCCCCCACCCTCTCTGCTTCACTCATGCCCCACCTCCAAGCTCCACCCCTCTCACAGCATCTGCGCGGCTACCGCATGCGACCAGGGGGGGGGGGGGGGGGGGGATTCAGCGTGTGTGAGCTGTGATTGACACTCCATCAGACGCTCCTCTGGCTGTGATTGGTTGTTTTGACTCGTCCCGAATTATTCTTTCCAGATTGAAATACAGGCAGTAGGCGGTACCAATTGAAGCAGTTTTTTTTCACAGGTTACATATCACATGTACTGCTGTCTGGGCATAGGGACAGTTTTAGCAAATATGACAAAAAAGTGATTTTTAAAAACTTACAGACTTCAGTTTTAATCAGATTCACACTAACTGATTATAAATACAAACTGAATAGTCTAAAATATTGAAAGAAAAAATTTTGCCCCCACAATAGTTTTAACTTCTGACCAGGGATCCCATTTGCAAACTAATAGACACTGCTACAACATGCATAAAGAAAAATCCCCTCTTAGAATGTCTTTCTAACTTTTTTGTATTACCGTATTATATAACATTGCTTTTTTAGAAGAAAGAATATTAACAAGCATATTTTTCTATTTGTATAGTAATTCCAGTGAATAACAAACTTTTTAACAAACTGTCTCTTTGGGGATAGAAAGGCAGACCAAAGCAATTATATTTGTGCCAAAGGTAAAACCATTGAACTGCCAGTGAAAGTAGGATCATTTTCTCACATATTTAGACAGAGGAAGAGCCTCAAAGTTCACATGGTTTTCATGTTAAAGTGATATATTACTACAAGTTATAGTTTATAATGATTTATAAAAGCCGATTTCATGATATGGGAAAAACTGTCACAGTTTTAATGTATATATATTATTATTACTATTCACCTACCTTAATTCACCTACCTTAATTCAAACATACATACTTCCCACCCCCGGTGCCTAGATGGGGGGCCGCAACCCCCCATCTAGGCAACCACGTACCTGCACCTTTTTTTGTTTATAAATTTCATTCTAAATATATATTAGTTTGACTGAACTGAATTTCAGAGCTTATTTTTTGCTCTAAAGGTTAACATTTTTGATGAAAGTCTAAATTGTTAACCACGCAGAAACCTTATATTGTAACAGGGATTTGGATCCTTGAGAGATCCACCATACATGGCTGCTTCACACACACACACACACACCCACACACACGCACACACCCACACACACACACACACACACACACTGCTAACCTAACTGCTCACTGACAGCCTCATCAATTCAACTGGAGTCTCAAAACAGGATTAATTAGCTGATTAGGAAACCGATTATGTTTATACTGAAGAGAGAAAGAGCAGGCTGAAGGCTGCGATGTTTAATTTAGATGAAGTCTTTCTTAGAGCAGGAAAGATAGATGATCAATTACTAAAACTTCTAACATTGGAAGATGTCTAAGGTAGTACACAATACTGAGATCTATGAGCACCTCTTAACAAAAACAACAAGTTAAAATCATTCAAAATGGTTTAAAAGTAGCTATAAGATCATGTCTGTAATTTGGAGACTTAGCAAACCTGTGCAGCTCCTCTATTTAAAAGTCCCGATCATCCTTTAGCGTGAATTAGGAGCTTTTGCTGCTTCTTTATTATTCAAGACTTAAATAAAAAATAAAAAAAATAAAAAAAACAGCAAAAAGTTATTTGGATTCCCCTGTTTTCCTAAAGCTCTGACTTTGTTTTTCTTTGAATTTTATAATAATGTTAAATTTATCAATTCAACTTTCTTTCTTTAAGCCTTTCAACTTTTGATACTTCAATTATTTAGAGTAATAAGGGTCTTAACTAGAGGGAAGGACCAGCATTAGTTTTATAACAGTATTATAAATTAGATATATCTCAGTATTTCGATAATTCACCATGTGTCCCGATGCCCCAATTAATGAATCATTTGACCTGGCCACTTGTCTGAACACCATATAAAAGGTGGATTCTAAGTCATTTCAGGTGGGTCGACACCTGGATTTCTGTTGAATGTTATATGATTTACCATTAGGCAAAACTAGGCAGCTGCCTAGGGCCCCAAATTCCTGGGGGCCCATAAACCTTCTTTTACATGTATGATTAATACAGGTATTACTCATTTGTGCACATTAATTATGTTTTTGATAGAAATCCTTTCTCTAAAATGCTATCAGAATGCTTTAGTGTCCACCACATTGGATCAGTCCGTTTGCTGCGCAAGTGAAGAAAGGTCCAGTCAGCTGCAAACCATTTGAAAACAAACAGTGCCAAGTGCGCGTTTGTTGCTTTATTTAGCAACTATTCAGACCCCTCTAGCACTTTTTTTTTTAAAAGTGCTTATTTATAAATAATAAAATTTAAGATAACATTTTGTATCTGTATAATGGGTCTGTTTTAAGTGTTGTCTTTTCAATTCAGAGGGCCCTACGCATGTCTTTGCCTAGGGCCCCAAATTTCCTAAATCCGCCCCTGGTCATAGTCATTCCTAGTTAAGTTAAAAATCAATCCACTGGACTTTGTTTCCAAGTTTGAAGACATTTCCCTTCTTATCCAGGAAGCTTTTCAATTCAAAATGTCAGAATTAGCATTGAGTTCAGAGCTTTATAAAGTAGACCAAAACAAAACCTTATTTTGGCTTAGAAAACATGCAAATTGAACCTGAAGAACCAGAACGTTTTTCAGGTTCAACCTGTTAGAATTTCAGAAACAGATTCAGAAACAGATTCAGAAGCAGAACTACTCCATGCTGTTAATCTGCTGAGGCTATGAACAGGCTGCTGAACATACCAAATTAAAATAAGACAACGAAAATGTTTGGAGGACCTTTGCATACTCTTAATGCTTTTATTAACAATAAAAGGCATTGGAAACAAAATGAAATCCTTGTTCCTTGGAAGAAAAATGGTTTAATGTTTTAATAACAGGTATTATACTTAATAAAAGACTTAGAAGCATCACATTGATGGGAGACAATCATCCCTTTAAAAATATGAATACTACAAAAAAATTCTAAACCAATTTATCATCTTTATAGGTCAGAAAATGTATTTTGCAACAGAAAATACAGAACAAAGAGTTAATCAATAGCTTTCACTACTGATCAAACACTATCAACTCTGAGCCTGTGAGTTTGTCTATTGTCACCCATTGAAAACTTGCTACCTGGATCTCGATCTCCACAGTGAATGCTTCCGTCTGGCTGTATCCGTCACTGATGTATAAGCTGAAAACATCCCTGTTGGCCTGAGGTTTCTGATGGTTCTGGACGTAGAAGATGTGATCAGACACCAGGTCCTCCAAAGAAAAAGGAACATTTGGAGCAACAATGTGTGAGCCCCCGACTGAGCCGCCTGCAGGAGGAGGAAACAGACACAGCTGTGAGGGTAGAGGTATGGTACAGGAAGTCCTTCAAACTCTTACACTCATCATAGTCTGACCCTAACATAATATATGGAACGGAAAGATGCCCTTTTTCCTGCAGCACCAGGACAGTTAACGGGGAAGTCATCAAACATGCCGGTTAAAAAAGCTAAGATGTTGTTCTATCTTCAGATATTTTACCTTTTAATCGTTTAAACCTCATTTAAGACAAACGCTCCCAACATTTAATATTTCCATATAAGAAGGGTGCCTTGAAGATTAATCAAGAGCAGCATCCAAAATTTAGAAACTCGGCTTCATCTAATAACGAAACTGATCCTTTGCACACATCTTGGATGTGGTTGAAATAACTTTCATCCACAGAGTGTCTGGACGATCTCTTATGTTTAGGGAGAATATATTACTCAGACACAACATGTGAATAGAGAAGGAGAAGTAAAGTTAATATTTATATAAATCCAAAAGAGACAGTTAAAGTGGTTTGGGCATCTGATAAAACACAAAACCTGGTAATGGATGGGTTCTGGAAATTCTGAACTGAAAGGAGGCCTGAAGGGTGTCTGGATTTGTCAAAAATACCTCAACACTTTGTAAACATGAATAAATGACCAGATCTTAAAAAACTGTAAAGCATTCAGTTGCCTCAAAATGTTTAAGGTTGTGAACTTTAAATTACAAATTAATAATCAGTAAGTCCTACTTCTACATTTAGATTTCAACTTAATTAGAATGGCTCATTAAGCCAAATCAAAACATTTACTTAATACTGTTTAAAGTATTTAGATATAGGAACTATATATAGGAAAGAGTTTTATTAGCAAAGAGTTTAAAATTTTTGTTCAGTCGTTTCTTTAGTCCAAAAACAAAGACAGCAACAAATCCAACCACTACCTCTAAACCTGATGTGCTATTTATACCCTGTGGGTACTATAATACCAAACAACTATTGGCATAATGTTTTTTTCATCACGAAGCCCTATATTATTAACATTTTAACATTTAAACCACATGTAAAGAGAATTCTCCTATTTTCCAAGCATAAATGTATTTTTCTACACATGTAAAGAGCCTCCCAACCTTTTAGGATTAAACTGTGGCACTAGCAGTAAATTTGTGTTTGAATTTTGTTGGGTGTGTCTAAAAGTGTGGCCTCTGTCATCATGCAGCTGCCTCCAGCATAGGTCCGCCCCCTGCTGGCCCAGCGGTATAAAAACGAAGTCAGGCTGCCTATGCATTGTTGCCACTTGTTGTGACTTTGTTGTTATATTTTTAGACCCCTCTAGGGACTTTTTTTCAACAAAGCGCCTAGCAACAAATCTAGCAACTTCTTCCTGTCATGTTGGATATTTGAGTGACAACACAAACAGCACAGATCGCTCTCAGTTAATGGTCTCCATTGAACAGTTAGTGAGCGAGCCCCTCACTCCTATCAACACAGGGACTCAGAGGCAGCAGCTGCAGCCTGTGTCTGCAGTTAGAGAGCGGAGTGACTCTGTTTCCCTATTGCACATCAGTCACATATGCAGGAAGCTTCCACTAATCCCCCCTGAATTAAAAATAAGAATGTACAGATTATATTTAGCATATTTTTTCATTGTGACTGTTGCAGTGAAATAGAATAGCAACTTTGGCGGTGGTTTGGCGCCCCTAAAGGACACGCCCCCAGTCTCTCAGGACAAAGAGTTGGTGATGTTATGAGATGACCTAGGCTTTGAGGCGTGTCTCGAGTACTGGAAGTAGTGTTTTCGTGAGGCACATATTGGCTTGCTTTATTTGGAGGAGGAGCCAAAATCGATGACGTCCGAAGCCTCGCTACCCCGCTATACCATGTGACCGCTCCGGAAAGTGGTTCAGCTCGCCCGGAACTTCGGCAGCCATTTAAACAGCCTCTGTGTTCAGTCAAGATGCTTGAGTTGGATAGGTTGTATATATTCAAAGATAGATTGGTTGGGAAAAACAACCAATCTAGTTGGTTAAAACTAGTTTGGTGAGATTAAACAATGTAATGATCAAAATCTGAGCAAGCCACTGGTTACAGATGTAATAGAATTTAACCAGTATGTCATGTCACTTCACTAGTGGTGTCAGCTGTAATGGACTTCCACTCTTGAGATTCTTGGTTCAACACCCACCTCAGACTATTGAAAGTTGAGATAAAACACAAGTATTTTGCCTAATTTGTATTGCTTTGCGCTAGTACAAATAAAGGTTGTGTAAAAACACTACCTAATTAGATTGTTTGGTTTAACCAAGACATTGGTTGAACACATAACTTCCAACCCGATTAAAACCAAAAAGTATTATGTTTAAATAAAATGACTAACACCTTTCATTTTGCTCAGACATTTTACAAACAAGAAAACTTACAAAATATTTTATTATACAGACCAATCATTAACAATTTCAAAGGAACCTTAAGGGGCAAGAAAACAAGAAAAACAATAATTGCAATAATTGGTGACATGTTCACATGAAGCTTCATGAACTGTGGGGATCGCTGGAGCAATTTGGCCAAACCGTTAAAATGCCTCATGAGGGTTCATCTTACTATGACTACAAAGAGTTATTTAATTACTCTTGAGACATCATTCCGTATATTCGGTTGTGTTTTAATCAATTCAAATTAATTTTAATTGATAAAAATGTTTTATTTCTGTGGTGTGACAAATTGAAATATCATATTCACTAATTCTTCACCTGGTCCTTAATAATGGCTTATCAGGTAACATTGAATACTGCTGACTAAATGTAGTACAAACCTTAATCATGGTGTTGCCATGTTAGCCACACCCATTGCCAGCTAAGCAGCTATTTAGGGTCTTTATTGTCATAATCTACCAGTACCTTCTTAATGCAGTTAACTTAAGGTTTATGAAGTTATTTTAGTTAAATTTTAATGAAAAAACAAACAATCTAGATTCATTTAAAGTTTGGACTTAATGTACTAAAAAAAACTATATTAATATAGCAGAAATTTTACAAACTAATGAGTTTCAAACACTCATACTAATGAATTACTTTCAGCATTTGGGTTTAGGGTGGAGCAGCTTTCATACTTCCATAAATCCAACTAACTCTGACTGGATCCTCTTTCTACTCCTCAGGTAGAATCATCATTCTGCTAATGGAGGTCTTGTCTTTTAAAATGCATCTTTGAATAACTGTAATCTTACTGTATAAATGCACATCATGTGGGCGGGCGCCTTGTATACTGAGTCTTTACATCAGCATCAAACCTTTTATGCTTTGTTGCCTGTGATCAGACATTGACCGGCGCCACCTGTGCCCTGCAGACTGCAGAAAGCTAAAGAGCTGCTGACTGACTTCACTGAATACAAACAAGTAACCTTCACTCTAGCAGCCAAGAGGACAATAAGCTGTAGTCGACAGTAGATCTGTGCCAGCTGCTAATCTGCAGCCATGAGTGTTAGGAGCCTTTGACTGAGTGCATTTATGCTTTAGGAGAAGAGCAATATGTAAAAGGTCTGAAACTAGCCTCTGTGTTCTGCAAAGAGTTTCGCTTTAAATCAAAACCCTAAACTCTTCCCTAACAAGAATATTGACCATTAATTGATAATATTTCTTGAAAATATTTCTATATCTGCCTCTAACTTATTCACACCAGAAATGTTTATTTTGGGGGGATATATCTAAAATGAAAAATAAAAAAAAATAAAAAAACTTTAAATAATTTTCAAAAAAAATAAGAAAAGCATGGTTAAAAAATAAAACATCTCTCCATGAATCATTGGATTCCCTCCATTGCTGGCGTAGTTATGTTAGTGCTTTGCAAAAGTGTCCATACTGGTGAAATCCTTTCAGAATCTGTTAGTTAAAATAGGAATAAGTAACTTTTACCACTAGGTGGGCTGTTGAGCAATGTGTGTAGACCAAAACAAGTAGTGTTTTTGTGAAGAACTTTAAGATGCATGAGAGCAGGGGAAATTCCTTTTAGCAAATGATGGTTTACAGGTACATGTAACCATTTTTATCCACTGGTTGTGCTTTCCACCATTTCGCTTCTTTGCTACATTTTATAGGCAAGCAGAGACTAAGCCCTGAGTGGGAGCTGTTCACATTGCCATTGTGCATGAGCTGCCAGTGTGGAGAACTAAACAGAGAGATTAGGTGTGATGTCACACCATATTCACTCTAAAAATATAACAAATTTTACCTTTAATATCCTTCAAAAAGAAAAAAAAAATCTTATTGCTTCCTTAAATATCTCCCAGCATATCACACAGAAACTGAAGTTTCTCTTTTTGCCTTTCCAGAACGGTCTAAACTCAGATTAGATTCAGAGCATCTGTGGACTACGCAGAGATTTTTGACAAGATGCTGAATAGGCCTTAGTACCCTGGCTTGATCTTAACCTGGACTTCTCCAAGGGTTTGCTGCCCCTTTCCCAGGGGGCGCCAGAGCTCCCTCTAGAAGAGGGAGGTAAAAATATAAACCTGAAAAAGTAATTAGAATATAACCATGGACTAATGCAGCACTGGTATAATACCTGCATCACCAAGAACATTGCTCAGTTAAAACCACATATTAATTCAAAATTAAAAACTAAAAGAGCTGATTTTATTTATATTCATAATCCAATCCAATTCACTTTATTTACACATTTTTTAAACAGAAGCATTTCCAAAGCGCTGCAGGAAAAATATTAACATATAATTAATACAATGCAATAAATGGTAAAAAATACAAGAAAAAAAATAACATAACCACCTTTTTTCTATAAACATTATTGAGTTAAAAGTTTTAATTGTTTAAGATGTGTTCTTTGATTCACCGTTTGCAATGATGGCTCACATTCCCCTCTATCCTAACCTACCAACAGAACAAAAGCTGAAGCTTTGAATCACATTAAAATAACGATTAGATGCCTGTATGGGTAAATAGGACACAAATAAAAGTGAGAGAGCGTTTACATCCGATGTTGGTGAAAAGTGCAAAATTTATCTGTATAAATTCTAGGGCTGCAGCTAATGATTACTTTGCTAATCTATTAAGCCTGAATGGTTATGCCAAAAATTAAAATTATTATTTTTTGGATTATTTTTAACCAAAATTGCGATTTTGGTTAAAACTCACTTCAAGGGTGTAAACACCACTTAAAGGGCAGAAGGGATACATTTAGTGTTTACAATTTTAGTATAATGACTGCTCTAAGTAGGTCGCTCTATCTCATAAAGGCATGTTTTAGAGTTTCTATACTCCTCTTAACGATTAATCGATTACTAAATTAGTTGACGATTATTTCAATAATTAGTCTGATTCATTGTTTCCGTCCTAATAAATTCTTTGGGGTCACAGCACTGCATTTATAGAAAAACATGATTGTATTTAAGCATTTAATTTAATAGATTGAGAGTGGGAGTGGTAATCTACTATCTGTCTGGAAGGTGGGGTTCGGGTTGGTTTGGTTTGGCCCACTGACCCACACTAAACCAATTCCTTACAGCTTTGGATGTTTTTAGCGTTGCTGCTCAGCTTTAAGATAACCTTTCAGTATAATCTCTTCTGCATCATCTCTCAGGTTGTCTTTCCTCATTGACTTTCAGCCCTTTTGTTAATGTGTTATAGTACTGGAGCTTTTAGTGAGAAATTCCCCTTGTAAGGACAGCTTTGTTCTCATTTCAGATTACCTTTCTAATTTCCCCCCAATCTGTTCCTATCTTTAGCAGAGGCGATAAAACATGGGAGCATTGAAACCACAGCGTTTCTCCATCTGTAGCCGGGTATACGGCACCACTAATCCAGAACATTATGAAGATGTGACAGATGGCATCAGGACGGCAGGAAATTCAGCCGCTGTTGTTAAATGTGACACAAACAAAATCGTCGAGTTCATTGTGAGAGACACTTCTTATGTTGCTCTGTGCTCAGGCAGCGTGTTAATGGAAGGGGGGTGGGCGGTGCTGTAAACCCACCTCTCTTTGTGTTTTCAATGTAGCCGTATTTGGGAGGGCTGACGAGCCAGATCTGCAGATCCGCTGCAGGCGTCTCCACGTCCGATACTGTGATGTGATTGGTGGACAGCAGCACACGGCCACCTTCCTGGACCTGGGAAACAAGTCATTTTAAATTGAGGTAGTTTCTGGTACTTTTACACTGTAAAATCCTGGATGTGTTTAAAAAATTATTTGATTAGGTTTTATATATATATATATATATATATATATATATATATATATATATATATATATATATATATATATATATATAATTATAAATATATATAATTATAAATATATATATATATATATATATATATATATATATATAATTTTTTTTTTTAGCTTTCTAACTAAATGAATCCAGAATCAATAGAACAGCTTAAACTTAAATTTAGCTTAATGTGCTGTTACAAACATTTTATTTAGCCTCTATCTTTTACAAAATAAAAGTCAGCAAATGTTGGAGTTCTTTAAAATCCTAAGCTCTTATTTATCATTCAGTTCTTTGGTTTGCTTGGTGAAGATGTACACTCAGGACTTCTTATCAGTGACTCCATTTGAAGGATTTCCTACGAGGAGGAGTCTCCAAAAAAGACACAAAACTTGGTGGAGAGGGATTTTTGCTACAAACCCCCAATGACCTCAACAGGGATATGAAAATTCATTACCCAGATTAAACTGGGGAATGTCGCTCTGGAAAAGATTTCTGGGATTCCCTCCAGGGATCCAACTGACTGAAAACCTGATCAAGTACACATAAACTGCTTGTTCTTTTAAATCACTGCTTAAAACATGACCTTTAACAGCAGCTGTCCATCAAACAATCTGACTGATGATGTGCTGCAAACATTGGTTCCTCCTACGTCTGCTTTTTTAACAACCTCTTCCTTAATGCTTTGTTATCTTTTTTTCTTTCAATGTCCTGTGAAGCACTTTGCAGCGCTTTCTCTATGACGCTTTGCATCCGTCACCTGAGAGGCAAACATTGACAAATTCTAAGAGGGACTCTAAGTAGTAGCTATTCAGAGTAAACAGACTAATCGTGTTTATTTTCTATAGGATTTTAGGGCAGAAAATGCAAAATAAAAACTTAATTGAACTCACTTAAACCAAGTTAAAATTGACTGATGTGCATTTTTAGTTTTTTTAATCATACTGTGCAGTTCAATGTTGTACATCTTTTAAGTTCTGCCCAAAGTTTTTAAGCCTGAGCAGCAGAGCGGAGTTCTTATTTTTTCTTCTAAAAACATGAGGAAAATGTAGGATAAATGATCACAGGCTGCAGGTCCTGAACAGGACCTAACAGATGGATGTTTCTCAGCTCAGCATCTACTGCTCCTTTTCCCACAGGCTGTATCGGGCCATCTCGGCTCCTCTCTCCTCACTTTGTAACGGTTTTCATTACGTTTCCTTCTGTACCAGACTGGATTTTTTTTTTTGGTCCTGCTCAGGTGTGGATATGAAAGAGAACCAGTTTAGGGCTAAAATGTGACACGGAAAAACTGCTGTTCCTAAGAGGAGGAGAAATTAGGTTTTCACTGAGGAAGTGCAGAAACAAAAAAATGGAGCTGGAGAGGGACTGCATTCATATCAATGACCACAACACATGGAATAGGTCAAACTATAATATATAAGCCCATTTGAAGGGGGGAAAAAAAGCTTTGATGTTAGATTTCTGGAATACATGCAGACAAATGGGATGTGTCCACCTGATGTGGACTGTTTTTTTTAACAGGCGGATGATCTCCTTCTCCCACCTCCTGCACACGGATCCTGTGACCCAAATATCAGTTAAAACCGAACACGTCTCATCTGTGTAATCCAGCAGGATGATCTGACAGTTTTGTATCACTGGGTCACACTGAAAGCTCTCTATTTTTGTTTCCTAAAGAGTTTGTTTCACAGATTTATTCATGGCCCCTCACTGAACCGTGTAGGAGGAGAAAATGTAGCTCTGGCAGGTCTTTGGTCCAGATAATTATCCCAGTGAATATTTTTATGAATTAAAAAAATATACAACACATTCTTGTTTATACAATCGTACAAATATTGTTCGTACATAACTTATGTTTTAACTTTTAGTTATTCACTTATTATTTTTCACTTTTTATTTCTTTTACAGTAGCAGCCACTTAAAATGGCCCTTCCCAGTAGAAAGCCATCCGAATGGCAGCAAAATCCCTTCCAACTTCCAGCCAATGGCCTTCTCATGGGCGTGCATGTATTTATACCCTGACTCCACCCTTTCACTGAATTACAGGGGCTGACCAGGAGATAACACTTTCTCCATAGATCAAGGCTCTTCAAAGTTTTCCAGGCTAAGGACCCCCAAACCGATGGCGAGACGGAGCGGGGACCCCCTAATTATATATGTTGTATAAAATTGAGATATATCAAACTGATCCTATAGTCAATCTATTTATTACATATGGATTCATTTAACGAGAGTAATTTCTCCCTGGGATTATTAAAGTATTTCTGATTCTGATTCCTGGTTGATGGGACAGGTGTTGTGAAGGAAACGGTGCCCAGCTTGAAAGAGCTCCTATGTGTCGCTGAATGTGAGCATTGATGACTGAAAGACATCTTCTGCCTCCATTTATCTGTTTACTACAGTGCGTTGAATTCATGGTAATGTGGAGTTAAAGACATTTCATTAGTGGAAAAACTCCGGGTTGGGAATATAAAAAAAAAGACTAATCAACCAAAACTTTCGCGAATCCCCTGCAGTACCTCCGTAGACCCCTAGGGGTCACGGACCCCCTGTTGAAGACCTCCGCTTTAGAATGTCCATAAATCATGACAGAATATTTTAGATGTTTAAAAATAAACTGTAGAAGACTAGCCAAGGACCAGCCAAGGGCCCATCAAGGAAAGTGGGGAAATGTTGAATGGCTACTACTGTGTTTTTTCATACAGTGTAAACTACACTGATTGCTGGAGGCGGAGCTTAAAGCCAGCTCCACCCATCAGGTTCTGGAAGGTGCGGAGAGAGAAAGAGGATGAAGAGGCCTGGCATCTGTAAAAGCAATAGCTGCAATCAAAAAAGATGCAGGTCTGCTTCTTTTCATTTGTTTGTGGCAGTGGCAACGTTTTCACTGGATTCCCTCTCTTTAGTGATTAATTCAGTTTTCACTAACCCAGTCCTCAGTCCTGTTTCTCCTCAACTGATATATTTTATGTATTTCTGTCTGATTGAAGATCAAAATGATTTTGAAAGATTAGATCAAACTCCTCTTTTTTCAACTGAAAAATGTTAACAACTGTTCTGTGACTCAAAAAAACTGTCTTTGAAACAGATTTAACCCCAGTTTATCACAAACCAAAATGCTTCAAAGAGAAAAGAGAGAACAAGAACCAGCATTAAAAGTGAAAAAGATCACCTTGATGCCTCCTTGCACGGTGACCACTGGCGGCTGTCTGGGCATGGAGGTGATGGTAATTGTGCACATCTGGTTGTCAAGGCGGTTGCTGTCTTCGTCATGGACAACAAAATGGAAGATGTCTGTGACCGGCTGACTTCCTGTCTCTAGTGAGGTGGTGTACCTGCATATGGAGAACCAGGTTACTCCTACTGGGCGACTCTTAAACAAAAAAAAAGTTCAAACACAGGACGTCATATCAGAGCTTTACGATAAAAAGCTTATCTCGGTTCAGAGAGAGGCAGGAGCATGCTTTAAATGCCAGAAAGGATTTATTTCTCCTGGGTTCGCCATTAACTGAAACACGGGCAGAAACTCTCCATAGGGAGAACATCCTGATAGGGCATTCAAACAACCAACAGTGGAGGAGCGGCAGCTCTGCTCCAAAACAATCACTTGATTGATGTGTGTTGGAGAAAGGATGCATCTAAAGGTTGTGGGACAGTAGCTCCAAAAGGCTGGAGATTCTTTTTCTAGCTGAGAGATGTGACCTCAGACGTTCTGCTACCATTTCCAGAATAATCAAAGAGAACTTGTCTTGCGAAAGCTGAACAAAGAAAGGAATGAGGAATCAATCACAGGTTTTTAATGGATGGATGTTTCGCTTCTTTCAAATAACAAGAGTCTCTTAGTCAGCAGAGATTTTTGGAAACAAGGTCTTTAAATCTCATAAAACGAGTCATCTGGATCAAAGACTCTAGCAGACATTTGGTGGAAGATCATTACAGGAAACTAAAACTTATACCCTTATTATTGATGCCCTGTTGTCCCATTATATTCTATTACTGTATTTTACACTTTATTTTGTTTCTGTTTGTTATTAAACTTAAGGGTTTTGTATATGAGCTGCATGGTGGGGCAGTTTGTAGCTCTGCTGCCTTGCAGCAAAAAGGTTCTGGGTTCAATTCCTGGCATAGTCCCCAATGAGACTATGCAAACTCTACATGGAGTTTGCATGTTCTTCCCACAAATCCGTGGGTTCACTCTGGGTACTCCAGCTTCCTCCCACAGTCCAAAAACATACCGGTTAGCTTTGATTGTGTGTGTGCATGGTTGTATGTCTTCTGTTTCCTCACAAGACCATGTGACCAAATATTCTGTATGAGCACAATAAGTAAACAACAAACTCCTCCCCACTGGAGGAGTGGAAAAAAAGTGTGAAAAAGATCGCATGATTTTAAGATTCATTTGTGATTTTTAGTGTTTTGTTTAGGTAGAGTGCTTGCTTCCCACCTCACTTTTTCCTTCCAGTTAACTTTCTTTGAATGGCTCGGATTCATGGTATTCTGATGGATCTACCTGTAAATCAAGGCATCAGCTGGTTTTGCCTTTGTTTCCGTGAACAGCTACATAAGAATCAGCATCTCATCTCATGACATATCGACAGAAGTGTGTCTGAGGTGTTTTTAAAGACTGAGGGATAAACAAATTTCGCTGTAATCTCTAACAGTAGCTTTCCCACAAATAACCGTGCTGAAATCAATCCCTGTCAAATTTTCCCTGACTCATCCAGCTTCGCACCGCTTGTTTGCTAGATCCAAAGAGTCAAAACAAAAACAAACAGTTGCGCCTGCAGCTCAGGAAGGTTCAATGAATGGAAATGAAGGAGCCAACATGTGAATGTTTTATGTCATGCCTCTCATTGAGGACTTCACCTCCTCTAACAGGTAAAACTGATTCTATGCTCATCAGCTCAGTTATTCTAACAGACTCCGCTCAAGAAAGAAAAGGAATTCAATTCTTTTCTTCTGGTTTTGGTCTTTTAAAAACTTTATTCTGAAGAAAAATTTAACAATTTTTTCTTTGCTCTTTTAAGTGGAAGTAAAAAAGTTCCTGACAGAGTCAAGCAGCAACCAGAGGAGCTAATCATGACTGCAACCTCAGCATAAAGAACCCTTGAAGCCATTTTATCACCTACAAACTCAAACAAACAGCCTGTCTCTGCTTTTTAAAGCAGCATCTTTATTAGAGCATCTCTAATAATGAAGGCGATTAATGTTGCAGAGGACAGATTATAATTATCCCAGGAAAACCTTTGACTTTAGGATGAGAGCTTGGTCTTACCCTTATGGTTGCTATGCTTCATGTGCTTTTATACGCATCTGAAGTTACAATAAAACCATCAGGAAGAATAAAAATCCTGATGAGAGGAGCTTCACCGTGTAGAAACTATTAACTTTGAAGCTCAGAGGAGCACTTTAGGGAAAAGTGGATTTAAAACAATAAAAAGCATCAGTGAATAGCAAATGAATTCACCAAATTTCATACACGAGTCCCTTTCCCACCTGATCCTGTACAGGTTGACGTCCTCCTGGGTGAAGGATGAATACTCCCTCAGCTCCTGAGGCTCCTGCTGGGAATAGGTCCTGGTCAGGATGCCGTACATGGGCACAGACACCAGCTCGATGTGGATCTGATCATCAGGGGATGTGCTGTCCTGTTATCACCAAAACACAGAGCCTCTTTAAAGTATTTTAGGTTCAGACATTATACCTTCTTTATCGGGATTTTAAGTGACCAAACAACACAGAGCAGAACTTTGAAGACTTGACTTTAAGACACTGGAAGGACATGATACAGGTTTCTCGATATTTTTGTAAAGACAGAAATATGACATCACTTTGTTTTCCCTAAATAAAACACAGGGCAACAACTACCTTCATAAGTCACCTAACCAGATAAAATAAATATTTTTATAGTTTAATCTTAGTGTAGGTGCGGTATTTCTGTAAAGGAACTTATTTGAGGACATTTGAGAACAAGCAGCATCACGATGACTGAATATCTCCTAGACAGTTCAGTACGTGATCTGAACATGGAAAGAGGATTTAAAAACCATAGATGTTGATCCTAACAAAGCAGGCTGACAAAGCAAAGAATTAATCACAAAAACAACAATGAGGCTCTTTGGAACTGTGGAGGAGACACAGAGAAGCAATCTCCATAGCCACGATAATCTATAGTGGAATACGGCAGTGGAAGCATCATGCTGTGAGGGTGCTTTTCTTTAGCGGGGATGGTGGAATCATGGAGGTAAATTCAAGACAAACCTGAAAGAGCAGTTTAGATCAAATTATGTGCGTCGCAGAGGAACAACCAAAGTCGAGAGCTAAACCAAACAGATTTTCTTCAGGATGTTCTTCATCCAATCTGACTGAGCTTCAGCTGTTTAGCAAAAGCAATGACCATACATTTCATGCTGTAGATAAAAATATTGGTAACTCTAACTACAGCAAAAAGATGTTTTACAAAGTACTGTTTCAGAGGTGATGCATGCAAGAGGATTTTAACTAGTTTAATAACGTTATGCAATTCTTTGTACTGCTCGATAAAAGCAAGAAACTGAGGAGGGATAAAGAAATATTGCAACTAGATATGGCACTAACATCCTGTATGATCTGATCAAACTTGGAAGGCACTAAACACAGAGTGAACCCAACCACGAAGGGAAGCAATTTTCACATTAGTCTGTAAATTTAATGTAATTTACTCCTTAAATTATACCAAACGAATTAGGATGTTAGACTCTACTAAACTATTTCATCGCCTCTGTTTGCAGAAACAGCACAGACAGAAGCTGCATGAATGACTGGATGCTTCTCTAAGTGTTTCAGGGTTCAGATATGATGTCATTTACCCAGATCTTTTACCCAGCATGCATTCCTTCTCACTCACAGTGTAGGCTATGTGTGAGCGTCTGATGACCGTGCTGCTTTTCTCGCCCACTTCCAGCGACAGAGTAGCTGCCGGGTCTCGTCGCGGCCCATCGCTCTCTTCGCTCACGCTGCTCAGCACCGTCACCTGCACCACTGTGGTTGCCATGGAGATCCCGTCGCTGACCGAGAAGGACATGGCGTCATCCTGGTTGGAGAGGCCAGCGTGCCGGTAGAGGAGGACTTTGCGGGTGATGTCACTGAAGGTGAATGTGTCGCCTGGAAAGAAAGGTGGATTTAGATAGAGTTTAATGCAAACGAAGTTATCAAGATAAAGCAGATGGTGGAAAAGAAGTGATAGAAATAATAAAACTCCTGCCTGGTACACATGGATGAAACAACTTAGAATAAATTCATATTTTACAACAGCAGTGCTATCTATTAGTAAAGGAATTAGAAAAAGCCAACCTTTAATTTGAATTCTTTAATTCTGTGAGGAAAAATGTCCGGCATTTTCCATCAAATCACTAGTGCTACACCTACGGAGAAATGCCAAATACCTCACATAAAATAACTCCTTTTTACGTAGAAACTTTTAGTTACTTTTTTAATTCATTTTTATTTTTTAGTTTCTCTTAGTTAACAATCTTGATTAATGATCACGACCGCATTTTAATAGACACTAGAAAACATGTCAATCCAGTAAGACACATTCCTTTTGACCTTAACTCTTCCAAATCTATATTAAGAATAATATTATAGAGTTAAAGCAACTGGGACAGTCAAATTAAATATGGTATCAAATTTACAAAGAACACAAGATCAAATTGGAGCCCCTTGGGGATCACCAAGTCTCCATGACCATCATTAAACAACATCTACATGCTAACTGACTCCTGAGCTATCTCAATAGTTATGCTGCTATATGCTTAGACTACTGGAGGACATAGGGACCCCTATTTCATCATTCTGCTTCATTCTATCTCTATTCTTCCGCTCTGCAGAATCTGTTAGTTCAATCTCTAACGTTATGCTCTCTCTGCTTTCTCTCATAGTAGCTTCCTCTGGTCTGTTCCTGTTTGGCTGTGACTCCATCCTGGAGAGAAATATCAGCTGTGCTGCTGCCATCAACACCCTTGTTTATAGATTTTGGAGCTCTGCCTTTTTTTCCAGGTGTAGTCCTGTTTCTCTGACTGTGAGTGGCTGGATGTGCTCTCTTCATCCTCTGACGTGGGAGTTAGCTCGGAGCTCGTCTGATGGCTGTGTGTTTCCTGTATGGGGCCGCCTTTTACAGTTGCGTTATGTATCTCTGCTCTCCTTTAACCCCAGTCGGCATCGGCAGATAGCCGCTCACACTGAGCCTGGTTCCGCTGGAGGATTCTTCCTTTTAAAAGGGAGTTTTTCCTCTCCACTGTCGCTACAACCATGCTTTGTGTGAGGGATTGTATTTAAGTCAATGAGTCGATGCAAAGAGGTTTTTTCTTAGATATAAAACTTTGAATCAATTTGACTGTATGATCTGGTTGAATTGTAAAGTGCCATGAGATGACATGTGTTGTGAATTGTCGCTATATAAATAAACTGAATTGAATTTAACTGTTTAGATGCTTTTGTTTGATTAGACTGAGATTTGGCTTTTAAACCACAAACACTTCAGGCTTTTACCACGGAGAAGGATCCATGATGATGTGGGCTTGTTTGCCTTCAGAGCCTTATTAGAGTGTATGGCATCATGAGCGTTTTTTTTTCTTCAGAAAATTGAATTTAATAATTGGATTATAAAGCAAATGACATGGTAACATAAAAAAATGTATCTGTACCACCAAAATTAAAAATTAATAATGTGGGTTACCGTTAATCATGCGGATGTTGGTATCAGTCCTAATCAACTCTCCGTGGATGGGAGCGTCAACCAGCTCAAACTCCAGGTCATCTGGATCCGTGTCCACATCGCTCACCGCCAACAGCTGGCCTCCTGGACACAGAGCACAGGAGACAAACAAAGGAAACTAGCTGTAATGTATCTGCTAAGAGAAATCATCCAACTTTAAAAGGCTGCAGATTTTATGGCCTCGCTGTCTGCTAACATGCTTCAGCTCCACTGACACGTTAACCAATGTTTCAGCTGGGTTGGTTTTTCCATTTTCTCTCACCGAGGGTAGCTTGTCCCCCCAATTTGACTTCCAGCAGCGGGTCCAGGACCTGAAAGACTGGCGGCTGCTGGTGATTGGACAGCAACAGGATGACAAAGTCCAGCTCAGGAGTGGTGTGTTCGCCGTCCGAGACTGAGGCACAAAAACACAAGCAGATGAAGAAAGAGGAGAAACTTAACCAGACCTACAAAGATTTGTACAGCAAACACACCCAGGGATGTTCTGTATAGTAAAATATGTCAACAGCAAATTAGATTAAACCCTCATAAAACCAGAAGGCTGAAAATTCTACAGTTTGGATGAAAAGAACTAAAGATGAATAAAGATGATAAAACGTGAATACATATATACGTTTCAGGTAAAATAAAGAAAAATAAGAACACCAAGCTTAAAAACAGCTCGCAAAAATAGGGAGGATTTTTTTTTTTACTAAACTGTTTATTATTACACACATTTATGCTTTTAGTTTTTTTTTTTTTTTGCAGCTAGAGTATGTTATATAATATCATATAATGTAATGTAATGTAATTTATTATAATATACAATAATACAAGCTGGTAGAGCAGCTGGTTCATCAGCTGGACATTTGGCAGAATGTGTGTTTACACAGCTTTAATGAAGACTCTGGCTGCTTAACAACCATTAGCCTCAAGACTCACTATTTTAATTAAAAATGCTCAAAATTAGGAAAAATATTTTTATAGCTTATAAATGGAACTTTACAGAAAGTTCCAGGATTTAAACAGTATATCTATCCTTGTCCCTGCAGTATCAAACTATTATTATGTGCTATTCATTCCACCTGCCTCTGACAGCAAATACTGGGCAGAACCCAAAAACAAAACATCCTGAAGACAGAAAAAGTCACCCCATGAAATACCTTAACAGAGCATCAAAACGGCTAAAGAACTACTAAGGAAAAATACGGAGACTGGCTACCTGGATGGATGGATGGATGGATGGATGGATGGATGGATGGATGGATGGATGGATGGATGGATGGATGGATGGATGGATGGATGGATGGATGGATATTGGATGGGTGGGTGGATGGATGGGTGAAGGATGGATGGATGGATGGATATTGGATGGGTGGGTGGATGGATGGGTGAAGGATGGATGGATGGATGGATGGATGGATGAAGGATGGATGGATGAGTGGATGGATGGGTGAGTGGGTAGGTGGAAGGATGGATTGATGGGGGGTAGATGGATGATGTTGGATGGGTGGATGGATGATGGATGGATGGATGGACGGATGGATGGATGGATATTGGATCGGTGGGTGGATGGATGGATGGATATTAGATGGGTGGGTGGATGGATGGGTGAAGGATGGATGGATGGATGGATGAAGGATGGATGGATGAGTGGATGGATGGGTGAGTGGGTAGGTGGAAGGATGGATTGATGGGGGGTAGATGGATGATGTTGGATGGGTGGATGGATGATGGATGGATGGATGGACGGATGGATGGATGTTGGAAGGGGAGGATGGACTGATGGAAACATGATGGATGGGTGGACAGAATAAACAAAAAAAAGAATAAATCCAAAGAAATTATGAAAGAACAAAACTGTGGAAGTAAAGAAAAAGAGGGAAAAAAGATGCAATGAGGAAAGAAGGGAGGAAAAGCTCTTCCTCTCGCCCTCCTTCCATGTTCAAAGTGGAAGGACAATATTTACCTGTAAAATAAACACTTAGAGACTCCGGGAGGCCTGTCGGGTTTAAACAAAGGAGACTGTTACAACTGGCAGGTGATAAAAGGAAAAAAAACACCTTATCTTCAAATTCAGATGCTGTCAGGCTGGACAAAGAAAACTTTAATGAATAAACAAGAATGCTTAAAACAACTGAAGAGTCAAAGAGGAAGGGTTTCTGCAGCAAAGCTCTAAAACCCCAGATTAAGAAACATTTAACTTGGCAAGCTTTGATGTTGGATTATGGATTATCCTTTAGAACCAAGGTGTTTTAAAAAATCCTCTTAACTGTCCAAACCACCCTCGGACTGCTTTGAAAACAGAGTTCAACTCCTCTGCTGCCGTTTTCAAGATTCAGTATTGAGTATATAAAATAATATATCCCCTCTAAGGGCTGAATATGAAAGAATGCATGACTATAAGTAAGGCCACACCAGTAAAGGAGTACTGGTAGAGTTCCTGGAGGTGTGACGGAGCATGCGGGGGTCTGTAGATGATTTTTCCGTTGTTGACGTCAGCCTGCGTGAAATGTTTCATGGCTTGGAGCGGTCTGTCTCGATGTTCGATGACCCCTAAAACAAACGCAGGAGAGGCCAAAATTTACCGACTCATACAGGAACACTGCAGTTAAAATCCATGAATAAAGCAAACCTTTCCTTCTTACCAGGACTACATTTGAATAGTTAGTCCTAACTTCAGTATGAACTTTATAAAATCACACTAAACCATGCCCATATTCATATATGCAAACAGACTTCGACAGATTGACTCCTTGGTCACAAAATATTAGCTTCATATTGAAATTATATTAAAAAATTCAAAATTTTCGGCAAAATACATTTTCATTCACTTCCAAACTGCTTAGATTTTATAGCATTTAATTTAGAGCCTCTAATGACTAAGAAATGAGAAGGTAACATTTTAATAATTTGCAGCAGAGCTTCTAAAAGGATCAGTTACTATAACAGTAACTCTTTCATGGTGTCACACAGGTATTTGGGGGAGTGGTGGCCTAGTGGTTAGGGCATAGAGCTTGGAATCATGAGGTTCAAGCCCCACTCCCACAGACTGACACTCTGGGTCTCCGAGCAAAGACACTTAACGCCCGATTACTGCCCAGGCACTCAATGGCAGCCCACCGCTCCCCAGGGAGATGGGTTAAATGCAGAGGCAAATTTCTCCATTGTGAGATCAGTAAAGTAAATATAAAAAAAAATAGTTTACTGAAAACGAAAAAGAGTCCCCAAAACATATTTTACAGCCGTTTCCATCTATAAAGCTCCCTGACCTGAATCCCTACTAGATTGTGGATATCTTGGATACAATCAGATAAACACAGTATAGTAAGATATGCATGGTTTAATTAATGGTTAGACTGCAATATTGTTTATTTTTCTCCAATGTGAAAATGAAATTAAAATAAAGTAAACTCATTTTAAAGAGAGTTTGGTCATGCAAAGACAGACTTGCTGATACTTTATTTATACAATAAAAAAGAAATAAAACATTTTTTAATTGGCTCCTTGACAAAACCGATGCCTAAATGAAATCTGTCCACCTAATATAAAAACAGCAGAACAATGAGAGGGTTGTGTTTTTAAAAATGTGAATCTAACCTCCTTCCTCTCCTCAGCCTGACTCGTCACTAATTGATCATTGCATTAGTTGATGAATGAGAGCCGTTCTAAAGCGTTTTTCCGTTTCATTACACCAAGCTGAATGTTAGGCAGCAGACTGACGGATGCTGAAACAAGCGTGTTTAGGTCTGAGTGGTGCATTAAATTCAGCTGCAGTTACACAGGAAGTCCATGTTAAAAGCGTTGCACTAAAAACATTTAGAAATCAGAGAACTATGAAATCCTGTTTCAGTGTAAGAAGGTCAATAAATCAGTTATAAGAACATTATGCTACAAAGAGGAGAATTAACATTTATCTAAAACAGCTTCTAAAAGGGGATTATTTTCATTTCTTGGGGATTAGGTTTAGAGGTAGGGTGAGTATTAGCTGTTAGTAAAGGCAAGAAATACATTTGTGATATAAAGGGTTATGGTTCCAGATAGGGTCAGGGATAAATGCAGTGCATTTGGGTAGAAATACAAGCTTGTATTTATGCTCACGGCTCACCTTGTCCGGGCAGAAGTGGTTTGGTGATGTTATAGATGAGCTTCTCGCTGGGAGTCCCAGCATCGATGAAGGAGAGGGCTGAAGGTGTTATTTCTGTTACCTGATCATCCAGAGCCTTCACAAATACAAACATATAAATAGGTTAAAATGAGAAAATAAAAACAGCAGTTACACATTAAACCCAAAAGATAGAACCCTAACTGACCAGTGTGCTCATATCAAAGTGTTTAAAGTTATTCATCACTATACAGCTTGACACAGACAAAATCTACATACCATACTGTAGAAATAAAAGATAAAAAAAACAAACAAATGCATTTTTTTTTTCTTAGGGATTATGAGGGAAATCTTTTTGAACACACTCATCATGGGTTGATAAGCAGTTTTCTACCATTTTGTTACCCATTTTAGAGCACTTTTTTTTTTACTTAACATTTGATTTACATTAATTTATTCATCTAAATATTCATTAATTTAAATATGAAATGAGAGATATGATGTTCCCTGTGTCGCTAACAGACAACTTGGTTCTCAGACTCCAGGTTTACTGCTGGTTTTTGAAGTTTCTAAAAAAGGGAAACCGACCCCCAGTGTAAGTTTGTGAGGGTGTCTACCTTTAGGATTAGTCCTAAAATGTTACTTTTGATTAAGCTTATAGTTTCCGTGATGATCCTGAGCTATTTCTATAGTTATGCTGCTATAGGCTCAGGCTGCAGGAGGATATAGGGACCACTTTTCCTCCGGTTTTGTATCATTTTATTTATAGTAACTATGTTTGCCTCTTCATAAAAGTCATTTTCTTCAGTTGAGACAGTCCTGGAGGGAGGGCGGTTGTGGGTAGGGGGTTGGAGGGGGGATCAAATAAGACACTGTACCTCTGACAATCACCTCAAACTCTTTATCTTTAGATAATACACACAGTGGCCTGGTCTTTCAGTGAATTAACCTTTTGGTTCTAGACATACAGTAGCTTCCAACTCGGCATTTGCTGCAGCTATCTGTTCTTTCTTCCATCTTTTACACTTAATAACTGGCTAAGAGCTCATCTACTTAGCTGGGTTTCTTTCTCATAGCCACTAAAGGGACTGCTGCTGCATTAACTCCTTTATTCCTTATATACAGTATACAGTAGATAAGTGCTTGTGAGCAAAGTATCTACTATATCTTAATAAACCACCAGTCAGTTGCTGCAGAGAGCTGTTCATGTTTAACTAGGATACACTGCCGTTTTTTTTTTTAGGTTAAACTGAATTTTCTTTCCAAACATCGCCACATTTTGGCTCAATATGAGGAATTCGTAAAAAGTCAAGACATGATGCAATGTAATGTCCACTGTTCCACATACAGGGATTGCTGCTATATGCAGTCACCTGTGTTACCTCAGATATCTATTTAAATATTACACAGAACTTGATTGTAATATTTAAGTACGATAACATTGGAATTTTATACAACAAAGCACATTTGAATTGATGAATTGAATTTGCTCTTATAAATTAACTGCATCAATTGAAATGAATCCTAAAGCTTTACACTTTATGATGGGGGCAGCATCATGCTGTGGGCCCATTTTCCTTGCTGCTAAATTATTCAATTTCACCTAAAATTAAAGGCTAGATGAAATTTTGTATAAAGAATTTAGAAAAAAAAAAAAAACATTCCACACAGGATGTCACTGTTTAAATGTTTAACCATATGCACTAATTAATGTATGTTTTGATACAAAAAAAAGAAACTGTTAAGCTAATATTCATTCTCAATTCTTCCAATCAAACATTTTTGTACACAGTTTTATCAGCTATTTTGGAGCAAATATTCCTACATTGTGGTCCAAAGTGTGTTTAACACTGAAGTGCAGTTTTAGCTTTGTGACACAGAGGCAGCTGTCCTCTCTGGGGGACGCTTAGTGGGATTCTATATAGCTCAGGGGACAGTTAGTGTGTTTGTCTTTGCTTTTGCTCACTGTGATCTGCAGGTCACAGTCGGGTGCCAGTTGTGGAAATCCTGGGATCTGAGGTAAAACTCCGATAGTGAAAGTCTGAGCATCGCTCTGTATGAGAGGGGAAACATCCGAGGAAACCTGCAAACACAAAAGGAAAAAGATATCAGAGTGGATTTCATAAACAATCAGCTTATTTTGTCACACAACTTAATGCAAGGAAACAGGAAAAAAAAATCCAGCAAAGACCAGAGAGATGCATCATCCTTTAGCCTGACCATCTACTGTGTGTCATGTTTCTGCTAAGAGCTCCTTGGAACAAAATACTGATCTTAGCCAATTCATCCTTCTCTGTCAATAAGGCATAAGTCAGAAACTATTAACTGAATCTAACAGACCATAAAAGTAAAATTAACCCATTTTTCTGCAGTTTGTCCACAGCTGTGACAATTGCCGGGTATGAGGTGCGATTGTTGCTGAGGTAAAATCGTCCGATTCCACCCATCTGTCAGTAACCTCTGTCATAAAACATTTATAATCTTGCAAAAAACAAACACAGCATCTGCTTTATCCCGACAGACGAGGGGAAACTCTTTCGAGCACTTTGTAGAAGCACCGGGGTTAAAAGGGGGCTTTGAAAGTGGCCGATTTTACAAGAGTAACCATTCACATGCCTGAGGTCCTTCCCAGGTTAGCAGCTTTTCTTCTCAACAAGTTGCCACTGAGCAATAACAGCCACTAAAGCTGAAGACTAAAGAAAAAAAAAAAAGAACCCGGACCTCTTTTTCCTGTTTGAATTCTCAGCTAATGCTCAGACATTTTTACACCTCTTTAGTTCTAACTTTCCATTAATTAGAAATTATTCTCTTTTGGATTAAGCCAAATTAAGGGCTGATAAGCACCAAGTGGTTTAGTCTAATCCTTTAGCTCTTCGACCAATAAAAAAAAACAGAATTTCCCATCACACCAGTTAAAGTCAAAGCTTTATATCAAACTTTTTTATTCAAACACGACCCTAAAGACCGTGTCAAACACAACCCTAAAGACTGTGAAGTCATGATCTCTGCATCGTTTCAGCTATGTCTTGTTTGTTTGCATCTTTCTTTTGTAGAAAATAAGTTTGGGAACTTGTAGAGAAGAAGCCTGCAGTTAGTGCCACCAATCACAAGTAATGTGCTGTCATGAGAGTCAGAGCCGAGTCAGCTGGATTTACTGAAGGCGGTGTCGCTGCTGTAAATTACTGATTATACAGCAGATTGGATTCAACATAAATGCCACGCTCCTTATATACGGTACTGTTCAAAAGTTTCTGAAGGTCTTTACTTTTTTGGAGGCTGGGTTAGTAGATTTTTTTCTCAACACAAAAACCCACAATCTTTCTCTAAACAGGATTAAATTAGACAAAAACGAATAAAATACTTGAACCTAGAGGGCAACCTAAATGCAAAAACATCGCCGACCAAACACAAAATCCCAGTACATTTCAAATCAAACAAGACCCTTAGACAGAGACTGGTGCATCCTAAAGACAAAACCCCCAGACCATATATGAGCAGAGTGGTGTATGCAGTTCATTGCAGTGAGAAATGCTCTGATCTTTATATTGGAGAAACCAAACAACCTCTCCACAATTGCATGACCCAACCTAGAAGAGCAACCCCTTCTGGACAAGAACTGATTGTTCATCTACACCTTATGGACAAAGGACATTTTGAGGACCAGAATGTTCAAATTTTGGACAAAGAAGAAAGAGGTGTAAAGGAAGCCATTTATGTTAAGAGAGAAAAAACAACCTTACAAAGAGGGGGTGGTGTCAGGTTTCAGCTCTCAGAAACTTACAACGCAGCGATAGAGTTGATTCCTTCTCGCTATCATACCAACCCCCACCCCATACAGGGGACCATATTGCAGGTTAACGAAAAAACCAAAACAACTGCCCATTCCTAAGTTGCAGACCCATTCTTCTGGTTCTATTTGCATGTTTTCTATGCCCTTGGAAGGCTTTGTTGGGCTACTCTATAAAGCTTGGAACTTATCAAGACATTTTGAATAAAAAAAGATTCCTGGATGGGAAGCGAAATGTCTTTAAACTTGCAAAAAAAAAAATTCAGTGGTTTGTCTTTTAGCTTTTTTTACTTTTCTGAAATGACTATGATCTGGATGACTGAGAATCTTCACCAGCTACTTGAACCTAGCTTTTAAAACAGTTGTTAATCATATTAAACTCATGAGGACGATTCACACTCTTTAACATTGGATTTGTTTCAATATTTTTTTCGTCCTTAAAGGTATAATGGAACATTTTCACGAATATTTGAAAGACCCGCCCTCTCCACAAAAAAAAAAAAAGGCAAATGCACAATCCTGTATCCGCTTCCGAGAGCGAACGCCTATTAAGTGCGTGCAAGTGTGTGCACAAGTCCATTTCTCCTCAAGCACCCTCTGTTTAAAAGTTTCTGTATGCATCTCTCATACAAGCTTACTTTTGTGAAAATGGAGACGAGCACATAGGACGGTGTTACGTAAACAGATCACCAGAATGATTGACAATTAGGAGGACCACTTATTTAGATGATCCACCCGGCAAAAGAAAATCCTCCACTATATTTTTAAATAATCAGTCATCTTTAAGGAGGCAAAAACATTTTCACTCTACTGTAGAGATTTAAGTAGGTCTACATACTGTAGTATTTCTTAAAACAATAACACAAAGAAGAGTATTATACGTTATTGTGTGGAAACAAGGATGTTTGTGTTACAGTAAGGTTTCCTCGTGTTTGTTTTCTTATTATTTCTAAGTTTTTTTAATTTGGTCTTTTTCACAACAGCTCATTCCTCTTTGGAGCTTTTTGGTAATTAGGTCATCTGTACATTTTTCATTTTTGTGTAGAGGTCCTACTGATTATTGTACCATGTATACCTTTGCATCACCCTGCCAAGAAGCACATTTCATTTAATCAGAGTAATTAAGCAATTTTTATCAACTACACTGTAGTTTATTTTCTCTTGTAAATGTTTGGCTGACTTGCTGCTGATTTATTTGAATTTCTCTACTTTGGGAACAGATTAAACTGCTCATCTTGCCTCCGTGTTTAAGCTCCCCGGTTTTCATTGTTTTTTGCTCGATTGTACCCTGTATGTCCATGCCAGAAATTAATATATTAATTTCCTCTCTTAGTCTCAGGTCTCCCTGCACTCGCGTCCCACCAAAAACATCCTTGACAGTTTACTAAAGTTCCTGCCTTTGTAAAATTAACACCAAGGAAAAAACTCACACAAAGAAATCAGTAGAGTGAGAAGTGAAAGCCATTAAAGATGAAGCTACGGAGGCATCAAATCACCATGATCAAAGTATTTCCGAGGCCGTGAAGCAGAGTTCAACAAAGTTTGTTTTCAGCATCAAACATAGTAAAGACTAGAATCCAAACACTGACAGGTTAAAATCTTTGCTCTGACAAACTTGGAAACAAACTCCCAACCTCTGAGGAGCTTTTTCTTCATTCTGATAACTTCAAATGTTTGTGTTTCAAGTTGTAAGAGGATGTGTGATCATTATAAATTGCTATGAGCTTTTGGCTGCCTCTGCCGTTTGTCTAATGAGGATAAAAAGCACTGATTAATGCCCCATTAAAGGAACTTTATTGGATTTGGAGCCAATCTGCTAATAATTTGGTTGTATTACTAATGTTCAACATAAATCTCTGTAGGATGATCGCTTCAGTACCTTCAGCAAACTGAATAAAGATGTGAAGCACAATAGTTAAACTCACCATAAAGTTGGCAGATTTAGGCTAACTCTGAGGTGGTTAATGCTCTAAAATACACTCACCAGCCACTTTATTAGGTATACCTGTCCAACTGCTTGTTAACACTTAATTTCTAAGCACCCAATCACATGGCGGCAACTCAGTGCATTTAGGCATGTAGACATGGTCAAGACAATCTCCTGCAGTTCAAACCGAGCATCAGTATGGGGAAGAAAGGTGATTTGAGTGACTTTGAACGTGGCATGATTGTTGGTGCCAGAAGGGCTGGTCTGAGTATTTCAGAAACTGCTGATCTACTGGGATTTTCACGCACAACCATCTCTAGGGTTTACAGAGAATGGTCCGAAAAAGAAAAAACATCCAGTGAGCGGCAGTTCTGTGGGCGGAAATGCCTTGTTGATGCCAGAGGTCAGAGGAGAATGGCCAGACTGGTTCGAGCTGATAGAAGGGCAACAGTGACTCAAATAACCACCCGTTACAACCAAGGTGGGCAGAAGAGCATCTCTGAACGCACAGTACGTCGAACTTTGAGGCAGATGGGCTACAGCAGCAGAAGACCACACCGGGTGCCACTCCTTTCAGCTAAGAACAGGAAACTGAGGCTACAATTTGCACAAGCTCATCGAAATTGGACAATAGAAGATTGGAAAAACGTTGCCTGGTCTGATGAGTCCCGATTTCTGCTGCGACATTCGGATGGTAGGGTCAGAATTTGGTGTCTATAACATGAAAGCATGGATCCATCCTGCCTTGTATCAACGGTTCAGGCTGGTGGTGGTGGTGTCATGGTGTGGGGAATATTTTCTTGGCACTCTTTAGGCCCCTTGGTACCAATTGAGCATCGTTGCAACGCCACAGCCTACCTGAGTATTGTTGCTGACCATGTCCATCCCTTTATGACCACAATGTACCCAACTTCTGATGGCTACTTTCAGCAGGATAATGCGCCATGTCATAAAGCTGGAATCATCTCAGACTGGTTTCTTGAACATGACAATGAGTTCACTGTACTCAAATGGCCTCCACAGTCACCAGATCTCAATCCCTTTTTTTTTTTTTTTTTTTTTTTACAGTGTCCTGTCTGGCAAGGTGGCAATAAGAATAATTGTCTTGATGCCAAAAGGAGGAACAGATTTTACTTTCACAAGTGTAGCGGTATGGCAATTGCCATACTGCCATACGGCAGCCGGCCACCTCGAAGTAGGGCCGGGCACCCCAGCCCCACAGAGCACCGAAACACGCCCCGCCCCCCGGCACCAAGCCCCGGCGACCGGCCGCAACACCCACCGCGACCGCACGACCCAGGAAAAACACACAGGCGGCCCCGCCGGCGGCCGGGGCCCACGCGCATCCGCCGCGAACCGGCCGCGAGCGCCAACGCGCGCAACGAAACACACCGCGCACAGAATCAGCCCGAGAGCAGAAAAGCCGCCCGGCGCAAAACCGCAAGAAGAGCAGACCGCAGCCGGCGCAACCACCCCCCCCCCCCCAGCAGCCCGAGGGGCAGCACAAAGCCAGAGCGGAGCGAACCACGCCGCTCCCCCACCGGACGAAGCCAAAGCAGCACAGCCACGTCCGCCGCTGTCGCAAAAATATGTTAAAAGTACAGATATCAAATGCCATTTTTAGTTATGTTGTTTACTTATAGGTTGCTAGAACAGGGTGACCTTTTTTTGACCTTTTATGAATGAAGGGGGAAATGCTGCATGTAGATTGTCATTATGGTAAAAAAGCACGTGAGCATGTTGCAGGGAGAAGCAGCTGTTAGGGTAGCATTCTGCGCTGCTGTTAACACAAAGGTGATTAAAATAGTGCACTGCTTGTTGGACTGTAATAATCCTTATGGATCTCAGCTGCCATTAAAACACAAAGAAGAAAAGGAGCGCACCACTTTTTAGACAGGAGGAAAAAGCAGAAGTTTATCACATCCCGACACACCTGATGAGGAGCTGCCCTGAGTTATGGTGAGTGAGTTAATCAATTGAGCTGATCCTGTGATAAAAGTTTGCTTCATGACCAATTTAAAAAATATTTAATAAAAAGAAGAAAGATAAGACCATGGTTTACTGCTGGTATGAGTAAAAGAGACTCAGGTTCAGTGGATCTCCATGTTTCAAGCAGGGACTCATCTTAAGATGTTTTAGAACTGATTGGTGACATTTAGTTTATATTTAAGAAAGTTTTGTATTATAAGTTGTTTTTCTGCTTTTCTACCACTCAGTTTTGATACAAGAACATTTCTCATTAAAAATAGGAGTCAGTTACAGGAAAACTCAGACACAATCTGCATGATCGGATGGAGTAAGAGATAACTACCTATCCAATGTTCGTTTATTATGATGTTTTTGCTTCTAGCTCCAAATATTATACAAAATAAATATTATTTAGCATTTTTGGTATTTAATCAGATGAGAACAAAAAGTTTTCCTGTTGTACATTCTAATGTTTTTGGAAGTGATTTTCATTAATGTCTCTGTTTTAGAATAGTGTAAGAATTGAGGGGAGACAAAAAAGATAGGAAGACAGAAGACTGAATAAGAGTGGAGGAAAACTGGAACACTGATGAGAACAGTTGAAGAGAAGGAAGAAAATCTATATAGAATAGCAAAACAGAGAGTAGCCAGAAGTCAGAAGAGGGCTAGAAAGAAAATAATGTAGAGAGGGAAGAAGACGGAGAAGAATGAATGGATCAGAAGTTTGCATTTACTTTTTTGGTTTCTCTATTCCTCATGTCACTCTCTCCTAAGGGGGAGGCGGAGCTCTTTAGGCCCCAAAAATCAGAAAGCCCTGCTAACCACCTTTGACCCCTTCACTCTCAATCCCGACCCAGAGACATTTCTAGTTTTCTATTAAAAAAAAACACTATAGATTTATTCATTTTATTAATCTTGAGAAAATACTACCAGTGTTAAGAGACATGTTCCTGGCTCTTACACTTGATTTTTGTTGTTTTAACATTAATACGCTTGTAAAAATTTATGAAACCATTACTTTCCCTGTTTTCTAATTTCATCTTGATGAAATTTACTTTTTTTTCATCTATGAGCTGGAAATGTCCCCAGATTTGATTTCAGAAATCTGGTCACCTTAGCTGAGAACTTCTGGGAGTGTTTTAGCAGAGATCACTCAGTGGTGTTTGGAAGGAAGAGTTGGAGATGTCATGGTTTGCAGTCAAAGTTGTGGCTGAAGATAGCAACTCGTTATTGGGCTGAATAGTTATAAAAGGCAAGTAACATTAGCCGTGAATTAGCAATGAAGTCTAATCGATGTTGCCTTAAAGAGTTAAAATAGGTAAAATGAAGACATCATAAAATAACTTTAACACAGCTGTGAATGTGTTGAGTAGGCATATGCTCTAAAATGATAACTACTGTTTAATTCGGAATTTTGCATAAGCTAAACTAACATTAGCTTTACTGTTTATATTAAGAAAAGTGATTCTTGATTGTGTATCAGAGCAATGAATTTGTTATTTTCTTAGTATTGTGAAGAATCCAAGCTTTTCAGTGTGTTTATGGTGTTCCAGTCAAAGTACCAAAATATTTTATAAGGTTAGGCCATTTCATCATATTATCCTCCCAGTTCAAAGCCACAGCAGGATCGATACTTTATGGAAAATATATGAGAACGTCCCCATTTTAGAGTCACTGCCATCCAATTTTAATATAACCTGACCCTTCTCAACATTTAAGAAAAGAGAAGCAGAATTACCTTGATTGAAATCACCTGAAAAAGCCTGTGAAATTTGTCTATTGACCAACAAAAGAATTATGAAATCTGTTCGTTGGTAAGCAGAAAGTGAATGCAGTGATTTATAATCTGATCCATTCACTTGGATTCTGGCAGCTGCATTATGGATGAGTTGAAGCTGCCTGATTATTTAAAAAAGACTTATAATGGCCCTCTTGCAGTTATGACTTCTACTAGTAATAAAGGCTTATCATTGTTTTTCTCCATCCTGGATCTATGAGAACAACTTAAATGTTGGGTGTTTTTAGGCTTTTTAGTTACAGACTTAATGTGATTGTCAAAATGTAGACCAAAACTAAATCCATACACACATTCACACTCTGCACTCTTTAGCCTCACTGAGCCGAATACTGATTTCAAATCTCACATGTTTGGTTTCTCTTATCTGCCTGAAGCTTTAGAAAATCGACGTTTCCACTTATCTTTATTTTAACACTGACTTTGTGATTGCGGTCTAAGACTAAACTTTCTAAAATTAAGGGCAGTTTTGTGTCAACAACATGTTTCCACAGAGTTTGTGGAAAAGCAAAGACAGAGGAAGGAGTTAAAGGTGAAAATAGATTTATTGTAAGATACAGAAGCAAGACAGAGAGATGTAAAAGGTCAGGCCCTGCAGGAGAGAGAGCATGGAGGTAAACTTTGTTTGAACTCCTGAAAACACCACAAAGGGCATAAAGTCAAAATAAACAACAGCAGGAGTCTTTGTCACAGTTCCCTCTTTAGATTTTTTTTGTTTTGCACAGAATGTTTTACTTTCAGCTTATATTTTCAATCGCCTTCTGTTGGCAAACTTAAAAAGGGATTCTAGACATTTGGTTTGCATTGTAACAGAAGAATATAAGCAACATAAGCAATGATGAAGATAAACATTGATATATAAAGGCTATATAATAAAATGTTAATGTGTTGGGTTTTACACTGGTGTGTAATATCTTGGTATTCTGCTTGTTGGATGTTTATTTTTTGTATTTATGTTTTATTCTTATGAGTCTGAATTTAGCCTATGCATGTGTTTTTAGTTGGGATTTTATTTTATGTGTATTAATTGTTTCTAATAGCAGCTACTACTATGCACTGCACACTTGGGTCCATGACACATTTCCCCTAGGGGACAATAAAGTCTATTCTATTCTATTCTATTCTATTCTATTCTATTCTATTCTATTCTACGCAATGCTATTCTATTCTATTCCATTCTATTTTGCTGTATTGTATTGTATTGTATTGTATTCTATACACTACCAAACACTGCAAACTTAAGCCATTAATGAAATTGCAACTTTTAACCCCACCTTTTGGAGGCTAAAGTGGAACAATCCAAATAGCCAAAGCAAAATAAATATATATTTATATAAATATACATATAAAGAGAGTGTATGTGTCTATAAAAATATGTAGGTATGCATGTCTTTCCTCACTCCACCCAGAATGCTTTACACCTGTTTTGTTGTCCCTTCTGATTGACGGCTCTATTCTCTCCATGTTGCCTGTTCCTCTGTTGCTGAACCATTTCTTTATCATAATGGCTAATGATCACCTACATTGTGTGTGTTTTTTTTATTTATTTATGATATTAAAAGAGTGTATTTCACCTTAGTCAGACTCTATGCTTAGGTTCCACAAATATAAACATGTCATTAACATCACTCAGATAAGGTACCCCTAATGCACATTATGTATTAATACATTACTAATCTATACATGCTGCCAGAACAGCACCTTTAAGTGGACGTTTAAGACAGACTGATTGGCTTACACACATGATGTACTAACTGGTTCGAGAACAAGCCTCCTTTATGTACAATTGGAAAACACATGCATCCAGCCACATGCAAACCCAGCAAAAAGTCTCATATGACTCCCATCATGTGCGGCTATAGCTGTCTGCTAAGACATCCTGCAGGTCTGCTGACATCCTCATTGTTTTGACAAACTGCCGGATCATCAGGAAACTGCATCAGTTAACCTTTTTTTTTTTTTTAGCTCCTTCACATTTCTGTCAAACATTTTTATCTCTTGTTTGCATGTTTACGTTTTATTTATTTATTTGATATATATATATATATATATATATATATATATATATATATATATATATATATATATATATATATATATATATATATATATATATATATATATATATATGTATATATATTTTTTTTTTCTGGGCAAAGCACATAGAGGGGAAAAAATCACTAGTTCTAAAAATGTTGATATCTAATATTAATGTATCTGCTGAGGTGGATAATCAATATTTCATAATATTAACTATATCTTTTCAAGCCTCAATTACTGTAAAAAGATGCAACAGCATGACCAAGCCCCTCTTCTGTATACACAAACAGTAATAACATAGAAACTAATATTTGTTTTTTTAAAACCAGCCCAGTTTACGCGTGGGACCAACGCAGATATGTGAAAAAAGCCCTGGCTGCCATTAGCCTCAGAGCTCCGCTGGTTACCACGGTCCTCTCAACTTCGGAAATAGTTTTTTAAATTACGCATTAAATCGGTAAATCGACCATATAGTGATGCTTTAAAGTATAATATTCTCACCTCAAATGATCTTAAAACATACTTTTATTGAACACAGCAACAGAAAAGAGAACTTTTAACTTTCAAAGGAGCGCTCCATTGAAAGCTGCTGCTGCTGCTGCCGCAGTGCTTCCTTGTTGTACTTTCTCCAGCGTCGCGCAGCTTTGTCGTCACGCCCTCAAAACCCCGCCCGCTTTGCATCTAGAAACTCAAAACACATCTCTGCATTGTGATTGGCCCGCCAGTTCTAGGGCCTGGGGCATTGAACGAGGCTAGACCAAACTCGCAGGCAAAAATTATTTTGGCCGCTGGCGGCTGGGGCTAGTTCAGGAGGCTTGAATTTCCCATGAGGACCAACAAATACCATGGTAAAATCCTGATCTCCTGGTCACCTGCAGCTGAACTGAATTACATTTCTGTTTCCATTGGCTGTGTGAAATATGAATAGCGAGGAGGTAATGAATCTAACCTTGGATAAACAATTTCATATGATGATGTTGAAAATAAGAAGCGTTTAACTTTGTCGCTAGGCAGAATTTGGGACAGATTAAATGTAGCCAGTGTGAGTCTGCCTTGGTTCTGTCCTAGAAGGAGGAGAAAAGTAATAACAGCAAGGCTGAAAATTAAGAAAAGTAATAACAGCAAGGCTGAAAACTGGCAAATGTTATAAAGTTACAAACACCCTCCTGTAAATTGGGAAATTTAGAATTTTTAAAACCACCTGGATATAGGAAGTCATGTGACAAATAATAACAGGAATAAACTATTCACTTTTAGGAGTATTTATCTCACTAAATGACACAATAGAGAACCACCCAGTTAGTGAAGATGAAGATGCTGTGCTTAAACATGAGAAATTCAGTGGCTTAAATGATAAGTAGCCTGGTCTGTCAGCAAAACAACCAGCAAAGAATTTGATTTTCTACTTTGTCGCTAGAACATATCATGGCGTCCCTCCTAGATCCATGCTCGGACCTCTGAGGTAAGTGAAGCAAAACAAGCACTGACCTGGAACGAGAAAGAGTCTGTGTCGTAGCTCGATCCAAAGTGGCGGTACCAGACTGTGCCATCGTTCACATCCTCCTGGGTGAAAGAAGCGGTCGGTGTATAGCGCTGATTGTCGATATGGGAGGGGTCCCATCCTTCAGGTGGGCTGTCAGCTGGCATGGACAAGAGCACCACTTCCCCTGGACAGAGAACAGAGGTGATCATCTATGACATTTAACATTTAAAGATTAAACTAGTCACAGAAAATAAAGACTCTAAAAAGTGCATCATGAAAATCCTTTACATAAATTTTTTTTAATATCCTATGGGTTTAAAAAAATGCATTCACAGTAAACTGATAAAATGCTTTCCTTATTAGTTTAACACTTTAAATCTTCTTTTATTCCAGGCACTAACACGTATTTCTACTGAACACATTTGTGTGTAAGGACACACAATTACCATATTTTGGTTGTCCTTCTGAGGAGAGGATGTTGTAGACGATGTCGTCAGTGCCAACTCCTTTAAAGTTTGTCTGCAGATACTTCTTATCGAGCCGCACCATCCCCCCTTCCTTGACCCAAGTCATCGGTAGAGACACCAGATGAGGAGAATCCTGAGGCTGAAAAACAAAAGGGTCAGAATCAGATGGATTTAATTATAAGTGAGACTTATATTCAATAGATGTTTGTCTGTCAGTCACTGTTGCAGAGAAAACCTTACTCATGCAGCCTGTCACCAGTTTTAGTCCTGAGGGAATGTTATATTTTTATTTTGTATTTTCTCTCTTTTTTCTTGCACCCTTTCACTTTTTTGAGTCCTGGGAGCTTTTCATGCTACAAATCAGCAGCATGAAAAGCTTCAACACCAAGCTGTCGTCAGCTCTACGGACCAGAAATAAGAAACAACAAAAAGTTTTTTTCTGATCTGTGAACTGAAACTTTACTATCAGGGTTATTTTTATAATGCCATATCGATCCCAGTGCCTGTGAAACAAAGAGCGGGGCTGGATGTAGAGAGCACCGAGAGATGGCGGATGATTCATTGTCGCTCAAGGCTATTCCAGTTAGAGAAAAATAAAAAATGCTGTCATGGAAGTTTGAATCCAGACCTTTACCTTGCTGTGTCACCCTGCTGTCTAAATAAAAATAGCTGATGTAAAAATCCTGCTTGTCGGAGAATCAAGCCTCTAATATAGTGTGAGAAACGCTAACAGCAAGCAGACAACCTGCTTCATACCAATACAAAGCAAAAAAAACAACCTCTGGAAATGTATGTAGAATCATATATATATATATATATATATATATATATATATATATATATATATATATATATATATATATATATATATATATATATATATATATATATATTTCAAGATTTTATTAATCTAAACTAATGCTGTTAGAATCGCCAGGTAAACAAATATCTTACAGAGAACAAACTCTGCTTACAGTTGACAAAAACAACCTAAAAAGCTAATTGTTAAACCTATTCAGGCTTTTTGACTGCCTGGGGCTGAAGGCCTTGGATAACTAACATGCTCATGCATTTTTTAAAATGTTTTAATCCAAATCCAATTCAGCCATAATCATTTGTACAAAATGTTTGAATATGATTTTGGTTACAGAGCTCATCGCAGAGTCATTAGATAAAGGTACAAAAACAGCTCTATGTATATTGAGAATAGAATATTTGAGCATGCTTTTATGATATATACAGAATTGGATCTAATTTTATTTATCAAGCACTTTTAAAACTACTAGAAAAAAAACAACATCACAGATAAAAGACAAACAGTTCAAACATTGGTAAAAGTAACATCCACACAATCAAAGTAATTAAAATCAGATAAAAATATAAAAGAATGAAAGGATAAAATAAAGTGCAGGGTAAATAAAGGAAAAAGGTGTTGTGAGCTTGTTCATGTAAAGAAATCTGCTGTTTTAGTTTTAATGCAAAGAAGCTGAGTGCTCAGGTTGTGAGGTTCTCTGTGTTCTTCATCAATACTGTACAGATGTGAGGGAAGAAGCTTTCTCCTTGGCAGCTATTAGTAGCAAATAGTCAGAAGAGATGTAAGCTGCCCTTTTTCCTAAACCTAGACCTGCACAAGACCTGGACAGATGGAAGGGAGCTCTGATGAATCTCCCAACAGTTCCTGTCTTGTTTTCTGGATGAGGGAGCTCCCTAAAAGTCCATCATAGCCTCCACCCACTTGAGCAGGAAGCTCAAGTTGATTCTGACTGCACCACTGGACAAGCTAATCCACATTACAGTATGTCTGTATGCAGACTAATCATTGTCCCGGATCAGATCAATGACAGTGGGGTCATCAGTAAACATCAGAGGTTTTGCTGACAAGAGAACTAAGGAGCAATCAGTTGTGAAGAGAGAGAGAGAAGAGTGAGAGAGAACACCCCACGGGGGTGCTGGAGCGGATTTGTGTGGAAAAACCTGCTTCCCAGCAGATCCCATAAATTTCCCATTAAGTTAAGATCCAGACAGCCATTGGCCTATATTCATAGGGAACGCTTCATGCATGGCTTTCCAACGCCTTTGAATTATCAACCTTTCACAGTGGGAACTTTGAATGTTCATTGCATGCACCAACATCATCATGTGGAATAATTAGCTCATCACAAAAAAAAAAAAATACGTAGCATTGGTGAGAACAAAAAAAATGGCTGGAATTAAAACATCCACCTGTGAATTCCCACCGCAGAGGTAATGAATGGCATCTGCCGTGCTTGTTCACCTGAACAGCAGCTCCATATTATTGTGCTTGGTGAAAAATGCCTGCAAAAGTGCTCTAAACTGGTTCTGTGTTTGTTATACTGGACCAAATATTGTTAATGTAATTATTACTAAAATAGCATTGTCCTTGTTACCTCCAGCTGTGTGTCTCTACCAGCTTTTGCAGATTCAAAAATCCCCATCTGTTGTCACAGATCCTTCATTGTAATCTGATTGGGAACTTTACTGTACCACTAAAAAGTATGTTTTAATGGATACCACCTGATGGCATTTATGGCTGCATGTTTCGGATCATTGGACCTCATGCAAGAACCGTCCCTGTAAACAAATTTGATCTTAAATTGTTCGATGTTGGATAAAATGTTGCAATCGCCACTTGTCTCCTTTTTCTAATGATCTCTCAGGTACGAACAAATTTTACGATTGCTCCAGACTTGACTTAGGAGTCTTGCTCAATCAGTTAGTTGTTATCCAAACGCAGTATTTCACTAAATGACTACATCTCGTTACTTAGCCTCTCAAAGAGGTTTGAGTTTTGAGAATAACTCAGAATGCATGAAAATTCCACCAGTGAAATGTTTACCAATATAGACATGTTAGACATCGTTGGAAAGCTAAGATTCTCCACAATTCAACCACAAAGTTTCTTTTATAGACACAGCGAGCATATATATTCAGAAACTAGAGGGTGTTAGCTTTCAAATAATGTAATTTGGGCTTACAGTTCCTAAGTTATTTGCTTTTTCATTTGGGTATGTAAAATAGGCGAGAATTTCCCAAAAGGAGGTGGTTGTTAGAAACAAATGCGCATTTTATTAGGGTACATTGTTATGTATTAGACTAATCTGTAATTATAAATTACATTTTCATTGGCTGACAGTAGACGGTAGCTTGCATGTTGGTATCCGGGGGACTCTGGTTTCATTTGTTGTTATTTTGTCAAAAGAAGGAACAGTCAGAGATCAAGCTACTATTAAAATAAAGCCCATTTCTGTGAATGAACCCCTTTTGACATGCGAGGAAAGTCATAGCTCTCCCACCTATATGTAGCCTTATATGGCATCATCGGGGAGGTAATTATGCAGATTTATATTACTTGAGAATGAGCGCTCAGGTACACACAAGTGAAATGTATCAGGTTTACAAAGATATATTAGGTTTATGTTATAGAAGTTAAGTACGTTTGTTGAATCTTGTGTGGCGCGTTCTTAATAGCCCTCCCATAGTAAGAGAGTAAATAAACAAAAATACATAAAAGTTACCTGAGGACCATTATCCTGCTGGAAGGGAAACACTTAGACTTAGGCAACTTTTATTGTTTTGTTTTGTACTGCTCTCATGACATTTCCATCTCTTAAAGTGCAGCAGTGATCAAAACACCAGAACACCTGCCCTGTTGTTAAGTTCTCTGTAAACTCTAACAGGTACCTCCATCTAGTCTTTCCTCTCTTTGATTTTACTGAAGAAAAGCAGCTCTGCATCATGATGTTGCCGACATATTGTGTCACTACATGGCTAATTGAGGCAAATGGCAAACATGACAAACACTTGATGGTCCTGTTGCTGCTTTATTTCTTCTTGCCAGTCTTCCATAGAGACTACAGTAAATAGCTAATAATTGCCATGTGAGCAGCATGGGAGCAGATTCTCCAACCTGAGCTGAGGATCTCTGCTGCTCCTCCAGAGCTACTGAAAGGCTATCGCCTGCTTCTTTGATAAGACTTTTTTTGTGGGTTTTTTTTTCGCTTACAGCAGTTGCTTGTTTTTTCAATAGTAGGGTGACAGGAAAGGGGTATGAGAGAGGGGAGAGACATGCGGCAAAGGACCACAGGTCAAAATCGAAGCTGGGCTGGCTGCGTCGAGGACAGGTCATCTTGTGTATTGCAGTTAATGCACCTAGAAGAGCGAAGTACGCGAGAACGCTGGGACCCTTTTTCCAACTGGATCCCTGCTCTTATTCGGCCTCATGCCCCTCCATTGTCGCACAATCTTGTCCCCACTTCCTCACCGCCTCGGCCATATCTAGACCCACAGCTAGTTTGTGATTGTCCCTCTTGCGTTGTGGAATAACTGCGCTATGTTATTCCACGCATACTTCAAAATTTATACCAAATTTTGAAGTATGCATCTTCAAAATCGGGCATAAATCAAAAATATCTACTATAAGCTCACTGCGACACACTGCAGCGGGAGTATAACCAGCCCCTAAGGCCTCCATACATTGGTTGTAACCACTACACCACTGAAACATGCCCATTAGTGCACAACTTGTGGCATCAGAGCAACAATCAGTGCGTAAACCAAGGCAATTCTTTTTATAATTATTTTAAATACATTTTTGTATCACAAATACCTGTTTCATCCCAGTATAAAGATACATTTGTTATTCATGGGAAGAATGAAGATGAGAAATTAGCAAAACAAATATTATTAATCTAATGTCTTTATAATTAAAGATCAAAAAAGTCATATTGAGAATGATGACAACTGAATGTAAATCTAAAACAAAAAACTATTTACGCCAGGTTTGGTCAAGCTAAGATTATTAGTAGCTTTTTTGACACAGTGATGATTTCATTTCACTAATTTAATGCTCATCAGTGCTGCAGCATACATATTTTGCTACAAACAGAAAGAAAAGAAAAGTTTTAATTATGCGTGTGAGACAGACAGTGTTTTGCATGAGAATCTTAATTTAAAGATTGAAAACCTGCAACCACCTCTGCCTGCCGCTGATCCAAATCACACTGATTCACAGAGGCCGTGATAGAAAACAGAGAGGCACAGAAAAAGAAACCACATACATCAGCACGGCAGGCTTTTAACTCACAGGAACACATCATCTGGGAGATAATGGCTCTCTCAGGATGAACACCAGGAGCTCTCAAGGACATTTAGAGCCAGAAGCTCAGGATAAAGCAGGTCAGAGGGACCTGGTTGGGATTTTAACTAATATTTTCCCCTCGTCTTGTTCTGACCTGCAGCTGCAACCATATTTTTTAATTTTCAGGGCTGTGTGGATAATGTAAAAATCTAATGAGCTTTGTCCACGTGAGATTTGAGTTGAACCGTTAGATAAGCAGTCTAATCTCCGTCAAACAGGTGCAACAGATAATGAAATGCTCATGCAAATGAGGGCAAAAGACAGCAAATTTGCCTAATGTGATTTTAAATGGATTTAACACAAAACATAGAGGAAGTAGTAAACAACAACTACCCCAAAAAAAGGAGGAAGCACAGGACACAGGTAGACGCCTTCCACGGTCCATGGGAGACACAAGTCTCCTGAAACACGTCTTTCAAGCTGAGAGGAATTTATGCTTCCTTAAAAGCATCCAAGGAATTTTCACCGAGAGCTGAGGAGGTGTTTTGCTTTTATCCGGCAAAAGAACGCAACTTCAAAAAAGACTGAATGTGACAGTCACAGCGAGCCTCCGTGTTCAACTTTGTGGGGAAATTGTTCACATGAGAGGAAACTTCAATCGTTTCAGGCTTTAAGACCTAAAAGACCCCTGAAGCCTTCTGACTTCTTTAAAGTTCTACTTTGTAGGAGTACTTCTCCCATTACATAAAACAACTATGGCTCCACTCCTAAATAAAGTAAAATACATATATATTATCCTCAGCCAAGGTATGCATGTAATAGGAGACCTTTAAAGGGCTTCTAGAGAGATTATAAACCAAGAGGGTGCAGAGCTATTGGCTGCCGTCCACAAAAACAGAAATAAATGACTTTGCAGAGATAGAGTTGGAGTCATCCATAAAACATCAGCTGGCTGCAGGCCTGGATGGTCACGCTGTTGTAATGACAGAGTTTCACACTCCCAGTGGGGGATGGGTGGACACAACGATTTCATGAACCTCTCAAGATGAAATTGAAAGACGCAGAGCGATGATTTAAATTCTTCTTGGCAATGCATTTCAATTTAGTTTGAAAAGTTTTAAAATGGCATCTACAATAAGAGTGGAAAGGAAATCATAGGGTGCATCCCTACTGCATAACATTATCTCTCCCTGGAGGCAAGATAACAAAAAAAATGATTTAGAATTTGGAGATTTCCATTCAGGAACTTCTAGTCAATTAAGAAATGATGAAGTAGTTATTTACTTCTCAGTGAGTTTGCCAACAGTTAACTGTATTCTCGAGAAACTTATAAGATTCTACACAGGCTTGTAAAGCTAGATTATTAAATCTACTGAAAACAAGATGAAAAGTCAAATCATGATTTCTGTGTTACACTTTTAAAGTCCGAAAAAGTACTTTTAAATTCCGGGAGACAACCTCCAAAAATGTAATCTGCAATTCCCAAAGTGAGTAGGTATGGTCAAGAAATCATGTAACCTCTGACAAAGTATCTTTTAAACTCTAGCCTTTACATTTAAGGAATTTCACCTGGAAAATACTGTATTGTGCCTTATCTTGAAAATGTACCAATAAAGTGGCTAGTAAGTTTTAGGTGTCATGTTTCTTCTAATATTTATACCTTTAGTCACAGGAAAGTACATTGAAAGTCCCAGGTAAAAACCTTGGAACTTGTAGAAGGAACCTCTTAACTTCTAGGACACTACTCCAAGTGTTATGTACTTTAAAACTTCTAGAAAGCAATCCTTTAACTTCTACGTAAATATTGCAGACGCTCTACACATGTACCAAAAAGGGAATAACGTTAACATTTCCAGGACCTGGCTTAGCAAGAAAGCTTGGCTAGGAGCACGTAGCTTTATTCTGCTTTCCCTGCCTTCTTTTTCCAACGTCAGGATCTGACCCAGCATGGATAAAGACAAGTGTTCGTTAATTTGCATAGTTGCTCAAAAATAAACACATTGTCAGAAAATATATCGTTTTTATAGATTGAAAAAATATAAATTGACAATCTGGTACATTATTTTTTTAGGTTTGTGACACAATATTGGACCAAAAAACAGATTTATTTTCACAAAGCCTCAGAAGGGCAAGATTTATGTACAAAACATAAAGCTGTTCATGAAATGATGTTTTGCTTTTATAATGTTTTTTTTTTTTTTTGTTGGCATTCATATAGATATACTGGTGTGATAACTTAGTTTATGTCTTATTGGTTTTTGGGATACGTCTATTTTGAATTTATAGCCCCCCTTGAGAAATCTCCACCAGCCACCGCCCGCCCGCCCGCCCGCCCGCCCGCCCGTCCGTCCGTCCGTCCGTCCGTCCGCCCGCCCGTCCGTCCGTCCGTCCGTCCGTCCATCCATCCATCCATCCATCCATCCATCCATCCTAAATCTTAAGCTCTTGGCTATATGGTATATATATATTTAGATATACACGGTTACACCTTTTAGAAATCAGGGCATTTTAAGCCCTTTGCTTTGCTTCCATCTCTGCTACCCATCAGCATCTCTTGTTTTAAAACTAGAAAAACAGCAACTGTGAAACATGAGGATACAATTTCATAAAATCCTACTTCTGAAAGGTAATTTCATGAGGTACCGTTTGTAGTTTCCTTTTATTTACACACCCATAGGTGGAATAAACTAACTGTTGAAATTATGTACTAAATTAGAAAATCATACCAATTATTTGGTCACATGTAACCTGTGAAACGTTCTTAATTTCAGTCAGCCAATTTATTTAGAAATCGTTTGAGAGTTCACCGGATTCAGAGTGTCTGAAAACATAATGCACCGTTGCTTCAATTGATGTGTATACGCTCTGACCAAAGCTTGGACTGACCTAAGATGGTCGCTCTGTCCGCATACCTATCACTCAATGACATGGTGTCTATGGATGCCTTCAGTTTTATTAGTTAACAATGGCTTTCTAATGGAAACTGCTTCTGTCTCTTTCTGTTTCCTCTTGTATAAATATAACTACGACCCTGAGGACTTGGATGAAAGCTTGCGACACTTTCTGCAACCTATTTTGGACGACCTACATCAAATAGAAAACATGAAAAAATTCAGCATCCAGATAATTCATATAGTCTATAAATAAAATAGCTTTTAAAGAAGCTGCAAAAAGCTTGAGCTCCAACTTGTCAAAAAAATAAATAAAGCCAAAGAGTAGATACATTGTTTTAGAATGAATAAAGGTAAGTGGTTAGCAGGAGGTTGAGCTTCACCCACTGGGTCTTCATTATCTCCTTGACAACAGAGCTTAAGTACCCCCCATCCAAACTTGGATGTTTGATCAGAAAAGAAAAGGATTTTATATTCTTTATATTATTAGTTGGAAACTGTTGAGCCCCAGGATCTTTTTGAGGTACAAAGACTTTTCCCCGTGACAGAAATTGAAAGCCAGAGGTCCTGCTTTCTATTCTGCTGAGCTCCCTCTCAGGTCGGGGCTCAAGCTCCATACGCAGGAAGTCCATCCATCAGGGGATCATTATGGCCTGATTAGCCTCCTGCTTTACACCACCGTAATCTGATTTTCTAGCAGCCTTTTTTACCCGGCACAACCTGGAGCCGACAGCTGACGATGCTTTATGGATAGTGAGTCAGAAAGTGCCCCACTCTGAAAACTAAAGACTTATTGACTCAAGTTTGCTAATTTTGATCCAGGTTAATGAAAGCCTTGAGGTTTAATAGCAGAACATGAGGTTTTATCTAAACATTTAGGATCTTAAAAGCTTTTTCTCTTTTCTGTTCACGTAGACTCCGTTACATCTGGATGCTCTCAGTGCACATCCTTAGAAGGCAGTTTGGTATTTTAGCAGATCCACACAGACAGACTTTAATTAGATTCTGAATATCAAAGACTCCCATGAGATCTGGCTAAATATCTCAAAAGTTTAATAAACAAGCTGTGGTTCCACCATGTGTGGCCAGAAGCCATTACATTTATCCCTTTTTAAGTCTATTATTGAGCTAAAGTGAGATAAAACCGTATAGCCTACTGAACAGGTTTGGTTGCTTGCTTTCTTTTGGCACAATTCTGCTAGGATTGCTCTGAGAATATTCAAGTTCTACTCCTCCTGGATCAACATGAAGAGACAGTAGAAATTTGCTTACATTGTGTCATTGACTCTACATCAATCCCTCACATCAAGCTTGCATGTAGAGACAGTTGGGAAGAAAAACTTCCATTTAACAGGAAGAAAACTCTTGTAGAACCAGGCTTTGTGTGATCGGCCTTCTGCCAAGGCTGATTGGAAGCGTTTTTAAACCCACTTCATGTTCACTAGTCTGCAAGATCCATATTTTATGCTGCTCAGGTAAAATGACAATCTGGAAATTTTTTCAAAGATATACTTTTTCTTTTGCACCGCAGATGGGTAATAATCAGAGAGATTTGTTGTGGACCACTGCCATATTTATCAAAAACAACCGTTAGGGTCCAATTCACAGGGTACTCTCTGCTCAAATTGTTTGTTTTTCTTGACAGTTTAACAAACCAATAGTTACTACAGTTCATTCATCAATTCATCCATCCATTGCTTAACTGCTTATTTTGGCTGGTGTCTATCTCCAGCACACATCAGGCGATGTGTGTGCTACCCCCTGGACAGGCCAGCGATAATTCACCGAGTACAGAGCAAGAAACCATGCATGCACACAGTGAGGAAAAGAAGTATTTGAACACCCTGCAATTTTGCAAGGCTCCCATGCTTTCCAAGTTCACGCCATGTTAGTAGTTGGATTCATACTGATTATATGGGGTGGACAGGTGTTTATACAGATAACAACCTCAAACAGGTGCATCTTATTTAGGATAATAAATGGAGTGGGGGTGGACATTTTGAAGGCAGACTAACAGGCCTTTGAAGGTCAGAATTAAATACATCCAATACTTATTTGCAGCTTTATCATACAAATAAATAGTTGAATAAAATCATATATTGTGATTTCTGGATTTTTTCTTTCGATTATGTCCCTCACAGTGGACATGCACCTACTATGACAATTTCAGACTCCTCCATGATTTCTAAGTGGGAGAACTTGCAAAATAGAAGGCTGTTCAAATACTTATTTTCCTCACTGCACATGTATACCTAGGAGGGAATTAAGAATGAACAATTAACCTAAGGAAGCTGTTTTTGGACTATAAGAAAATTTACTTCACAGAGAGAATATTTGAATACAGATGCAAAACAATAACTGAGATCCTTATTAGTTTTAAATGAACCAATAATAAATACCAGTAAATACAATGATGATAACTTCAGAGCTCTACTGACTTTCTGTATTTGCTTTCTGTTCTACAGTTTATGCCCTTATATTGTGTGGATCACAGAAGTCAAGAAGGAGAGAGCAGGGACAGTGACCACACTGGGATCTTATCCAAAAGCTGTGGACACAAATTGAGGACATTCATTTAGCTTTCCATCATCCTGTCTTTCCTGCTTGGCTTAAAGGCATGACAGACTGCAGAATCAGGAGATTTTACAGTAAATTAATACTGCCATGTGTGAGTAAGTGTGCGAGTGGGATGTTATTGATTTACAGAAGGGGTAGAAGAGGCAGAGGAGTTTAGCCTGAAGGGCTCCATCTGCACACAGCCAGACAAACAGAGCTGCCCTCCAAATTCAAACTGTTCTGACTGCGTGAGCAGAAAACAAGAGGAAAAGTTTCTCTGTAACCAAGAAAAAAAAACGGAAAAAAAAAAAACTGTGAAGTGGGATGTCGCTGTAGTGGAAACTGAAGACTTATTAGTCAGTCCCGCTTTGTTTTCTGCCTCCAGTTCGCTTGGTAACGAGGAAGTTGCAAGAATATTTATCTTTCCAAACATCAACCTGCAGCAACTCCTCCTGTTTGGTCGCAGGAGTTGATGCCTGCTGCAAGATAATTGTGTCCTTGTGATGAAACACTCACTAGAAGCAATGACAACTGCCATTGTAATGACTCTGCCTGTTTTTTTCTATTTTAGCAGCAAGGCTACAGGGATCTGCCAGCGCCTCCAGGAAACTATTTTCAGGGATAAAGTCAGCAGGGCATCTTGTGAGGACATGTCAGCTGGAAGCAGAGTGATGACTGCTGAGACTGATGCAATTTAAGGTGTCTGGAGGAAAGGATGTGATTTATGTCAGAATATCATGCAATGGAAAGCTTTACTAAAAGAGATCACATTAAAAATGAACAAAATGATTATTATTGACAAGTATAAAATCTGATCCTTTAAAAGTCCAATCTATAATTTTTCATATAAAATAATGGTAAAATGTGAGTGATTTATTATGTTTATTCTAGGCATTGTTTGGGGTCACAACTATCTGCAAAAAAAGCTTAATCAATAATTTTTTATAAAGAATTTATCTTAATCTGATAGCCACCCAGAAAGGTTTGAGTAAAAACCTATCTGCCCTCTGCATGTGATTGGACAGAGACAAAGGGCACCAATCAAAGGACAGGTTGTGATGTAGTATTTTAGATCTGAAACGGTGTCTCTTCTCAATTTTGATTACTGGAAATTCCAGTAGTTTAAACTTGGACATCATGATGTTGATTAAAAGGTGAACATGCCATTGTAGCGAATGGGCAATCAAAAAAGTATAGATATTTTATATTTTCTGTCGCATTATTCAGGTATTTGGTAAACAAAACAATAATCTGTTTATTTCAACTGAACCAAAGCCAGAATACTTTGGATAGATTTTTTTTGGTCAATCTGTAAAAAGCAAAAAAATAGGGTTATTTTCCTCTTTATACAGTCTTTGTAAATATTGGTTTGAGCTGTGCATGCATCATTTTATCTGGCTAAACTTGTATTTGTATCGAATGGAATCAAGGCATGAAAAAAATTGATCGGAGAAGGATAGGACAGTGCTGCTCCAGGATTTGTGCAGAAAACCCAAACAAACAGCTGATAATCTCTTTTTCTTTCTCCAAAGCAGAAGACAGCTATAAACAACCAGAACTGGATAAGGAAATTTAAAAAAGTGCTACAAAGACACTGAAGTATAGCATGGATATTTGTGGTGAAAATATAAAACAACCAGTAAATCAGCAGAGGAAAGCAAGACCTACTCCCAGTAAGATGGAAAGAGTAGTAAGGCTCTACGCTTACATTTAAAATTAGGTTTTCCAGATTTTCTGCCACCCTTGGATGTTCAAAACATAATGGAAAGCTTAAATCCACAGGTGGAGGGTTGTTTGGTGCAAATTAGTTTTTTTTTTTTCATTCTTTTTCCGAGTTTAAAATGAGTGAAAACATACCCACCATTTATTTCAAAGATATATAGAATTTTCTAAGGATTTATTCTTGAAGGGAAATATCTTGTGATCAAAATATCTTTCATAATAATTGAATAGCAGTAAATATTTGACTTCTATTTTTGTCGATATTGATTGATTTGTGTCAGATTTTTGTCATATTTTTGTTAATATTTTGCTTTTGCAAAAAAAAAAAATAGTTTAACCCTTTATAGGGCAAGTTACCATTTTTGTGTGTTTGCATACCCCTTATAAATGGAGTCCCCCCCCATCCCTCACTGAGGTCTAGAAGCACAAGACTTGTATCCAGGTTTGATACAAGTATTGTATCCAGGCATTAAACAAATATCATGCTACAGGTCTGTACAAGTTATTTTGGCATTTGATCAATTAAATGAGTCCTTGAACCAATATATTACCAACTGAAAATTAAGTTGGAAAAGAACGTAACAAGTTAAGAATAAAAGCTAAAAATCTAATTGAAAAGTTAAAAAATAGAGTAAAAAAGTTATTAAGCTAATTCTAAAAAGTAAAAAAATTAAGTTCCTGTATCAGCATTAATGCTCTTAGGTTATGTTGTAATAAAACAAGTTGTTTCTTTCGCTGTGTGTGTTTTTCATGAGTTTCTTATAGAAGCACTTTTGTTATTTTTCTTAATATATTAGGAAAAGTGGCCGTTTTTTGTTAATACATTAACCTTAATTTCTGTCATCAAAAAATACATATTTTTTTATTTCTCAAACGTATAAAGGTCTAACTAAAAAAATAATAAGGTAAAACTAAAAAAGTATAGATGAAAAGAATGTCCTTAAACCTTAGGGAGAAAAGCAAAGCTGTTAACTTCCTGTTTGGATTTTGAACCATCGAGTTGTCCTTCTTACCCTCTGAATTATCCGGACCTGGAGCAGAATGTTCCTGTAGCTGTGGCCGTCGTTCACCTGCAGCACGGCGCTGTCCTCCAGCACTGCTGAACCATCGTGGACGTACTGAATCTGCTCCCTTGCCAGTTCCTCCAGCTTGAATCTGCCGAGAGCGCGGTCGCCATGGAGACGGGTCAAACGGCCATGACGGGGTGGTTCGAGGACTATGACTAGAACATCTGCAGGATTGTCAGGGTCATCGACCTGCAGCACAGACTTGGTGATGGTGGCCGGGCTGCCGCGGCCGTCTAAGGTTAACGAAGCCAGGGTCACCACTTTTGGGGGCTGGAAATACAAATGAATGAGTTCTAAGTACAGAAGTAAGATTTTTATTACAATACAAATGACATAGAACTTCAAAATTCTCTCCTTTAAGATGTGAAACTGCTTCACATCTCAAGGGCTTAAAAGGCTGCTGAGAAAATATAAAAAATAGTCAGATATTATATTGTTTTCAGGGCAAAGCCACCTGCTGCAGAGTGAAATAGCAATTTTGAAGGCAAGAGGGAGGTTAACCTGGGCGCTTCATTAAGCTGCACTCAGCAGTGTCCACCTCGTTACCGTCGGTGAAAAGCCTCATACGGCTAACAAAGTCAGCGAGACGAGGAGACCTCCTGTTGTGAGAAACTTTCTACGGAGCCGTGTTTTGGTCTTTCACTGCCTCTTTACCTTCATACTTCTAATTAGAACATGAAGATCTGAGGTGCAGCAGGTGGCTTTACTGAAGAAAATCAGAGCTGTACTTTTCTCTACGAGAGAATCTTTATAACAAGATTAATTTTATGCATTTCAAAGCCATTTCTTCATTTTAACTACCAGTAGCAAAAATAACATCCAACTGATTTGTAGATTTTAGCCTCCCCAGACTACTTGTTTTGGTTTTGACCCTCAACATTATGGAATATATTGTAATGATACATAAAACAGTTTTAAAGGGGAAATGAAAAACAAAAAGTGTCACAAGTGTCATATCTCTCCTACATTCTTGAGACAAAAATGAGTATGGTTTAAAAGTGCATTTGTTTGAAACGTTCTTTTTAAAAGTTTAACAATGCAAAGCTGAGAGCAGAAAAATAACTTTCAGATTCCACATTGAGATTTGCTTGCAGGGCTGAGTGAATGTGCAAAGCTGCAGGGGGAGATGTGAGCTGTTTTCCTGAGAAAGCACCACCAGCTGTCAGGTCGGGAGCTCCGGGCTGCGCAGCAGGATGAAGAGCATGTGTCCAACATGCTGCATTCCTTGCCTGGCGGACCTGCCCCAGCCTTTTCTTATTAAAGGAGTCAAAAAAGATGCATTAAAAAAAGCTGGTGTGCTGAATATCTTTGATCGAGGACGACTAAAACCAAGATCTATTTACCGGGTTTTCTGCAAGTTCTAACGTAAATTTTGTACCATTTAAAGCACAAGAATTCAGGTTTAAGCCTCAAGAAATTGTAAAAATAATAAGAATATTTATCTCATATCTTAAGCAGGTCAAATATTTTTTTGCAGATCTGTTTTGTGACTGGAGTATCTTTACGACTAGATTACCAAAGCTTAGAGCTTTCCTAGAGTACAAAGCATGCGTCATAACACTTTGATGATGATTTACCGTTTTTAAAGCAAACCTGGAGAAATATAAACTCCTCCATGATGAAGAAGATGCCCTGACGATAACATAACAGCAATACATTGATCTGAGTTGCTTAAAACATGCAGTTTTAAGATTGTTTTATGACCAGAACTCTATCATAAGTCTGCAGGGTCTGGATGAAATCCTGTTAAAAAATTCTTTTGAACAGTAACTATTGATTCCCTGTATCATTTGTAGTAACCCACTGCTCAGGCTTTTTATGACCAAAAACAATTTTCTGTTTTCTTCAAAGTCTGTCCTGCTGATTTCTTTTTAACTGAATCAGACATCATTACTATTTCTATAAAGGCACAAAAAAGAAAATGTATTGCAGATTTGATGAGGCGAAGTTTTAAAAAAAAGTAAAGAAACTGTTAAACGAACCACATTGATTGCATCAAAGCATCCTTCCATGATTTTTATGTGCTTACAGACGTAAAATCATTGGAATTGATTAATATATAAAATGCTTTTTTTGGGCTGGCTGTAAGCTTATCACTCTCTGATTGGCTTCTCTCTGTTAAATAGGGTGGCAGATATACCTGCCTCTGTCCTAATCCCCCAGGCTGTGATCATGCCTATTACTACCTCTCTGTCAGTCTCTGCCAGAATGTCTCCTTGCCCGCACGAGATCCATTCTAGTTGTTATGTTAGTGATGGTGAGATGAAGCCGCATGAGGCATTGAACATTCAGGCCAAATTGATTCAATGAACCACACAGTTTATGAAACATCATGTGAACATGACACCACCTACTAGTGTTGTTCATAACTATAGTTATCAATATAATCTGTGATGTCTGCAATGGTTTTGCTTGTTTTTTTTATTTATTTTAATTCCCTTTGAAATTGTTAATGACTGATGTTTATAATAGAATATTTTGTAAAGTTTTGTGTGTTTAAATTGTCTAAAAAAATAATCTTTTAAGGTACACTATTTGTTTTCTGTCATTTTATTGACATAAGCTCAAGAAGACATTAAAAGTGCTTGTGCAACTTGGTCAATGATGAGCAAAATCAAATGTATTGGTCATTTTTATTCAAAAATATCAGTTTTTCCACAGTTTTTGGTTTTAATCTAGTTGGAATTTGTGTTCAACCAATCTTTTGGTTAAAACAACCAGTCTAATTTGGTAGTGTTTTTACCTAATCTATATTGTTAAAAGAGAAACCAATACAAATTGGTCACTTTGACCAAAATACTGGTTAAGTAGTTTAGTAATTTTCAAAAGCTGAGGCCAGAACTCGAAGCAACAACCCTCTGTGTGAAGGTTAAACTCCCTTAGTAACACCACTATCACCTCTATCTCTTAAAAATATAATAAAAATTAATATTAATATTACAGCCGGAACCAAAGACCTATTCTTAGAGTATATCCAAAATCTATCCAAACAGTCAACTGACTGTAACTCTCCTACAAACTCCAACATCTTGACTGAATACTGAGGCCGTTTAAATGCCTGTTGAAGTTCGAGGGCGATCTGAACCACTTCCCGAAGCGGTCACATGATTTGGCGGTCGCGAGGCTTAGGACATCATTGATTTTGGTTCCTCCCCTACATGAAGCTACTCAACAAACGCATCTAAGGCCCGGCTCATCTCAGAACATTACTTGATTGTATGCACACTCATCTTCTGACTCTGGTCACACCCTGGACTGTATTTGTCTGCCACCAAACTTTTCAGCCCACATTCGCCTTCTCATACTTTCTACCTGCATGTTTGCCTTTAACTAGGGATGCACGATATTGGGATTTTGGCCGATATCCGATATGCCGATATTTTAAAACTCATGCAGCCGATAACCGATATCGATACCGATGTTAAAGCTGGACAAAAATAAGTAGTCATTGAGAATAGCAGTTTTGTTATCCATTTCTGACACTTTGAAAAATAATATACTCAAATATATTTTCATATGCTGATATCAAATTGATTTTTAAAAACGCGGTATCGACCTATTTTACTTTCAAAATCTCGTGAAATTTCATCGTTCTGTTACAAACTCTCGTGATATTTTCCAAATTCCTGTGGGATTTTGTTAGTAAAATAGATCAATGCCGCGTCAATATATCAACATATAAAAATATGGCAAAATTTCATGGATTTTCGGGGGATTTCGTAGCATAACGATGACATATAGCAATATTTCATTAGTAAAAGAGATTGATATGGTGTTTTAAATAGTGATATATCAGCATATGAAGATATTTTGATAATGTAATGTATCAATATTTTTTCCCTCGTCTTTAGAAGTTTTTAAGTCTGTAAAAAAGAAGTTTTTGAGGAAGAAATAGTAGTATTTTATTTTATTTTTTTTAGACTTTAGAAACTCAGAAGCTGATCAAATATCGGGTTAAATATCGGTGTGGCGGCCGATGTCCGATATTCAGTTTTAAGGCCGATACAGGCTGATACCGATAGGGGGCCGATTATATTGTGCATCCCTACCTTTAACTTTAGTTCAGTCAGTAATTATCTAAAACTTTCAATAAACCTTTAAGTGCAACTTAAAACCATAGGCCTAATGGGTGAATAGTGGGTTATTTAAGGTGTTTTGCAGCATAAATAATAAAACCGTTCCTCTTCCTGTCTCAGGCCCAATGAGTGCAGAATTGAAGTAATGTTTGTTTTTTATCCTGCAGGGATTAATCAATAACACCTAAATTTCTTATTCAGAACAACAAAGCATAGAGCAAGGAAACAAAATGTTGATGGAAGAAGCAGTGAATGAGTGTGTTCAAATTTAAGACATCAATAACTTTATGTAAAGACAAAGTATAGAGAATATGTAAGCCCTAAAATTGATATTATATGACACTTAAAGACCTCCCAGAAACTATTCAGAGCAACAATTGTGCCTATTTCTGGGTGAGTTCATCAGACAGATAACCGACACTGGCGCCGACCTAGATCTCTGTTCTCCCTCCTCTGCTGCACACAATGAAACATGCTGCTGGTACCTAGGAGTGGTAGCATGGAAGGCTTTGAATCATGCTAAGACACGCCTGCAATCTAAAGAAACTGCTGAAATATCCCCCCTTGAGGCAAAGGAAAACAATCAGAGGCAGAGGCAGGTGGGAGAGCCAACCTTTTATCCTGCACAGGAGAGGTGTGCAGCTCAAAATGCCACAGCTCACGTGCGTTGCTGCAGAAAGGCCGCTTCAGTTAAAACAAATTGTCGGGTTTGTGATGGGGTTAAAACTCCCTTCTCTTCTCGCAGAAAGGTGCCAGTGACTTCTATCAAAACAAATACACTAGAGCATAGAGAGCTCTCACAGCAGAGCTAACTTCTCAGAGACCGTCTCTTAAAATCGAACAAGATTCTGATGTGAGGCCACTTCAGTAGCAATCAGCTTTGAAATAAAAGCAGACACTGCAGTTACTTTCAAGAAAATATAAGCTTCACTTTAGAGCAAATTTCAAGGCTTCAACAGTATCTAGTATGCACACAGTTCAGACTGGTTTTCTGTCTGTCTGCTGTCTTATAAAATTGGAGAAAAACCTGAAATGCTCAAAAAATGTTCGCTTTTCCTGAAGAGCAAACTTTGAAATTATCTGCAGACATGTTTAAATTGTTATTCAAGTTTTTAAATTGACAATTAAGAAAAGAAGATGGTAAAATAAAGAAATGAGACTGGTTAAACTGAAGAAAAAAACAAAAACCTTAATGGATAACAACACTCAAACCTAAAAGTCAGAACAGTTTTCATATTTCAGTTCTTTCTTAAAAGAATTTGAATATCTGCCATTTAGCAAATCAAATAAAGATACACAGTAAGAAATAAAAAAATTGTTGCTAACTTGTTTCTTATTTGCTTTACATCTTTCTAACTCAAACATAAGGTTCGAGAAATAGCTCACTGGTTGCTGAGTTCCAGCTCTAAAGAGTGAGGAAGGACTCAAGGCAATGCGGTCTTGGAAAAAAAAAAAAAAAAAAATTATAAAAAAAGAATAATTTTGGACCAGTGCTTTTGTTTTCTTTTTGTGTGTCTAACTATTAACTGTGACCTTTTATAGCAAGAAAATATTATTTTTGCTTCTTAGTATTTTTAAGAAAAATAAAAAATGTCCCCAAATATAGAAGGACACTGATTTGGATTAACAAAATCAATCCATATATGAATGAAATATTCTCACTGAATACTTTGTTCTGTATAAAGTAAAATGTGTTGACAACAGAAACACACAAAAATAATCAAATCTATTAACCAATCCAGGCCTGGATTTGGAGTCACACACCAAATAAAGTGGAAAAACTAATTACAGGCTGATCCAACTTTGATGCAATGTGTCAGGGTCTTGGTCTGTTTGTTCCTGTTTTTCTTGGTTATCCATTTGTTGTCCTCTTCTGCCCTCTTGTGTCCTCATTTGCTCTGTTTCTCTGTCCTGCCTTGCACCAGTTGTCAATTTCCTCGTCAGCTCTCTCTTTGTCTCTGTCCCCTTTAAAAGCCCTCCCTCTTCAGTTCCTGTTTGCTGGATCCTCGTCTAACTTCTGTCTGTGTTCCTCGTCTCTCCCTGGCTTCTAGTTTTGGTTTACCTCTGATGTCTCCTGGTTCTGGTACGTCTGTAATTTTCTGTTGGACTCTGATTCCTGCCCCTGGATCTGTTAACCTGAATAAACAGAACTTATTTCACCTCTGCCTACCGGTCTCTGCGTTTGGGTCCTCCATACAAACACCTCGATCATGACACAATGTCTTTAAAACAGGTCAAAATAAGGCTCAGTATTGTGGTGTGGGCCTCCATGTGCCTGTATGACCTCCCTACAATGCCTGGGCATGCTTCTAATGAAGTGGATGGGCTCCTGATGGTCTCCTCCCAGACCTAGACTAAAGCATCCGCCAACTCCTGGACAGTCTGTGGTGAGATGTGACATTAGTGGATGGATCGAGAGATGATGTCAGGAAGTACTGACACACTCCAGCGGGGTCTAGCATTGTCCTGCAGGGCCAACTGCACCACCATATGCTCTCACAAGGGGTCTGAGGACCTAATCTCTGTACCTAATGGCAGTCATGCTACCCCTAGTAAACACATGGAGGGTTGTGAGGCCCTCTAAAGAAATGCCCCTCCACACCATTACCTACCCACTGCCAAACCGGTTATGCTGAAGGATGCTGCATTCTTATGGAGTTGGTTTCAAACCGTTTGTGCAGAAACATGCACACAATCATGCTTCCTAAGTGGACAGTTTGATTTCATAGAAGGTTAAAGTTATAATGTGTTCTTTATGTGTTCCCTTTATTTTTCGAGCAGTGTATCTAGACAAAAGCCATTGAAGCTGCAATTTCTCACTTAGGCTGCGATCACACTGCAGACTGAAACGACCCAAATCAGACCTTTTTTTGCCCATATTCAACCAGTATCTGACCTTTTAATGACCATCTAAACATAGGTACGGTTTTTTTTCCAAATGCAACCCAGGTCACTTGGCTATTTGACCCTATTTGATGTAACCTATGTCTGTACGGCTAGTTTGCATTCATCCACCCCAAAGTCATTATTATTCAACAATTCTGTGTCCTAGTTTGCGAAAGATGGATGGAAAAACAATAACCATGGCAGATAATAAAGCAGAGAGTTACCAATGGAGAAAGTAAGGGTTCTGATATAATAAAAATTCAGGAGATATTGTGCTGCCTCAACTTAGAAAATAAATTAAAGATCACAAGATGCCCCCCAGTATTACCATCCATGTTTACTTCCACAAACACAGAGCATGCTCGCTACTTGTGACCTCATTAAGTTGTACGAACGCAGTTCACAAGGGAGATCACATAAAAGTTGCATATGTGAACGATAGTGCAAAATAATGGATTTCACAAAAAAACAGAATTGAGCATTAATGCCTGCAGTGTGAATGTTGCCTTTTAGTACCTTAGTATCAGACGGCTCAATAAATGAAGAGAGTTACTGTTTACCTGCATGGATACGGCCTGAAGTTTAACTGTAGCTGGTTGGGAAAACATCTGGGGGTCTGCAACACGTAAGATAAACTCACCAGTCCTAAAAAAGGGGAGGAGGACATTATGAACAACTGAAAAGCAAATGATTCCAACAGCAGTTTGGTTTAGATACGTGATATTACCCTGACTGATCAGGACATGCACAGCCTTTAAACCGCGGGGTAAATGGAAATGAGTGTGGGTGATTAGACCTAATCACCCTGCTGGAGAGGAGATGAGGACAGTAGCCCATCTCAGCACACCTGCCCTCATCCGTAATGTGTCACCATCCGGCCTCATCATTAAAGGTTTATTAGCCTCAGCTCCCTGGAGCTAGAGCTGGGAATCAGTCAGTCTGAGCACCAAGTGACCCAGCAGGTTGGAATAAATCATGCATAACACAATGACCACTCAAGACGACATTAAAAGTAGTGATAGGACAGTCTCCAGCTGAAATGTGAGCTCACTGGATGAAAGTTTATTGGGTAATTTGTCAAGCAAGGAGGAGACGGTCAGAATAAATATCTGAAGGACAGCACCTTGGAGACGTGTCACCCCAAAACTCTACCCAGGGGTTTCAAAGTGCTGTGTAGGGAGCCAAATTTGCCTATGATGCATTAATAAAAACATAGAAAAATTCAACTCAGATGTGGTAAGGATACTTGAAGATTTTCTCATCTAAAAATAATGTTTAGATTAGGACTGCTTTCAAAAAAGACAATGTATACAAACTAACAATATTTAAATTATTATTTTTTTAGGGATTATTTTAAGAAAAACACAAGGAAAATAATATGCACCGGGGAAAAAAAAAAATCGAAATCTAGATAAGTCATTCTTTTCTTAAAATAAGTGCTTTTCTTCTTGGACAGAGGAGGTAAAAGAGATATTTTGCCAATGGAACAAGAAAATTTACATTTAAAATAAAAAAAAACACAATGGTATTGTCTTATTTCAAGTGTATATTATCAAAATATCTTATCTTAAGAGTAGAAATAATCATTCTATTGGCAAACTATCTCTTTTCCCTACTCAAGTTAAGGGTAGATACACTTAACTTAAGACATTTTTTGTTATTTTTGGATCGTTTTTCCAGTGTAGAAATTCCAGTATTTTTAAATGAACTGTGAAAGGCACATAAAACAAATTGGAATAAGGGACATTTTACTTTAGGGGTCTTTGTTGTTATTTTGGTCTTTAAACAAAGTTATGCAGCTGCACCTCTTAATTACTCCATGCAGCATCACGGACCGTTTCTAACCATCTCATCTGTATATTCAAGCTCTCGATTTATTGTTTCTCTTTTTCTTCTACTGAAATTTGAAGCTCTTACACCACATCCCCTCTGTGCCATTTTATATTTCTACAGTCCGTTTCAGGTCCCCACGTTGCTTTTATCCCCTACAGAACTATGACTCAGCACATTAAACATAGTTTTAAAAGGTTAAAGCAGAATAAAGAAATGACTTTCTTTAAATCCACATTCTGAGAGAAGAATAAAAAAGAGAGAAAAAAATAAATTCAATCTGTTTTCCTCCTAAATGTTTCAGCTTCTGAAAGTTTCTTGAAAAATATCAAAATTGCAACACATAAAATGCTTAATATATTCACATTCAAAAAAATTGATGACATGGTGATAATGTAAATTTGAAGCCTTTAACCATTACATTTAACAAAGTATTAATAGATGGCTTTCAGACTAATTATTTTAAAAGCTATTCTGAACCATCGCTGTGTCCCTTAAAAAGAAACGAGAAGCCAAATGAAAGCATGCAGGTCTAAACAGTGGTTGTAGATAGTTTTAAAAAGCTGTTTACAGCTTTGAGTCTGCAAGCAATATCCAGCACTCCATATAATTTGAAAAATATGGCAGTAATAAGTCGATTTAATCTTATTGGGAAGCTTTCATTTTAATGTCTCTATTAATCTAAAAGCCTTAAACCAGGCAACAGTTCATATTCTCTTCATTTTTTGGCTCTCTGCTATATGAGGCCACACCAGCTGCATTACAATTGAATAAACTGTTCATTAGGTGACTGGATAAATAGACACTGGAGTCCAGAACCGCACAGACTTATTTCAGGGCCGCTGCAGCATTCCAAAAACCGCCCGATGGCTGGGCTTTAAAGAGACTACACAGTCACTTTGATCCCTGCTGCTTAGCGCTCTCTATGTAAATAGATTAGGGTCAAAAGAAACAAAAAAAGAAAAAGAAAAACCCTTACAAATATTGCTTAATTTTATTTTTAAAAAATCTGATAGATGGATACCCACTCTACTTACATATAGGCTTATAGAAATGGATTTATATACTGCACAATGAAACTAATGCGGTGTACTTTTTGTTTTTGGTTTAAATGACAAATATACAAACTTTTAAGTTAATTTAAAAGCCAGAAAGACTGTTAAATTCCTTCTCAAAGAGTTTCTTACCTAAAAGGGTGTGGTGACATTTTTTATACTTCTTTAAAATTTGGTTCCATAGCAACACGTTAAGTGGCAGTATTGTTATGTCATAAACACATAAGAACATGTGAACAATTATGATGTTTAATTTTTTTCCCCCTAGGGCTCACAGATTGGCCTCTAACAGCACTGAGGGATAAAATCTATTTTCATGGCAACAACATGGACAATTTTTACTCAAAGGATGTCAAAGCTTATTTTCTGAATTTGACTTTGTATCCATATTTTCAAGAACCAAAACTTACATAGAACCTCTCAACATCCACATCATTTTGGGAAATTCTTGCCTATTTTGCATGCCCAAATGGAAAAGCAAATAACTTAGGAACTGTAAGCCCAAATTACATGTGTGATACATTATTTGAAAGCTAACACCTTCTACTTTCTGAATATATACATGAAAAAAGGTCTGTAAAACACAGACCAAGCTGCATCAGTTCAAACATGACTCAGAGTTGTTTTTTAAAATCTTTTTTTAAATAGCAGTAATAAAGGCATGCTTGCTTGTTGTGGCTGCTTTGTCATGTTTACATTTCAACATGCTGCTATATCTGTGTTAAATGTTCTTTGGTGCTCGCTGTGTCTAAAACGAACTTAATGGTTGAAATGTTTGGAGATATAATATTTCCAACAATGTCTAACACGTCTATATTGGTAAACATTTTACCAGTGTCATTTTCATGCATTCTAATGTATTAGTTATAAACGCTTTAAAACAGGTTGCCGGAAACCCGGTGGGTTTTGAGAGGTTAGAAGTATTGATTTGTGTCACCAAGACAGTTTATTGTCAAGGCATCATTTTAAATGTGCTTTCTGCTCCCTCAGGGGTAAAGCTAAGTAACTTACAATATAGCCATGCATCCTATCTCTATGTCACACTTAAAGGAAATACTTTAAAATGCGCCAAACATAAGAAACCAGCAGACTGAGGTCATACAGATTAACCTAACTACTGTCATAAATCAGAAATCTCACTTTTTCAAAGCTTCCTTTAATTCTGAGAAGGTGAAGTTAATCACAAAGTTCATAGCAACAGTTCCTCAAAGGATGAGAGATGAGAGTTGTCAGGTTTTATGCTATGAAGCATAGACTTAGACAACTTTTATTGTTGTGTTGTACACACAGAGTGCTACTTAGCATGTAGCTGGGACGAACGTGGAAAGTTATTGTCATATAATCCCAGGCCACCATCTCTGGTATTTTGGGTTGGCCAAATCAGAGCAGTAAAAGAAAGACACATGTTTAAATACAGGGTTGCATTACAGCAACGTAACAGAGAATGAAAGGTAATTTAATGTAGAAGGATCTAGATTATATCCCTAACCCAAGAGCTTTTAAACCAATTAGCTTCAGTTATTCGCTTTGAATGGGCTTTTCCCCCCTCAGAGCTGGAAGTAAGGCTTAATATTTCCACAAACTACTTCATATAGTATCGTAATCAATCAGGAAATAATAATTCACAGATCTTGCATTTATCAAATAGTTTTCTAAATGAGTTTACAAGGTTCAAGAAGCCGCTGTGGCGGCCTGAAGGCTTTGAAGTTTGTTGGATGGGAATAGCTTTTTGGATTTAGAGGAGAATTTTAAAGGGAGTTTACCCTGTAAGTCTAAGCAACAAAATTTATGATTTATAGGTGCTGATTAAGTTATCACACAAAAAAAAATTATGAAGGCATTAATGCACTTATTACTTTTTCTAATATTATGCATTTGATTCCAGTAGGAATTCAATTAAAAACTCCATATTATTATCAAATGAACTGAAATAAGTAAATAATTACAAACATTTTAATAAAATACTTCAAAAAGAACCTCAGTCACTGAAACCTGGAGACCTGAATACAGGGGTGTATTAGCTGAGTTGGCAGGAAGGTATAAAGAGAGGGGAAGCGTGAAAATGAGCAATGCTGGTTTAGATTATTATTTAAAATGATATTAGAGCAAAATATGTCTGACTCATTTGGCTTGGCTGTATAAAGTGGAAACAGATTATTAAACTGTTTTCTGCCCTGTGCACACCTAATATCACCAGTAAGCCGTCAACTTGGTTCACATCGAGAGAAAAATCCTGAAGTGAGAGCAAAGACTTAGGTTGTAAGAGAGAAATCTATTTTTAAGAGGAAATATTCTCCCTCTGATTGCAAAAAAGGGACCAATATTTGAGAGTAAAAATATATTTCTAGAGTTAGTTTTTTTCTACCTTAGAAACCATGTTCAAAATGTCAATTTATCTTTTATTCATTCTAAAAGAAAATCTTTTCTCTCAAAACCTTTTCTTCAGTCTCAAATAACATCAGTTTTTGCTTTTCATTTTTTTAAAAACTATTTTCCCCTTTCAGATAAATTTTTTTTACTTCAATTTAATAAAAACACAAAAATAACTCCATAGCTACGCAAATTAAGAGCTCAAGTTATTTTTGGTTAATTTTGATGCTGGATCCAAACAGGCATGATGAGGAAGAAGCCACAGCAATTTCAAGCAGCATTTGTGAGCAACAGATGTAGGCTCAGGTATGATTTAGTGCTACATTCACATTTAATTCAGTACAAAAAGGCGAATGTATTTCACCGTCAGATCAAGGATGTTTCAGAAGCGTAACGCATCCAAGTCTCTTTGAAAGTGGATCAAGTACAACTATTTGGTCCAGTTCAAGGTCTGCTTAAGTTTATTTACACCTGCACAGAATTTCCTGTCCAAAGAAATAAACAAACTCAGCTCTGCTTAAAGTGGACTAAAGGTCGGAGATGTAAATAGAGCCTAAACATTTTTTTATGATCACAGCAGCAATCTAAAGGTATCCCAGGTCATCACAAACAAGTATGAAAAATGTGTTTTCGCTTGTATGCAGAACTACTCCTTGCACTAGGACCCTTCTTGTTTATAATATGGCATAATTTTTACAATCTGCAAAACTCCTTACCTGGCTTTGTTTTTCAGGTGCTTGAAGTGAACTCGGCCAAGCTTTAACTGTACCCATGTGAAGGTCTCTTCTCTGTTCAGATCTCGCCTTGTTTTTCCTCTGTTTTCTCCTGCTTCCTCCTCCATTAAAAGGACCAACTCTCCATTTTTCGGTGTCTGAACAATCTGAAAGACCATCCTCTCAGAGGGACTGTCTGGATCCCTCACCTCCAGCAGAGAGGGCAGCAGAGGAGCAGAGCCGCCGATGGGAACCAGCAGGGAGCCGTTAATGTGGAGCACAGGGGTGTGGTGGTTCACTGTGAAAAAAAATATCTACATATTAGGCCTATTTGTATTTTATATACTCTAATAATCCCAGAGGGAAATTACTTCTCTGCATTTAACCCATCCCCTTGGAGAGCAGTGAGGTGCCATTGTGAGGCGCCCAGGGAGCAGTGTGGGGTTAAGGGTCAGGGACCCAGAGTGGCAGTCTGTGGGGGATCGATCTCACAACCTTAGGATTCAAAGCTCTATGCCCTAACCACTAGGCTGCCACTCCCATTAGCTAGATGAGCTCAGATGATGAAGTATTAACACATCCCTCAATCCAACTCAACCTCACTATTTTAATTCATGACTTCAATCCAACACAGTCAGTAAGTCAGTGAATGAGTCAACAAAAATACTTTTTTGTATTTTGAGAGGACCAATCTGATACCTGGATTGCACATCAGCTCCACTATAGCCTCATTAGTTGAAACAGATATCGGTGATTTGATAAGCTGTTATTGGAGATCTAATCCAGTGAACTTTACATAGAAATTTTCTTTCTTTCTTTTTTTCTAATTATTTAATAATACACAGACAGACAGACAAACAGACAGACAGACAGACAGACAGACAGACTGAATCCCAAGTTGGGAAATTGCTGTGTAGCAGCAGCTTTACTCATAGTAATAGTCACAACACAGTGAGGTAAAAAGTAAAGTAACATCTAGACGTATTACAATAGAAACGCAATATAAAAATGTATAAACAAACAGTACTGGTTAAAGTACAAGTAAAATAAAATAAGTATAAGGTGCAGTAAACAGATTAGATTTTATATAATGTATCATGATTTGCTACTCTCTGTTTATGTCGAGGTTAAAGCCTTCACTCACATGGCAAAAAATGTGATTCATCGATTTATTCATTCATTCAACAGTTGAATCGGATCGGTATCGGATGTTGGCAGACATGCTCAGCTCAGGTTTCGGCAGCGGATTGGATCAGAAAAAAAATGGATATTTTATACCGAAAATGTAGAGCTAAAAAGCAACCCTCTAATGATTTGAAACCTTAATCCTTTAGACCTAAACCTTTGCAATCACAAAAAGTCTATTACTAAATCTGCATACCACTATCTAAAGAAAAAAATGTTAGGATGAGTGGGTACAGACCACCTACATACCATTGGTCAGGAAATAAAAAAGATATTATATTATATCAAAAACTTCTGAGCATTCATAATGAAAGCATAATCATTGGTGTCTAAATAATGGAATGCATCTATTTAAATAATTTCAATAATCTTCAATAAAAAGAAACAACAAAACACAAAGCTTGTAATTACTGTAATTAGTATCTTTTTAAAAAACTTTTCAACGGTTAAAATTAATAAGGAAAATTGCAACTGGGTATGAGTGGGTGTTAGGGGTGAGAAAATGCTGCGCACTGAAAATAGGGGTGGGAATGAATTGAGAGAGGGAAAAGAAATCGGTGTGAAACAACTAGGAGCTGGTGTGGCATTTTAGAAACATTCTCTAATTGGAGCGGGCTGAACTTTACACGTGAACTTTTAAAGATCAGCCCCTTCTTCAGATGCTTCGATGTAATCTCATTAGATCTTCTCTAATGATGCCAACAGCCACTCTTAAATTTCAATCTTTCAGACATTTAATTATTTTTACAAATGGGAAAAACTTTTTAATTTAGAGAAAAGGTTTTTTGGGTGTGTGTCAAAAATAATCTCACTGCCTTTTCTTTCCTTCTCTTTTTTGAGACATGAATTAGCTCATGCCTCCAGGCCAAAACTGTTCATTATTTCAGAAGAAAGGAGCATTTATCTCAAAGGAAACACAATAATATTTTTTTCTGCTAGGATTACACTTTAACACATTTATTTCATGAATCGTTTCACAGCCGTAGCCTTTCCCCTGGTGGCCTGCGGCACCGCTGCTTGTAGGTTCACGAGATCCATTTAAAGATAAATGAGAAAATAAGTGTAAGGCCCCATAAGTGACTGAAGTGTGCACTCAAAGCTTTATTCTTAGTGACTCACAAGGACAAATTAAATCTATATGTAACACAGTTAATATAAGCTGTCTACATTGACAGATGCGTGAATCTGCAATTCCACTGCTTTTATAATAAAGTTCTACAAAATATCATCAATTCTGACATAAAAATTCACAATAATGTGAAACGATTAAGTTGATCCAACTGCAATATATAATGCACAATATTTGAGCTGAGCTTAATGGAAAAAGGATGTGTTGTGTTTATGTAAACACAAACTGAGCACGTTTTGTACATATAAGCAGAGAAGCAACTCAGTCATCCTCCCTTTGTTACAGAAATGTTATACTAATAGAATTCCAAGTCATGTACCGTCTGTTGGACGCTTACATGAGCAGTGTTGGGAGCATTAGTTGAGAACCACATTAGCAATATTTCCTTTCATAAACTGGGTCATATGATTAATTATTTTGCCCATATTGATAATGAGGCTAATACAACTCAGTCATCTGAACCGACATTTCAGAAGAACAAAGGCAAGAAATTCCTGCAATTGGCAACTGATGCCTGGGACTTAATCCAAACACATTACTCTACAAGGAACACTAGTGAGAAGAAATATTTCATATCGTCTCACCCTTCACTGACCTTAGTTTTCCAATACAATAGGCTTTACTTTTCAGTGTTATTGCAAGCTGTACCCTACCACATTTGATTTGTTCTATAATTTCATGTTAAACAAACACAAAATCATTATTTAATCAAATATATCACAAATTATAGGTTTCCTGACTGACTTGTCTCATTAACCCCCTAAAATTGTATAAATCATTTTACAATTTACAATTACAGATGTTTTATTTAACTATTGAACTCCTCCACCTACTTTGATCACAATGCAAACATTTTCTGATAATTTCTCCTTCAAAAGATCTAATCTGCACAGTGACAGCAGCCATTGTTTAACTATAAAAATATCAGAGTGGTGAAAATGTGTTTTTGGATGCAAGAAGTTTTGGACGTTGTTCTGGCCACCTATGTACATATACCTTCATTTGAAAAGCTCAAACAACATTATAGAGAACTTTTATTATTTGAAACTCTTTTAACTGATTAGCACCAGGATATTTGAGGGATTTAAGTAGTTTTCCAACAAAAACACAGCTCATTTGACGAAAACAACTACAGTAACTAACTTTCCATTTATGGTATTATGTATGCACTATATGTATTATGTGACACTACGGGTGGTTGTTAGCTTAACTCTAACTGACCTTTAAGCAGAACTCATTAGCTCAACAGCTAAAAGCACACTCCCAAATAACAAAAACCTATGCATTATGTCTGCTCTGATTAGCTTTAGTCTCAGTTGCTAGAAACTTTTAAATAAAGAGCATTATCAGAAAACCTCAAATTTAAATATGCTGCTTTGGGGTGAGCATTACATTTAAAAACAGTGTTCTCCAGATTTAATCCAGCAGCAATAAGCTATTAGTTTTACCCTTAGAAGCTCAGTAGCCTATAATGTTACTGTTGCCAAGCAACACGCCATGTGATACTTCATTGACATCCCTGGATCACCTGCATCATTTATGAACCAATCTCTTAGTTTTATTTGCTTGATATTACTTCCAATGAGTGCTAAAATTATGTAAGACAGTGAAAGTGTCATTTTGGGTATTAGAATCAGTGAGTTTTAACATTTCTATTTACAAAAAGACAGGAATCTGGAAGTGGAGAACTGGAGGGATTCAGTTGAACTTTCTGGTTGGACTGAGGGGAGAAAACAGACTGATCAGGATGGAAATGGTTGATAACAACTGATGATCTAGTGATTCGCTTACTTGAGGGATGAAGAGAAAGTAGCATGGATCTGTTTGGGTTTGGTTAATCTGGCTTTGCAGAGTGTAAGCCAGATGACTAAACAGGACAGGCTTGGTCAGAGAGACTCGAAAAACCGGATGAATCTTTAAACGATCCGTTAGCTTGGGAAAAACCACAGAGCAACTGAACACAGCTTGGATTTCAAATGCACCAATGTTTGTGGTGTTTGACAGAGGTAACTACCATGTCCTGCTCATCAAATGGAAACAAGGGAAGGTGGTATCCTAGAAAGGACTCAAAATGAGACAGAGGAAGTGTGACAATCATGTCCATATTTGACCAAAGGCAGCTGAGCACTCCATGATGATTAGTGTGACGAACAGATGCAGCAGAGGGTTCATGTGTTTGGATTGACCATTAGTATGGGGATATAAACCTGAATTAAGAGCGGTCTTGGCCCCAACAGAAGTACAAAACTCCTTCCAGACTCTGGAGATAAATTGCTCAGCAGGATTTCACAAGGGATTATGTGAATGCAAGAAACCCACTTAGTCAGAAGCTGAGATATCTCAGGGGAGGATAGAAGTTGACGAAGAGGTATTAGGTGGCAGGCTTTGGAGAAGTGGTCGATTATAGTGAGGGTGGAGGTGAAACCTTTAGATGGTACCCCAGGACAAAATCCAACCTTGGATATTTAGCGATTGGCAATGGTTGAGGAAGACCACAGGGGGGCCGGTAGCTTGGTTGCAGGCACACACTGGATAAGCTAGAACTTGGCTTTTAACATCCTTGTATTTTAAAGGCCACCAGAAAACTTAGTTTGAGTGTGAGATTTCGGTAGATTCCAAGATGGCAGTAGAATTTTGCTGTGTGGGCCCAGTGAATGAGGCAGGCCCTAATGGAAGCAGGAACATAAACCTCATAGGGAGGTCATGTTCTCCTTCAGCGTCTAGGACCTGGTCCTTTAAGGACAAAAAGGCGCCCACAATGCAGGAAGTTTGAATGACGATTAAGATATCAGATTCCTGGTCATTGCAGTATTGCCTAGACGGGGCATTAGAGGATCTTACCAGTTCAGGTGAAGATTATAAAGGGTGAGCCAAAAGTACCCTAAAACAATGGGAGGTTGGGGTGGAGAGAACAGGATAAAAAATATTTCTTCAATATGATTGCCTGACATTAGAATTTTTGTCTGGTTCAATTCAGTGCATGATTACATGCAGAGAAATTTATCTAGAGACAAGACATGAAATGGTTCGGGTAGACGTACAACAGGAAGAAGTAATTGTTCAGCTAAATTGAGAGCAGGGTAAATCTGAAATGCAGTGACCCCTCTCACTACAATACAAAGTCCAGTTTTCATCAGACATTATCTTTCATCAGGTGGGTAGAACCAATTTGCATCTGTTCCTCTAGATCTGGCTTGCAGAAGTTTGTGAATGTTCTGGAAGATGAGATGAAGGCTTGGGTGTGGGAAATTGGCAAAATAAAAATGAAAATTTGCGCGAGGAGTTAGCTCAGTAACAGCGGTCGCAAGGTCTGTAGAGGGCATAGACTCCACGGACTAAACATTAATAGTCATATGTGTCCTAAAGCCTGTGTATGAGGTTCATAAATGAAAAAATCCTTTCACCTTCATTGCTTTTCTCCACCTCTTAGCTAATTTGAGCTCAAAACGCTGTTTCAAAAGCATTCCCTTTATGATGTCATAAGGGGAATTAAGCTTCCCTGAGCAGTCTGTAGCAGCCCATTAGTCAAGCTATGGCCTTCATCTAATTTAATTTTTCATGCTCCTAGGCTATCTTAACAAACTTTGACTGGTTGTCATAGGTATAGGGTGTGGGGTTGCAGCCTTCTGAAGGACAGGGACATGGAAAGCCAAAAAACAGCTTGTTCAGAGGAGGGCTGAATAAGCAGATTTCTGATCTTATAGGAATTTCCCTGCACATTTATTTTTGAATGTAGCAAATAGCTTAGATTCTTATTTAAATTACAAACCTCTCCTTCACATGATTTTATAGAGGCATTATGCCATTACCGTGGCAGGCTCTCGTCTTCTGATCAGCATAGTATCCATGTCCACAGTCGGGGGTGCAGTATCCTTCCATAAGGAATGTCTGATCACGACACATTAAGCAGCGTCCCACCCCGTCACACTGGACGCAATCCGATGAGCAAGCTGTAGAAAAACAACAGAGGTCAAGGCTAAGCAATATTTCTTTCCATTCTATGCATTACCTACTAAAAAACAACAAAACTTTAATGTTCAATTCAAATGTTTTAACATAAATTTAATTTTAACTTATAATAGATAAAAGATTAATAAATGAAATAAAACAAAGCTAAGTTGAATTTTTTAAATGTATAGAAGTGGTAATTCTTACACTTGCAGACTTTAGAGGAGGAGTCCAGGAAATAATTTCTGCCACATTCGAGGACACATTGTCCCTGCAGAGTGGCGTAGGGAGGCTGGCATTCCAGGCAGTTTCCAGGCCTGTCACACTTCATACAGTGATCGTCGCAGCCTGAAACACACAGACATACAAAAAGAGAAAACATCTCACTGTAACTTAGCTTATGTCTTTGGACCTTTCAGACAGTATTTGCATAAGTATGACAGTATTTATTGCCAATTATGTTCTTTACAGGTAGAATCTGTTACCTCTAAAATAAACTGGAGTTTAGATAAACAATACAATCTGGTAAACTACATTTTTTTCACATATGCCAAACTGGGCTTTTTCTGAGCTCAAGACAGGGTTTGCCAATGCCCAAACTCTGATTGAGCCAGATCCAGAAAAAACGTTTTTCCTTGAAGATGATGTCTCTGATTTAGGGGTGGATGCAGTCCTTTCAATGCATTGATGACGATAATAAACTTCATACTTGTGTCTTCTTTTCTTGCTGTTTAACTCAAGCAGAACAAAACTACGATGTGGGTGATAGAGAGCTTTTAGCCGTAACAACCTAGAACTTAGAGGTTCACAGTGGTCTCTGTTCTTTCCCCGTTTTATGTTCGTGGTCTTTTAATTTCCAGGCAGAAAAAAAACAAAAAAACGATGCCCTGTCTAGGCAATACTCCAGTGACCAGGAGCCCCACCCTGGCAGTGGACCTCCATACTGGGTTTTATGATTCTGCCATCCTGGAATCAATCCAACTGTCGCACACTTTAAAAAATAATTCTGGTGGCCTTGTTCTAGTCTATCCAGTGTGTGCCCGCAACAAATTGCTAGTCACAAGCCCCCTAGTGTCCATCTTCAACCACTGCCTATCCCTACACATCCATGGATAGATTTCATTATTGGACTACTACGATCAAAGGGTTTCACCACTATCCTCACTATGACCACTTCTCCAAAGCCTGCCACCTCATCCCTCCTTCATTGTCCGCCACAGTCCTCTCAATCATCTAATTACTTTATTCAGGTGTGTTGAACCAATGGCACATCTTAAAGTTGCAGGATACTGGCCCTCAGGAACTGGAATTGCCAATCCCAAACCTAAAAGTTTCTGATCGCAAACTCTCTTCCAGATTCATCACTTGAAACCCAGGCATTGCTCAGTCACTCTGCGCTTCTGTTTTTCTCGTCTCTTTGATCAAGCCAGTCGTGTCTACCGGTAGTCCTCTCCTCAGACTAACCAGACAGTTCAACTGACTTCCTGCAGTTTTCCTATTCAAGATTCTTGGGTTCTCTGCATGTGGGTCAAGAAACTACAAACCAACATGGCACTTCTTGGCCTGCAATAGGAGGCATGGAGATCCTTCATTATGGGAGGGGTATCAGGAAGTAAGTCAAAGTAGTTTATATTGAAACAAAATGTTCTCTCTATCTTTCCTCATTTGCAAAGTTAAGAACTACAGGTTTAATTAATTGGTCTAAAGGCAAATGGGATCATTAGATCCATGTAAACAGGAGGTGATGACGACCATGACGTAATGATGACCATGTTATGAACCTGAGGTAATGATGAACATGTGGTAACAAGGCCAATCTGTTATTTGCTAATTTTATCACCATTTCAAATTGATTCATTTCATATCTTTAATTCGTCATATGTTCTACATTTCCCAGTTTTATCTTTTTATCAAGTTTCATTGTATGATCTAAATAAACCTTCAAAATAGAAGAGATTTAACAAAACATTTTAAAGGCTGATTAACATAAAAGTTGTTTAGAACATCTAACACTATCGTAATTTTTAAGACGAGAGTAATTTGTTTAAAGGTCTGTGCCTATTTACATAAAGACCATGTTTAGAATTTAAATGCATAAAGACTCCACGTGAAGACAAAGCGTGTTCGGTATTACAAAGGACAAGGGAGCAGCTTTCTGTTTTAAACCTTAAAGTTAAGTTTGTTTCAATCATCTTTACATTGTTATGATTTTTTTTGCTATCAAAGATTTACAGATCTGAGAATTGATCATAACTGGTCAAAGTTCATTCATACTGGTGGTTTAAAATAGTGTTTGCATAAACCGCTATGAAATAGAGGGAATGAAACTGATGACTGTAATATTGATAGTGTTTGTGCTACAGCCTGGAGGGCCAGTTTTGATGATGTGAATAAGTAAACAAGTCTTAGAGGTTGCATCCAAGAAGAACATCAGATTTGGCACATGAACTTGAATTTAAGTTAAGCGTTTAATTTCTTGCAAAAATCTAAGCCTTATTTTCTTACATTGTGGTTTATTTCTCCTAAGCAATAAAGAAAGAAAGGCCTCATTTTAATTTTTAAATGTCAGAGAAGAATGATCCTATTTGCAAGCAAATGAATTAAGAAGCTCTAACTTTCCAGGTGTCGGAGTAATAGGAATATAATGCCAGTCTGGAAACCTTGGGGTTAGATTTTAGATGCATGCTCATTGTAATTTCCGGTGCTTGTTCAGTCTCCTCCTTTTGGCTGCAAAGCTGTTGATTTACTGCTTTAATCATCAGTGGATTATGAAAACGTTACTGAGATCAACCTCTGGTGGTAACAACAAGATGAAACACGAGGTTCAGCTTCGGTTGCAGCAACTGCACTGCAGGGAAGATCTTATTTGCTTTAGGTCTGGACTAACCGAGGCATCTGTCTCCATCCTGGTAAAATCCGAGGGAGCACCCCTGAGTGCACAATCCATCCTGCAGCACGTATCCCTCCATGCACTGGAGGCAGTCGCTTCTTAGTGGGCCTTTGCAGGCGTTGCAGCTCCAATCGCACTCTGGGTAAAAAGACAGAAAAAAAGAATTAAATATCAATATTAGTTCAGATAAAATTCTGGTGTTTTTCTTCATTCAATTCTGTATAAATTAGTTAAAATTGTAAAATGTGTGATACATTTCTAATAGCCTTCTATATCATTTTAATAAAGCCTAAATGTGTCTTTCTGTCTATTGTACCATGATTTTATCCTTTTATTACATACTGTACCTACACAAACAATATGACCATTACTATTACTTTATGTATTACTTAATTACTATTTGAATAATTTACAATCTAATATTTAATTTCAAATCTAAACAGCCTTTTGTGTTGAGTTTTAACACATATCAAAAGGATTACAAATAATACCAATGGGTCTCATTTATCCTTATATTAACTGAGGCTTTTTTTTTTTTAAGAGCTCCCTGAGATCTCCCAAAAGCCTCTCTAGTTTTCTGTGTTAAAATGTTTGTCTTGTTTTCACTAACTTCAACTTCATCCAGGGTTCAGGTCTGGGGCATAAACAGCATTGTGACCTGGATGGCTAAAACTGGCTCAATGGGAGGCACTGCCTGTGGCCACAGAAGAATTTAAACTTTTCACCTCAATGCCACACAAGTATTTTTCTCTTAACTGCTAATCCTGAATCAAGCAAGAAACCCAGCGATCTCCTCCCCATGGAAACAATTCCTGCATGTCCCAGAAACCAGGAAAATCTCATTACACGGAACCAAACCAGAGATAAAGGGAAATGTGAGAGGCTGATTTTTGTAAACTAAAGTGAAAATCTGAGTAAAGCACATGTGACAACTGGTTCCTTATATTCCTTACTCCCTTTAGTATTGGTTTGACTTAGAGAAAATGAAGCCAAGATAGTCCTATATGTGGTAAATGAAAACCTTCAGTCATGTCAGCTTTAACTATGGAGGACTTAAAATGGAAGGCAGGAGAATAAGCATCATCTCTAAAGGAAATAGGACATGAAAACCTTATCATTTATTTTGCTCTACATACCAATGATTTGATTAGTCAAACAAAATATCTGTCACCTGGCCTTCTTAGAAAAAAAACAATCCTTTACCTTTTCAAAAATTATTCAAGTCTGATCTAAAGACAACACCATTTCCCACTGGGTAAAAATTGCCTCCATGGAAGAGTTTGAAGACCGAAACCCCTCACAGAATGATGGTCCAGTTTTGGAACAGAAAGCAAGTTTTTGTTTGATATGTACCAAAAAACATCTTTATCATTCCTAGGAAATGGTTGTCAGTTTGGACTGATAAAACATATTTGGATATTTGGTATTCTGTTTAGGAAGATTGCATAATATTTTATTTGTATGGTGATGATCGCCAAATTTACCTTCCTCTAAAACTATGGAGGTAGAGGAGTATCAAAATTAAACTAGCATATGTGATCCACACATGCAGCAGCACCTTTTTTGTAATTACTTGATTAAAAAAAAAATATATATATATATTTAACTATAGATAAATATCCTTTATCGCAAGATATATTAAGCTTATGAAGTTATTGTTTTGGTCCATATCTCCAAGTTTCATGGTTAAAGCATCTGATTTACATGCAAAGTAAACCAGCAACGGTTCTTCGTGGCATCCCAGCGTTGGGGCGCAGGAGCGTTTGTTACTGGAGTTCAGAAATTAGAACTTTTGCTGCTTAAAGCAGAGCTTAAACCAATCAGCAAAGTTAATCCAGGTGTTTTCTTTGAGGAAGACGTTACATGCAAGTCATGATCACTACTGCAGAGCTGTTAGCATATGAAAAATGAATACATATAAATGTAAAAAAACAAAAACAGGAGAGCGGATTGTTATGTATAAAGAAAAGAGAGCAAGCTCTTATTATTATTAATCCACTAAAACATTTTCTTAAAGAACTGTTGCAAAACAGTTTATAAATACCTAAAATAACAAAAAGCTTAAACATTGTGGTGAAAAATATTCTATTTTATATTCTGGTAATTGCAGTTTTTACCACAAACCTAAAAAGAACGCGTTAAATTAATTTTCAGCCACAATAACGACAGCAACAACAATAAGAACAGAATGTTTTGGTCTTAATCCTGATGAACTGAGAGCAGAGATTATGATTTGAGGCAAGCTTTCTCACTTAAAAGTGTGTTAAAACTATTTTTTCCAACTGATCAAAATAAATAATGCTTAATGATGTGCATCATTATACAAGCAAAACAGTAACTCCAGAGTTTCGCAGAAGTTTGATCTGTCTAGTGACAAGCTGAAATGACACCAGTGTAGTGCGATCAAATTTGAAATGAGGAACAACTTGCAGTCAGCCCTGGTCTGCAACGGTCTTTTGCTTAGAGGGGTCACTACAAACACACCCCCAGAAAATATAAATCACTCTCTCTAATGACAAAGCCAAAAGGGCAACTGTGATAAATAAAACATGTAGGGACCGTTAAAAAAAAAAAAAACAAAACAATATGTAGCCTTTAAACGTGTGCAATGCTCCTTTTAAAGGTGGGTAAGATGCACAAAACAAAAAAATGTTCTTTCGTAACAAAAATCTAAATTTGATGATAATGATGCCTTATGGCAAAGAGAATCACAGCAATCAATCAGGGCAGGGCTGGTGCCTGCCTCTGGCAGATCCAATCAAACACTAGCCGATGGGAAAATAAATCAATTTTTAGCATATTTACTTTAACTTCAAATTCCTCTTAGCTTTCAAAGCTGTGTGTTAGAAAAAAACACTTATTAAAAAAATTAAACATGCATTCTACCTGCACTGCAATTTCCTAAGTAATTATAAAAAAATGTCAAGGTGAACATTTCCAAAGCCAGGAAATAGTTTATGTAAATACTGGATGGCAGCAGAATTTACTTAATTAGTGACCAGGGCCTGTAGCTGGTTATGCTAAAGGCATAAACAATGCTCCTTACTACATGAGCTGTCCATGGCCGTTGCAATAATTATATGCATGTCCTTTTCACAATTAAAAGCTATCCAATCAGACCCCACAGATTCACAAAAAGATGTCTTCTACTTACTCTGTTTCTATCAATCACTACATAAACAGAATAATTATAAATCTACAACTCCACTCTGTGCTTTCCTGTTTACCCACAACATTTATCTGCTTCTCAAAACAGAAACAAGCATAAGCATGAATGGAAGCTATTGTAGAAACTGGACAAGGTAACATCAATCCCTCTAATATCTCACCACATTGAGCTTTTGCTAAAAACCTTATTCACATAGACTTTTTCATAAACAGCCTTTAAACTTGTTAAAAGTCTGCTCAAACATATAGTAGGAATCTACTTTGCTTTGCCACCCCTACTGTTGGGGCGACAGTGACGTCAGAGTTTGCCCTTCAAACGTAGGCCTCTGTCAGTGAGCCCCAGGGCAGTTGCGGCTACGGCGTAGCTTGCCACCATCAGTGTGTGAGTGTGTGCATGAATGGGTGAATGAATTAATGTAGTGTTAAGCGCTTTGGTCAAGTCCTATTGCCATTTAATGTTAGGATGACCAGACATCCCGTCTTTGGACCAACTGTTCCTGGTAAAAGGTGTTGCATGAAATGTCTCTGATTTACAATTTTCATAATGCAAAAAAAAAAAAAAAAAATTTAATCTCTTGTCAAGGTAGCTTTAAAAGTGTGTAAACAAAGCGTGTTGCACATGACAGCTATTAAAGGAGCGGTTTAGGACAAGCAAAGGATAAAAGGGCAATGCAGGGGGTTGTCCCACCTTTTCTTTGACATTCTGAGTTAATTAACAGCAGACTTTTACCAGGACAGAGTCTGGATCCTCTGATGAGTGATGGAGGTGAGGTGAGGACAGAGGAGGCACATTGAACCGATACCTGCAGTAAGCTGGGCTGATTTCAAAACATTTAATCTACATGATAATCAAATCTATATCCTTCATAAATCAAATAAAACATCAGAAAGATCATTTTGGTTGATATTCTACAGAGAAATTAGTTTGCAGCCTGTTGTTAATCTGGATAACCATAATTTGAGTTGTAAAGAGGTAAAAAGAGACCTTCCCTATTATTCTTAATTTACAGAACACTTGAAATGTTAACATACTTAAAGTAGCCTATGTCTTTCTTTTTTGAATATTTAGAATACAAGCCGGAGTTTGCATTTTATAGATCATTATATACAAAAAGAATAAAACAATAATGAATTTTTTTCTATAAGATGGTGAAAGCCTCCAGATCCATAATTATCTCTATTCTTTCTATTTTACTCTTTTTCTTTTTTTCCTTCCTAAAACAAAGAAACACAGGATGAAGGCTGCACAATTACTGTGATGAAATTACACTGGCCAAGACAGCTATAGATATAGCAAACCTACTTACATTTATCTTCTAACATCGAAATTGACAGTTAGGAAGAACACCTATTTATCGCAAAAAAATTACATTTGTTGTTTATATAAACATGACATGTATATTTTGTAACCTTCCCTAATCTAATAGTATTTTAAAGGTCAAATAAAGAGCATCGATTGCAGCCAAGGAGTAAAATTTGAGCAGAGTGTACAGATTTTCATCTTGGAAAAATATTTTTCTCTCTAGTGCAATTTACTGTCTGTGTAATCAGATGACTCAGATCCTGTGTGGCAACAAAAATAAAATCTAATTATCGAGGCGCCTAATCAGAAAGGAGGTTGTTAAAAAAGTGAAGTATAAACACAGCACTAATATAAAGAATATCTAGGACTATTACAAAGAGGAATCAAGTTATTAAAAGTACCCAGGCTTAAAAAAAAATCCCCATAGTTTTTTGTGAGACTCATTAATCAACTTCACTGGGCAAAAGAAGATGTAAGATAGAGTTAAAATGAACACACAATGGTTCAGATTTGCATATCTGGTCCCAGAGTTTATTACTTGATTGATGGGCCCCATAAAATCACTGTGGCCTCCTGCACTACATGCAATATGGATGGAGAGTAATTTATGGATATCATAAAAGGGTGCACACTGTATCCTCATTAGTAATCAAGATCTTCCTCCTCTCTGTGCACGGTTGGCATCAAGGTAGCTTACCTCTGCAGGCGCGGGTCGTCACATTTAGGTAGTACTGATGTGCACAGCTGTCGTATTGGCATTCTCCAAAGAGCAGCACCTTGGTCGGGTCACGGCAGGATGTACAAACCCCAGCAGTGTCACATGTCAGGCACTGTTGGTCACAGGCTGCCAAAAAAAAGGTTGATTTAAAGGTCAGGACAGACATAGAGAAAAAGATCAATATAACACCTGCAGCCAACTAATAAGCTATGGATTTACCTAAAGTCATCCCCTTTCCTTAATTTTACTGTAGTATCTTTCGTCTTCTCTTTTCTTAACATAAAAAGATGTTTAAGTTTGTTTTTTCTTTAATGTGCATTTTTCAAGATTTAATCGAAATAATTTTGCTTAAGATTAATGTAGCTTAACCAAAATGTAAACAATCTTCTGACAGTGCACTTAAGATAATGTTTTGGATTGAAAAACAAAACTTCTTCAGGGAGAAAACACAATTAAAATATTCTATTTTATTTCAGCATTTCCAACAAACATAAAAACAATAAACCTAATTAAATGTGCAAATGTGTATTACATTGTATAAATTAATTATCAACCTTATGAGTAAAAGAAAACCAACTATAACTGAAACACATTCATTTTGACATTGATTTATGTCTTTTTCTTCCCACAGGTCAACATTAAGAGGATACCTGTGTGGAAAGCTGAATATTCCTGCACAAGAAAGTCACTCCTTGGATATAAATGCTGTCTGTTTGGAACCAATGTGTTTTAGTTTTCTAAGAATGCAACATTTAATGTTGTGTAAACTAACTGCTTGTTACAGGGGACCCAGGATTCAAAGCAGACAGACAGACTGATTATTTAAGAGGCGTTTATTAAAAAACAAACTCTATAAACAGCGGCTGGGGCATCTATTGCAGGAACCTCTGGTTTAACCGTTCAGTCTGTGCCCAGAGAACGAGACAAGATCCAGCCGGTGGGCTGCCAACAAGCTGTGGAGAGCTGATCAGAGTGTACCAGACACTGCAGCCCCTAGAATAGAGAACCAGCAGGAATCCAGATTTAAGGCAGATGAAGGAAGGCAGGAAAATCCAGAGGGCGAAGCCAAAGCAGGTGCCGAGGACGTGCGCAGGATTCAGAACCAGGAGATCAGAAGCCCGAAGAGGTTCTGAAGGTAAATCCAGGTCAGTGACAGGAAACAGCTCTAAGTTCAGCACACAGGCAGAATCCAACGGGAATCCACAGACAGGTGAGGTAAACAGATTAGATCGGAACAGGCAGGCTCAGTGGTTGAGAGACAGAACAGGTCAGGTAATCAGAAACACTAAGGTAACGCTGAAATGTTCTCACCACTGGCTCGAGAATAATCTCGACCGATAACTGGAAGCATGCAGGTAAAAACAGATCAGATGGGAACAGATGGGCTCAGTAGTAGAGAGGCAGAACAGGTCATGAGAAACACTAAGGTAACGCTGGACAAACTCTCCACACTGTCTCGAGAATAATCTGGCCCTAATGACTGGAAACAGGCAGCTTAAAGAGAAGCAGGAGCAGGTGGATCAGATGAGCAGTAATGAGAAACCGGGCAGAATTAGACAAGTGAATGAAATGAGTAATAAAGCCAGTCATTGGAGCCAAGATCGTGAAACTGTTTCTTAGTGATTTAAGAACAATATTGATAACACCATGTGGCTTGATATTTTCAATGTAAAATGGATCAATTTATTAGTTTAGAAGTGAACTTCAAGGTAAGAACATGTAAGCTAAGACCTAATTAACTTGAACAATCAAGCAGGTGATGCTTCTACCGTCACTCAGCTGATGTATCGCTAGACTTCTTGTCAAGCCTTTTTTTCCTCTGGAACTAAAGGTCATTTTCCTAAAACCTTAAGACTATTTAGATGACAGTGTTAGCAGAAACTATTGGCTACCATTTTAAATATCACAAGGAATGATAACACAAAGGATTATAATTCTGATATTTCTGTTCTTTTAGGATCCAATAAATATTTCCTCAAAGTAAAATGCATAAAGCAGCATAAGTAAAGCAGGCTAAATGTTTGCATCAAGAAAAAGCACGGTCTCCATGCAAAGAGTGCATCTATGATATGTAAAGATGCCATAAGCCAGAGGTTACCAAACTTTTCCCATTGGGCACCACCAGTTACCGACTCCCATCCCAACACCCCAACCTTTTCGACAGTCAAGCATAGAAAAGTCACTGTGGCAGTTTACATACTTCAATAAAAAATCTACTGAAACTACCTTTAAATAACAACAACTAGTGTTGACCTGATGCCATTTTTTGGCCCCGATACCTGGCTGTGCAGTATTGGCCGATACCGATACCATAGCGATACCATCTGTTTGAAATTGATATGTGTGTGTGTGTATATACAGGTAAAAGCCAGTAAATTAGAATATTTTGAAAAACTTGATTTATTTCAGTAATTGCATTCAAAAGGTGTAACTTGTACATTATATTTATTCATTGCACACAGACTGGTGCATTCAAATGTTTATTTCATTTAATTTTGATGATTTGAAGTGGCAACAAATGAAAATCCCAAATTCCGTGTGTCACAAAATTAGAATATTACTTAAGGCTAATACAAAAAAGGGATTTTTAGAAATGTTGGCTAACTGAAAAGTATGAAAATTAAAAATATGAGCATGTACAATACTCAATACTTGGTTGGAGCTCCTTTTGCCTCAATTACTGCATTAATGCGGCGTGGCGTGGAGTCGATGAGTTTCTGGCACTGCTCAGGTGTTATGAGAGCCCAGGTTACTCTGATAGTGGCCTTCAACTCTTCTGCGTTCTTGGGTCTGGCATTCTGCATCTTCCTTTTCACAATACCCCACAGATTTTCTATGGGGCTAAGGTCAGGGGAGTTGGCTGGCCAATTTAGAACAGAAATACCATGGTCAGTGAACCAGGCACGGGTAGATTTTGCGCTGTGTGCAGACGCCAAGTCCTGTTGGAACCTGAAATCTCCATCTCCATAGAGCAGGTCAGCAGCAGGAAGCATGAAGTGCTCTAAAACTTGCTGGTAGACGGCTGCGTTGACCCTGGATCTCAGGAAACAGAGTGGACCGACACCAGCAGATGACATGGCACCCCAAACCATCACTGATGGTGGAAACTTCACACTAGACTTCAGGCAGTGCTGTTTCTTGGTCAACAATGGCTTGACACGAGGTATGCGGCAGTTGAAACCCATGTCTTTCAAGCGTCTCTTGGTGGTGGATCTTGAAGCATTGACTCCAGCAGCTGTCCACTCCTTGTGAATCTCCCCCACATTTTTGAATGGTTGTTTTTTTCACAAACTTGACTAGGGCGCGGTGATCCCTATCGCTTGTACACTTTTTCTGACCACAGTTTTTCCTTCCCTTTGCCTCTCTATTAATGTGTTTGGACACAGAGCTCTGAGAACAGCCAGCCTCTTCAGCAATAATCTTTTGTGTCTTTCCCTCCATGTGCAATGTGTCGATGGTCGCCTTTTGGACAGCTGTCAAATCTGAAGTCTTCCCCATGTTTGTGTAGGCTTCAGAACTGGACTGAGAGACCATTTAAAGCCCTTTTCAGGTGTTTTGAGTTAATCAGCTGATTAGTTTGTGGCACCAGGTGTCTTCAAAATGTAACCCTTACACAATATTCTAATTTTGTGACACACGGAATTTTGGATTTTCATTTGTTGCCACTTCAAATCATCGAAATTAAATGAAATAAACATTTGAATGCATCAGTCTGTGTGCAATGAATAAATATAATGTACAAGTTACACCTTTTGAATGCAATTACTGAAATAAATCAAGTTTTTCAAAATATTCTAATTTACTGGCTTTCACCTGTATAAAGAACTGCCTACTACTTGGATGTAAAATAAATGCCATCATGGCTTTGTCAAGCTGCTGCCTACCTTTGTGAAGCAGGAAAAAGACTAATACAAAGTGAATCCAGTAGAACTTTTTATTGCCTACCTGGAATGGGTGACGATATTTAAATAAACTTTTGGCTCTCAAAATGGTATCTGTGTCCTATTTGTTGGTACCCTGCAATACCGATACCACCATTTTTGTGCTGGATCGGGGTCCTGCCCGATAACGGTATCGGCATTGGTCCAACACTAATAACTACCACATTTAAAGTGTAATTACTTGAATTTCAACTGTTTATTTCAATGTGTAACTGAAAGTAACATTTCTGTTAGTATGGTTTATTTGTTTAATTCATTTAAACCATGGGAACCACTTGAATAGTCCAAGAGTCGAGCGTTAAACAGTAATGTTCAGGATCAGATGAAAATGTTTCAAATTAAAACCAGGCAGTTCACTTCTGTTGTTTTAGAAATACCTTATCTCCACAGTGCTATAATTGTTTCTTCAGATCTGTTGGATTTTAACCATCAGCATAGACTTTTCTGGTCCCCTGCTACTTACACTGACAGATCCGATGGCCATTGTCATAGTAACCAAAGGGACATTTGGCAGCACAGAGACCAGAGGGCAGCAGAACGCTGTTGGGAGGGCAGGAAGTACAGGACATATGGCCCTCTCCACTGCAGGACTCACATGACGGATGGCATTCTGGGAAAAAAAAGAAGGGAATAAGTTCAATTAAAATGGAAGAAGGGATTAAAACGTAAATAAAAAGATTAGGATAAAAATGAAAGGCATTACAGTAAAACATTTAATATGAATGTTTGAAAACTGTTTCTTTCATATCAATAAAATGCTGTTTATATTTGTGAACGAATTCTTGCTTTTTCCAAACACCTTAACTTTCTTTTCTGAAAATGTGTAAAAAAAAAAAAAAAAAAAAAGCCTGACTTACTTTTTAAAATCTGATCATCATGACCACCTCAAAAGATTAGAGGACGGCCCGGCTAATATATGGTAAATATAATGAACTTAAGACTAGTTTTAAAACATTCTTTACAAAGATGGAGAACACCACTTCAAGCTGCTGAATTTTCATATTCCTATCAGAATAAATTTGTAACTGCACGCTCTTGAGCTCAAAAATTCATATTTAAAATATTCAGTAATCACAATCAAGTGTGCAATCATTCCAAGAGCTCTCCAGTCCTCAGGCTGTCACCAAAAAATTATAGTAAAGTAGGTATTTTCAGCTTCAATTCTGATCAGAATAAACGCTACATACAATAAGATATTGCTGCTTCGGGTTCTGTTAAATGAGCCTCCAGAGGCTTTGCAGCCCAAAGCCGCCTCCTCCTCCTCACATTTGCATTTAAATCTGCATGAAGCTACAGCAGCTCTGCATGGCTGCATCTCTCTTCTACTCCTTACCTGCTGAATCACAGGATGAGGATAGTAAAAAAAAAATGATGATGATAATGACCCTGGCTGATGAAGATGAAAAAGCTAATGAGGTTTAGGACCATAAGATAAAGAAGGGGGGATGATAAAGGTGATGAGGCTAATGAGGAGATAAATAGGAATTAGGGCAACGATGAGTCGTCAGTATAAAGGGATGAGAACACTGATGGTTATTATGAGGATGATGACCATAATACTGAGGAGGATAATGGAGATGAAAGGATGGAGTGTAAAGACGATAAAGAATAAGAAACACTACACAAATAAAGAGGAAGAGCAATGGGAACAAAGTGGAAACCATGTGGGATGAAAGTAATGAAGAGGATGAGAAACTGAAAAACAAAAAAAAAGATTGAATTTAGGAGGGACAATTTCCTCAGAAGAGCAGTTTATGGAGCGAACAGGTGGGTATTAGGACAAAGCCAAGATGGAAAGACATCAGTAGTGACCTTAAAGGAGCTGCTGTCAATCAATCCTGAAAGATCTTTAAGGCCACTTATGGTTAAAGTTCATCTTGATTCCACAGAGTGCTTGTTCAGAAGCATCAAAACTTTTAGGGCAGCGTAATCTTCCAAGAAGTGGATGTCCCAGCATATTCACTCCAATGTCAAAAGGTTCAATGCTCAGAGAAATGCCAAAGCTCTAATGCACACTGTAAAAGTCGCAGTTAGGATTTTATACAACAAAGTTTAAAAGGAAAGCAATATGGCTGCACTATTTGCATAGTTTGCAAAGGTAACATCTCTGTATTATTTCTGGAACAATCTTTGGAGAAATGAGAACAAAGTTGGGATATTAGGCTTTAATCTCCAGCTCCATGTTCCAGCATAAATCTTACAAATCCTCTCATGTTTCTTCCAGCTTTGCATGGTTTCATTTTCATGATCAAACCTTTCTGAGTGGATACCATATTCCACTAATGTGGATATAAACATAATATGAAATAGGCAAAGTGCTCAGTAGAGGTTTATATTTACTGTTTTGTTTGTGACCTCACTAGCTGCGTTTCTATTACAAATGTAATCAATACTATAAATATCGATATAGTGCTCATTTTGAAAATGCACATTTTCATAATTACTATATTTTAATTAAATGCCAAATCAAATTTAAATTGCAAGTAAATACATTAATTCTTGTGAAAAATGCCTCTAACCAACTTTTTACTGTAAAACATTTTTTTTTTTTTTACATTGTAGTGTTTCCATTTAGCAGATTTGTTTTTGTATTCACAATTTGCACAATGTTAATGGTTAATAGAAACATAGTTACTGATGAGTCAACAATACTTCCTAGTAAGCCAGCCACTCTTTGGTAGTTCCCCACTGCCGTCCATTTGAGGATGTTGCCTCTCTCTGTGGTTCTAAAAACCCCAGGCCCTTAAAATGAACTTTTAAGTAATTCTACACCTAATGATGTCAAAAACTGAGATTATGGCCTTTTAAGATCTTTTACCTACTTAAAGATGTTGAACATGCTCTTAATTCTACATGTTTGGTAGTTAACAGGCATGATGAAAACCTAAGAACCATTAATGCATGGTTTAAACAGAGAGTCAATTACTTTTTCATACTGAGGCAGGTATAAAGCTCTTTTTTCTTCTTACAGTTTTTCTTTTGTATTTTATAGAAAATACTGAGATAAATTGTTAAAGGTGGCAGATATTTGTTCAGAGTAATCTGCATTATGCTGCCGATGCTTAAAGGAAAGTTGAGATATTTGTATTCTATGACAAAAAAAATGTGTTTTTCTTATTTCAATAAAACGGAAACACTTCAATACATCCTAGGATGCATTCTTTGTTGTTGAGATTTAATTTATTTTTTCTGAGCGTGTTTAAATGCTCATTATTTGCAGCTCTATAAATCTGTTAGAGCGTGATTTTTGCTGAAAAGATTCTATTAAATATAAAATATCAATCTTTTGTTTAACCAAGAGGCTCTGCTGGATGTGCATCAGGCAGAAATTACAAGGAGGTACAGCAACCTGTGTTGTTACCATTTCTTCTGCTTCTTATTATCACAGAATAAGAGGGTCGAGAACCAACTTCCACAAAGTCAGAAAGGTCTTTAAGCTGATGGATGAATAAAATATAGAATCTCTGATCTGATTTTAGCTCTGTTTCACATTCAGACAGCTGCTATTGACCTTTGACCTCTGTACATTTAATAATGAGACAGAAGGGTGAAAGTGCTTACTGATGCAGGCTCCATGCCGTTGATAATGATCGGGGGGACAGCTAGGGACGCAGTGATCACCGAGCAGCCAGGTCCTCTTTGCTTTGCACCACAAACAGACACTGCCGATGCCGTTCTGGAGATCCGCCGTGCAGCGCTGACAGTCATTACTGCACTCTGGGGATAAAACACAGGAAATAAGACTTTTTATTTCCTCTGGTAATCATACTGTGAATGGGAAAACTACAGACTTTTGCTAAAGCCATCCAAGCAAGGATAATGACCTCTTCAAGATTTTTTCATTTTTTTTTTCATTGAGTATAGGGGAATAATATGTGTCAAATAAAGCCTGATGAAAACAAAGCAAACAGAGATTTTTTTTTTTAGACTAGAGATGAAAATCTGTCAAAACCATGGCATGTTTTATTATCTTTAAACGTGAGTCTAAAGACAGAGGAGACTGTTACGGCCAATGATTTTAATTCATACATATTGATAGTGATTAACTAAAACAAATAAGTATATATATATATATATATATATATATATATATATATATATATATATATATATATATATATATATATATATATATATATATATATATATATATATATATATATATATATATATATATATATATATATCATACCATATATACATTTGTTATGTAAAAGACAAAGCTTTATTTTTGTAACTGTCATAATAACAGACTAAAAATGTCCTGTTCTAGATCAGTTAGGGGGAGTGGTGGCCTAATGGTTAGGGCATTGTGCTTGGAATCTCGAGGTTCTGAGTCAAGCCCAGCTCACACACACTAACACTATGGGTCCCTGCGCTGCACAATGGCAGCCCACTGCTCCCCAAGGGAATGGGTTAAATGCAGAGAGTTCATTTCGTTGATATGTACTTGTGATAGTGCAATGACAATAAAAAAGCTGGGGGGGAAAAATCAGTTAGGATCACCAAAGTTTTTTTTATCTATTACTATGTTGAATATGATGAGAGATAATAAAATGATTTTTTTCTACTTTAAATTCACTGCTCTAAATTTAGCTGGTGAAGATAATCAGTCATCCAGATCATAGTCATTCCAAAAAAAGTTTAAAAAAACAATCCACAGGACTTTGTTTCCAGGTTTTGAAGACATTTTGAATCCCATCCAGGAAGCTTAAATGTCAGAAATAGCGTTGAGTTGAGGTTTTTTACAGTACCCCATCAAAACCTTGTTTTTAGTTTGAAAACATGCAAATTGAAACGGACAAAGGGCCCACCCCTTTCCGCTATCATCGCAACCCCAACCCCTGCATAGGCAAGATCAGAAGACCTTGCCTTTTCAGTCAGGCCATTTAATCACCCCCCCCTTTCAGAGACTTAGACTGGCATGGAGCATTGCAGGCTAACAAAAGAAGCTAAACAACCCCCATTCTAAAGGGGTGGACCCATTCGTCCATTTCAATTAGCATATTTCCAAAACAAAAACAAGGTTTTGTTGGGCTACTGTATAAAACCTCGAACTCAATACTATTCTTGACATTTTGAATTGAAAAAGCTTCTTTGATGGGAAGCGAAATGGCTTCAAATTTGGAAACAAACTCCATGATATATTGTCCAGGTTGTTGTATGTTGGCCTTGTAGCTCAGTGGTTACAGGAAGAAACCTCTACAGACTGAGTCATCATCGCCCCATCAAGGCATCATCAAGAAGAGTTTATAGGTCGCACACAATAGGTCTTCCAAATGATTAATTGCCCTTAAATGTATCACTAAATTAGTTATGCATGGGCTTAAGGACAACAGCATCACTGATCTGGAGTGGCCATAATAAACCGCTGATATCAGAGCCATTAAAATTCTTTGGGCAGAGCTGAAAGGATGTGTTTGATAGAAGCATAAGTCTCCAAACGTGATCCAGTTGCACCACTTGTGTGAGAAGTATTGGGCTTAAATTCCTGCTAACTGATGCACAAAGCTTTTAAAGAGAAACCCAAAATTTTTATAGGAATCATTTTGACAACAATAAATTAGGTTCCTTTTTTGTCAGGCAATGAGGAAAAGAAATTTAATTCTAATTCTAATTTTTAGAACCGCTCTTAAACAGACATAATGTCTAATGGTTTCTTTGTAGATTATATACTGAGACCATTCCTGTATGGTGGTAAGTTACAAATGTGACCATGTCCAGTATTTCAAAAACAAAAAAACTCTGAGCAACAACAAATAAATCCAGAAACTTTCAAATCACAAGATATGTGTAAATATATTTACTTCATGTTTTTTTTTATTCACCAAAAAAAGTAGTTGTGCCCAGCAACGGAGAAGATTTCTTTCCATATTTGACAGTATCGCATTTTCTATGATAGAAAATCATTTTAATTGCACATGGTTCCTGCTGGTAGCTCTGCTGCCTTGCAAAGAGAAGGTCCCTGGTATGAATCCCAACCTGTGGTCTTTCTACATGATGTTTGCATGTATTCTCTGTGCACTAGTGGTTTCTCTCTGGGTACTCTGGTTTCCTCTAAGAGTCTAAAAAGCTTAAACTTAAGGTAAAATGTTTTTTCTAAAATTGCAGGCTAATAAATAAGCCAAACGACCTCCATTCCGAAGGGGCGGACCCATTCGTCCGGTTCATTTTGCATGTTTTCTAAGCCAAAATAAGGCATTGTTGGTCTACTCTATAAAGCCTCAAACTCAAAACAATTCCTGACATTTTTAATTGAACAATCTTCCTGGATGGGAAGCGAAACGTCTTCAAACTTGGAAATAAAGTCCAGTTGAATATTTTTTTTTTTTTTTTTACTTTTTTGGCACGACTATGACCTGGATGACTGAGAATCTTTACCAACCTTTTTCTCAATTCTCTTAGTTATGAGTTCAGGCTTTTTTGCATGTGTTTGCTTTGTGTTGCCCTGTGATGAACAGATAATCTGTTCAAGGAGGTACTTGTCTATCAGCAATTAAATACTGCGGGCAAGCTCAAGTTACATAAGAGATGGACGAATGGATTACCAGGTGTGTCATTTAAATTTCAAGCTTAAATATTTGGTGTTACTTAAATTTAACTTTGGTTAAAAGTCCATAAATCCTTATAACTAAACCTTTTCCAACCCAAATCTCCAACTTAAGCACCAAGCAACTACAGTAGCAGCCATTCAAAATAGCTCTTCCCAGTCAAAAGCCAGCCGAATGGCAGCAGAATCCCCTCCAACTTCCAGCCATTGGCATTCTCATGGCCATGCATATTTTTTTACTCTGACTCCACCCTTTCATTGAATTACGGGGTCTGACCAGGAGATGACGCTCCTCTTTAGATCTTGATGTCCAAAAATAATGACATAAAGAATATTTTTGATGTTTGAAAAGGAATTGCAGGGGACCAGCCAAGGACCGGTCAAGGACCTGCCAAGGACCAGTCAAGGGCCCATCAAGGAAAGTGGTGAAATTTTGAATGGCTACTATTGTAATAAAATGAGATAAATGTACTGCATGTCTACCTTACTGAGCACATAATTTGTATGGCTGTTTGAGTCCACAATGCCCTGCTCTTCTTTACTTACTGAAACCTGAGTCTCTTTATTATTGTCTCCCACAGCAGATAGGAGCTGACCCACATGCTTCAGACACAAGAACAGCCCAGTCAACCAGAATGTCTTGAGATTAGCTCAACAATGGCAAACACCTTGAGGTGTTTTATCAGATGGAGTCTGGGTTTAGTTTATCTGCCTCGATGGTGGGGACCTTTCAGCTGTCTGGCTCTGCAGAGATAGTCATCAGCAATGAAGAGCAGAACATGGAGGGCTCTGCAGGTGACGGCTTATCTTGGGAGAAGGGAAGACAACAAAGACTGGCCACACAAAGGGGCATTAGGGAGAGAAGATTTCCCACCATTTTTCTGTATCACTCAAAAAAAAAAGAAGTCCAACACAAAAAGCCAGTTGCGGGTTGGATATGTGGGAGAAAAAAAAAAAAAAAAAAGGATTTTGGGAGAATTAGCTTTAAACAACACATGGCTGAGCCCAATGTAAGCTGAATTTCTACTCAATTCTTTGGAAGGAATTTTAATTTTCAACCAGGTTGACAAATTTTTAACTCTGGTTGACATTTTTCTTCACTTTCTGCTTTTTCATGTTTTATGCAACTCCATTTATATTACTTTGATATCTTCAGTAGGCTAAATTTAGAACAGTAATAGCATTTTCCTCCAGAAGAAACAGATACTGTTTACGCCGACACATCAGCAAGGCCCTGAGGGGGAAATCATGTTTGCATTTCGTGTCAAGTCTTTAAAAAGTAGGGTTCTGAGATGTAATCGCCAAAGGTAAACAGATGGGGAATGCTACCGTTTCACACCATTTGAATCCCTCCTTGATAGATCTACTTGATGGAAATATGTCAAAAACATCCAACTGTTAAACAGATTACAGAAGAAAAAAAAAGGATTACAAAAAGGAAAATAATGTTTTCTCAGTGTTTGATGCTATATTATTATGGTAAGATATATAGTACTAATTAAAATATTAACTGAGACACTGCAGAGACAACGGCTATCTTCTAAAGAAATTTAAAACAGTAAGAGGCTTACAATAATAACAGCTTTAAACTGTTAGAATATAATAGTGCTTTAATCTGGCCAAAGGTGTTCCACAAGGATTAGTTGAAGTTCTCCTTTTTTAGTAGTTCATGATGAATCAATCAATAATCAAACACTAAAGTCTACTATTATGGTAATGTTACCATAATATCTGGACAGATTTCAGTTATCTGTAATTTATGCATCAACAATCTTTCTATGTCTAGATTTAGTATATTTTCTATAAACCTGGCTTTTATAATGTGCTTTATCTTTTCAGATGTCTATACTTAAAGGGACAATGTGTAAGAAATTCAACTTTTTATCAGCAATAATCAAGAATGGCTTTTATAAACACATATTGTTCGAAGTAATATATTATGTTCCAAATGAGTTTTCATATCTTAAAATGAGTAGTTTTATAAATGCAACAGTTTAGCCAGAAGGGTACAAACTTTATCCATTTTCTAGGGCTGCAACTAATGATTATTTTGCAAATCAATTCATCTGTCAATTATTTTTTTGATTAATTGATTTATAATCGGATAGTGAAGGGTTTCTTAAAGAAGATTTGTTTCTGAATAAAACCAGGTGAAACCAAAACCTTTCCAATTGATGAGTTCTGGATAGAATGTATTGATAGACAAAAGTTTTAAAAATCTTAAATGCTAAATGTTGATATATTTTTTAATATTTGAATATAGTTACTGCTCCAAGGCATGTTTTAGAGTCTCCATATTCCCGTTAATTATTAATTGATAACTTAATTAGTTGACAATTATTTCAATAATCGATTAATTGTTTCAGTCCTAGTATTTTCCCTGTATCTGAAAACTTGCTGTTGGTGGGGGAGGCTTAAAAAGAAATCCAAGAATGACCGTAGATCATTCTACCTCCCACTTTCTGTCGTAATTGAGGACCCTCTGTACTCTTTATCAATGGAGAGACAAAACTAAAAGAAATAAAAAAAAATCAGGAGAAAATAAGAGTCTACATCAGTGTAGCTTTTAAAGTTGAGGACACGTGATGAAGAAGAAGAAAAACAGAGGTTTCAGGTGTTCTGTTGGACAGCTATGACCATATATTGTAAGAGTGAAGTTTATTTTAGCTTTATGGTAGAAACATGATAGTATAGTCAATCTGTCCCCGCCGTCAGAGACGTTTTGTTTGTTGGCCTTTACTGGATGCGATCCTATGCTGCAGTTATCAGCTGCTGTTATTCCTCACAGAAGTCATAGCAGCTAACGAGGAAAGGCTTCTTTCAGTTCCGCCTTCAGAGAAATGTTCTTTCTTATGTTAGTTGATTTAACAGGGAGACAGATGTTGATCATTCCCCTCTGTTCAAATAGAATAGAATGTCACTCTGCAGCTTCTGTAGTGGGTCTCTCACCCTTGATGAGGAGCCACCAGTGAGTCAATTGTAATTCATTTAGAGTACCACTAGATGGGGGTATATCTTACACACTGTCCCTTTAAATCTCTGCCTACAAATCAAAGGCCGTTTCTCAATTCAAGAGAACACACAAGAACGCTATTGAGAAACGGCCATTAATGTTGCACGGGAATGTGAAGGTTTACTTTAATGGCAAGATTTAGAGTAATGTGAAGATGTGGCTAAAAGTTTTAAACCCCCAATGCAAATTAAGTTGAAGGGTAGGCATTTCAAAGGTTCCTAAAATAATAATAATATTCACTTAATAGAACCAGAGGATTCCTCTGCTTGGGATAGAAAATTCCAAATACCTGCATAATTATGGTGACATTCAATAAAAAAAAACATTAAGTTAAAAATGTTAGAAATGAAATAGCAGTATTGCATAAAAAATGTTGCAATACATAAGGTTTAAAGCCTTATGAGTTTGAAGCTATATATGTTTAAATAAATCAGCAGGCCAGTATGAATGGGCAAATATTTTGACTTTGATCCTGAACAGTGTGACATTGGAAGGATTTATCATTACTGAGAGGCATTTAAATATGTGACCAGATATCTTAATGTTTGTGGAACTGTCACATTTTCCACGTAGATCACCTTGTCCCACAACTGGAAACAAGTCCCCACATTTGACTAGGTCAAATTTTCAAAATATCACAACAACAAAAATCCATATTTAACTGACACTTTTCCTACATGTAAAGAAAGCAGAGCTGCAGTCAATGTGACAGAGTGGCACCGGCTGTAAAATCTAAATGTTCTCTGTCTCCTCTCTTAAGACCAGACAGCTTGCAAAAAGCAAAAAAAAAACCCTGCTGCTCCCCAACTGACATGTTTGTCTCAAATAATTCTAGCAAGAGGATGCAAATATATTCATGCAACAAAGAAACCATCTGAGGTGATAGCTTATATAACACAAGTCTTCGATTAACTGCATCTGATCATGGGAGTTAATCCTTTTGACAAAACATCAGCACTGTAGGAAAGGGGGAAAAAATCCTCATGTCATCCAACAATCAAATTCTCCATATAGTGTTACTTTGCAACAAAACAGGAATCAGCATTCCTGCAGCCAACACTCTGTAGGTGATCCCTCTCTGAGCACTGAACAAATTGCTTTATGCCAGAGATAAGATAACTCAAGCGTCAAGGATTATTGACTGTGCAGACTAAAACTGAATATAAAACTAAAATGCTATTGATTTGCCTCCTCAGAGTCCCTCTTTATAGCATAGTTACCATCCCTGAAGCACATAAAAAGGTATTCTATAGTTATAAATGTGGCGTGCACAGGACGATCCTGCTCCTCTCCTGTCGGGTCCATTTTATGAGACATTATGCAGGGTTTCCTTCATCTTCTGCTACATACATAACAGGGAGTTGTTTAATGAGACTGATGTTTCCCTCTTTTTCTTTTTTTTTTGCTTAGCACGGTGTTTGTAAAGTGAAAACACAATAAAATGTGTTTCTTGCAGCATTTTCTCTGATCGTTTAGCCAGTCTTCAGTGTTTGGTTAGAAAGCAAGGGGTAAAAGGTGGAGGATATTATTTAGACGTGAGAATAACCAGAGCCCAGCAGAGAGAGAAGCTGGGTGGTCCCGTTTAACCAGTTCTCATCTGGTTTAGTCTCAGACTCCTAACAAATGGATTTATAACTGAAGTTCTTAGTCCCTGTAAATCTTCAGGTTTAAATATTGTCCATCTTAACAATCAGTCTGTCCTGTAATCTTACAAAAATCATCTAATCTTCAGGGTTCCTGACGAAAGCTTACCAGGGTTATTTTGCCCATTTCCAGCTTGACCATTTCCTGATTATTTTTTTTTTGCTGGTTGGTTTTTGTTTAAAATAAAACTGTCTACCCTTTTCCAGAAACTAGATTCGAAGCTGCTACCCCAGCAGATATAGCAGAGGAGAGGCACTTCTTCTCTTATGAAGGACTAGAAAATAATTGGTTCCCAGCAGCCTGTCCTAGAAACATAAAAATTAAAAATAAATATAAAAAAAGTTTCACTTATTGAATAACTACTCTGTGGGTCATTATACAAACAATTGAAGATTGTATTTATAATACGGCTTCTGGACCCCTTTAAATGTTGTTCTGGACTCCTGTATGTTGTTGTGGCTTCTTTGTGATGTTTAAATTTTGACATGCTGCTATATCGCTGTTCATTGTGTTTAGGTGCTCATTGTGTCCATGAAATGAACTTGGTGGTTGAATTGTGATATGTCTATATTGGTAAATGTTTTACTGTTGTAATTTTCATGTTTTCTGAGATGTTAGTCATCGGTGACCGGGTGCCTGTTGAGAGCTTCAGGGGACAATGCAATGCAGGCTGTCATGGCTCGGTGCAAGGAGTGGTCTAGGAAAAAATAAACGGAATTCCAGGGGGATAAAGAAATGAAAGGTTTTCTGAAATCCTGGAGACCTGTTGATTAAAACTTGTCATGGTTTTGGTTATGTTATGCTTTACTTTGCTCCTTGTTTTCTAGTTTTTATTGGGTTAATTTCTATTTTGTTGTAATTTCTAGATTCATGTTAGTTCTCATGTTGTCCTCTGTTGCCCTCTTGTGTGTGTGTGTGTGTGTGTTCCTTTCCCCTTGGCTCCCTCGTTGTCCCTCACACCTGCTCCTTGTCAGCTCGTTAGCCCTCCCTTTGTCTCTGTCAGCTACCGTATTTATTCTCTACCTTTGCTCTCACTCTTTGTTGGTTCCTTTGTTGTTGCTGGTCCTGTCTTCGCTGTAGTCGTCTCCCCTCGTCTCTCCCTGGCTCCTTCTACGTGTATTCCCTTGAAGTCTTCATGGTTCTGGTCTGTTACATTTTTAGTTGGATTTTTGGACTGCCTTTGTTAACAATTTTTCATTAAAACTACAAGTATTCACCTCAGCCTCTGCATTTGGGTCCTCCAAACCACAACCAACCCTGACAAAACTATTTTAAAATATCTATGAAATCCTGCTGATGGGTTTTGAAGCTCATGGAAAAAAAGAATAATAATAATCTGCCCAAATTTCTCTTATTTCTTTGTTAATATACAGAGTTTGTGTGGTGATACATTCAGGCCTTGTACGTACAGGACTATTTAAAGATATGCACTGTATGAAACAGTGGTAATGCTGTGGATTTGATGCAAAAGCCCCCACAACCACTGGATGCTTGATCTACAATAAGATTTTAAAACATAAAAACACAGCCGTGTTAAAAAACTTCTAAAAATCGGTAGGGTAAGGTAAGGTAAACATGCTCAGGTTTATGAATGTTCAAGAAACATTTTAAATCAGAACTCAACAGTTCACAATAAAGAGCAGATTGCACTATTATTAATAAAAAATAAATAAATAAAAAAACAAAGGAAAACCACAAAAACTCTGTACCGGCTAATTTAACAGCTTGAGGGTAGCGTTTCATTTAGTAGCAGTAGTTATCCGATTGTCTCTCACTTTGTTCTAATAATTACACAGGAAAGGGTCACAGAGGTGTTTTACTAAGGCTTTGGGACTCCAGGAAACCAGTCAGAACTGTTATTAACAACTGGAGACCAAATGGAACAATGCAGAACCTTTGCAAAAGTGGCTTGTCAACGAAAATGAAACCAGGAGTGCAGCCACGACTCATCTAGCAGGTCAGAAACGAAGCCAGGACACAAAATCTAAATCTCAGAGTTTATGATTCAGCAACAAGAAAGATGCACTTGGCAAATTTCAAAGGCTAGAACCACTGCTGAGCCAAAACAAGCACAAAAAACCCATTACATATTTAGCATAATGCGGATGATCCCCGAGACATGAGGCAAAAATCGATCTCTGGTCACATTTGATGTACAGCTATTCCAAAATCTCAGAAAAAAAACAATATCCTACTGACTCCCCTACATGGTGGCAGCAGTATGATGGCCTGGGGCTGTTGTGCTTCTTCAAGACTTTGGCAGTTTACCAAAATAATGCCAAAAAAAATATCCTTCTGTCCATGAGCACTCATGAACACTTTTTTATGTATTTTTTCCCCCTTTAAATATAAGGAGCTAGATCTGTCTCAATTGTCACAAATACACAAATGTGATTCATACATGCACAGGACAAGATTCGCACATGTACAAAAAAATCCACGCACACAGTACAAGATCCACACATACACAGCACGATTCATTCAAGCATACAAGATGTGTGGATTTTGTCCTGTGCATATATGTTACGAATGTGTATTTGTGAAAATTGAGACAGAATCAGCTCAATTTCCATAGTTTTTTAAGATGCATTTACAAACAAAATCATACCTAAACGTTACTGTTAACTAGTTTTTATCAAAATAAATTACATTAAACTTTGCTTTTATGGACATTTTTTTCACAAAAATAAAAAAGTTAAGCAACATAAAAGAGTCATATTTGACTGGCAGAATGTCCGGTCAGTCATGACTGGATTATTGTTCTATTGCTCTTTAAATGTAAGGCTAGAAGAATGAGGGGAGTATAAGGCCTTGTCAGCAGAATGATGGACAGAGAGAAGGTAAGAGTAGACAGCAGACAGCCAAACATCTACCTCTGATGGAAGCTCTCATATAAACTGATAACTGAGAGTGACAGTCTTAGTGCCTTAACAAGATTATGTAAGACTGACTCCACAGCTGGAAATACCAGACTCTGGTTATTTGGGTCTATAGGAAAATAGGAGTTCAAAATACAAGTTGTCAGAGTTCAACATGAGGCTTCGTGTTTACAGATTTAAACAGTGGGGGTGTACGTTTGATCCCTGGCCCTGGGATTAAGCGATGATCACAAGATTTCTTTGGCACAGAGGTGCCTTGGAATACTTTCAGGAACTAGATTTACTCAGGAAGGCTGATCTCAGATCAGTGTATGTTTTTGCAAACAGCCATGACAGTTTAAACGGCTTATATGGCGTTTTTAGCATGAAGCAGGATTAGGGGCCTAAAGTCTTGGTTTTTAGAGTCGGAGTGAACTTTGCTTCGTCTTCTGAGTCCATCGCTGTGGAAACTTGTGCTGGAAACCAAAGTTGCTTCGTAGCAGGAAATCAATACGTATAAAAGCAGGGCTGCCTGACCAGCCAGGTCTGAGCTCGCTTAGCAGCACTGCTGGGACTTTCTCAGAAAATCTCAATGAATTTAATAAGGTCAGGTATGAAAAAAAATCAAGTTTGCTGACCCAAACCTTCCCTTGAGGTGAGAGTTCTGCCTCACTGTGGAACCAGATGGTTGAAGAAGTCATTTACTCCTGCAGCTATGAGCTCTATAAAGGCCCATATTTAAAGGGCACATTTCAGCATAGTTTGCTGAAATAAAACTTTCTAATGTTGACAGTACATACATAAATAAATAGGCCTTGTAGTTGGTTTTCAAGCTGCGAGGTAACTGTAAGCTGCACGCTTCTTTCACATTATGATCTCTGGAGGCAAGGTTTAATAAAGCTGGATCAGCATGTTGTTGATACGGAGGGATGATGTGTCTTAAGGAGCAGCAGAAAACAATAACCCATTTCTGTAAACAGAAATGTGTGATTCTAAACTCTGCCTCTCAGGGCCCTTCACGTTTTAGATGCCCTTCTCTTCAGCACACCTAATTACAATGAATGCATTGCCTCATTGGCCACTACAGTAAGTGCAGCAGAGGCCTATTAATCGTCCACTTATTTTAGTCAGGTGTGTGGCAGCAGGGAAACACCTACACAATGCAGAATACTGGGTCCATTTTGCCACTAGTCTAGTTGACATTACAGAACTTTTTAATAGAGTAATACATATATATTTTTTTTATATTGCATGAAGTTCTAGGCATAGACTTTAAGATAATTTACAGGGATTCATGTGTTAGATCAGGCATAAGTATACACATGAATCCAAAAGCTGAGTCCAATCCTTAGCATGCAGCTTTCCAGAGTCTCTATAATTATCCAATTATTTGTTTCAGGTGAGCTGGAGCAGGGACATACCAGAAGACTGGAGATGCCCATCCCATGATAGATCAACACAAACATGTTCATGACTAAAGCAACCAGATAGGAGTCCTGTGTCTTTCTAAAGTATAATGACAATGGCTCTGTTTGTATGACGGGGGCTGTTGTGCAACCGGAGAGTAAATATTGCCTTCTGATTAGTTTTAAGTCCTCCACAGCCTCTGAAACTTCTTTAAAACAGTCATTTTTAGCTCTATCTTCCTTTCTATTAACTTTGATTAGTTATCTATCCTTGCTAAAGAAAAAAAAAACATTCCCACTGCATGATGCTGCCACCATAGTTTTTCACTGTGGCCATAGTGAGTGCATGGTATGCTCCTAGGATCCAAGGGGCTAAAGGTGCAGCAGAGTTTCTCCCAGAAACACTATTTCACCGGGAGCATTTCCAAAACGAAGCACGGCTGGACTGAGATCAAGTCAGATTTATTGTAACAATAAAGCTGTAAAGTGCTTTTCCTTCAAAGGAAGGTTCAAGGTTTTGAACATGAAGTTGTGTGAAACATTGACAGCTGAGATGTAACAGTGCCTCTACCGTCCTCGAACTTCCTGCTACAAAAAAACGGCCGGTAAGGTACCGCAAAAAACGCAGTTCCATTTCCAGATTATGCATTTGTTTTTCTAGACTATTTAAGCAATTTGATACATCCCAGCACTATGTCAGACATAGATATCAATTAGGACACTTTTCGGGCAATATCACTCTGCCCTGCAGGAGGAGTGGGGGCCTAGTGGTTAGGGAATAGAGCTTGGAATCCTGATGTTCTGAGTTTGTGCCCCATTCCCACAGACTGACACTCTGGGTCGCAGCAGAGCAAACGAGAGGCGGTATTTTGCCGGTGCTAGCTCAGGATGATAGCAGAGGAGGACAGCGTTAGACCGGAGGAGTCTGCCGGGGAGACTGAGCCTGAGCTGGAGTGACAGGCTGCAGCTGACCGGTGTCTCCCTTGGAGGTAGGACCATGAAACTGTCCTTATAGGGATTTTTAAAAATCCACCAACAAACATTTTAGCAGCATTCCCCATTTCAACCTTTGTCAACATTATTTAATCTATCTTCCCTTTTGTTTAAATTTTTTTTGTCTACTTGTTTATGACAGCTGAGATAAGTGGGTATGTCACAAGCCTGATTAGGTTTTCGTAATACTATATAGGGCTAGTATATATTTTCATCAGTAATAATGTTCTAGTTCACTTTTATAAACATTCAACGACTTGGCGTGTTATTTTTTATGTCGGTTCGCAGGACTGTCCTCCTTACCTACGCAGTCCTAATTGAGATCAATGTCTTATATAGCGATGGGATATTGAAATTTTTTTGAAATAGACTAATAAAAATTTTGGACAGTTTATTCTATCTGAAAAAACTTTAATCATGTGTGCTACTGAAAAGTACCGGAACTACTTTTTCTCTGATAAGTTAGAGGCTGTTTCTCAGAGCAGAAGGCTCAGTGATGGTGGGGACACTGTTACATCTCAGCTACAGATGGTGAACATTTCACACAAATTCATGTCAAAAAACCTGAACTATCCCATTTAACCAGTTCTCAAGTGCTAGCTCTTTGTTTACCACCATAAATTTTCAACTGTGTCTAAATTAGTTTAAATATTCAGATTTTTCTCCTTTGATTTAATGGTTATATTCATTAGGGTTGGTGATTAACAGTATAAACATATTAGTTATCACATATAACTCCAGGAAATGTGTTTAAAGTCTTAACATGTAGCCAGATCCGCTTTGCCTTTCATCAGCTGCCTTCCTGTCTAAACAATCCATGCTGCTCCAGATTGAGTTGGATTTGAAGCCACCAGCGGCCAACGCTTCTGGGACGCTTCTGAAACAGGCTGCTGCCCTTTCAGTGGAAATACTCTGATTAACTAGAATTGCTGCGATCAGCCAGACTGCAGGTTATACACGCTGCTTCCACTTCCAGTGTAGCTGAAGGGTAACATGACTTGAGGCAAACTGCAGAAGGAAGGACATATTGAACTGGAAAATTATGGAAACAGAGGCATGCATTCATGTTCACCCCCCCTTATAGTTGCAGCCAAATGCTTTTAGAGTCATGAAATAGAAAATAAATGTCAGGATTTAAATTATTTCTAATTTAAGCTTCATTGAAACCCAAAGCTTGTTGCCAATGACAGCAAATTTTCGCTCTATTTTAGGTTTTTCTAATGGAACAAAAATAAATAAAGTAGGAAATAAATCAAGTGCACTTCAAGTGTAGCAAATTCATCCAGAATCTGTCTCGCTGCATTTAGAGCAGCAGGCGGAATCCTTACAAAGGGGTTTCAGAGTTGAACAGGACATGGTTTATCAATAAAAACTTAATACAACTAAGTGCAACAGAAACGGGTTCAGCTAAAGTTCAATGAATAAAGGACGATGCCCCGAAATCAGATACCATTTTTTTAAGCACATGCTGCTACTGGCAGAGTTTTTAAAAGAACACACAGTAAGAATATTATATCCGTGGGGTGACACTCTGTCTCAGGGCAGTAGGTATTACAGGGCTGATCAGGGCACGTTTGCAGCTCACACTAACCCAGATCTAACTGCCAACCTCTACGTTTACCAGGGTGGAATCTAGCCTTGCTACATGCTGTATAAATTGCATTTATTCGTTAGTTCTGGATCGACCCTTTATCTTACATGTTTCTTTAAAATAGAGTGAAAGCTTTTAATTCAGCAACAGCTTAAACATGTACACTGCTTGTTGGCTACAGCTGATACACTTTCTTCAGGTCATCACTTCAATCAGAGTTTTAACTTATTGTAAAATGGTAATAAAGATTTAAAATGACTTTTATTCTGGTAACTCAGTATGCTCCATTAGTCAGTTCTTTAGAGAGTGATTTGGGCCCAATTACCTTGTGTGGTTGAGCCCCATGCTGCAGTGAGAAAACATTGTTGATACTTTTGGATGATGGATCACAAAGATCAGCCATAAGTTCACCTCAAACCCCATCGCAGTCTCCACACAAGAGTAAGAAAAAAAAATATTTGTCTGGTGAAAAAAGAAGGGCTGAACTGGAGTCTGATTGCTGACGGATTGAGACAGGAGGGTGAAATAGGGAAGCTTTCAACATGGTGGAAGCTCAGATCTGCCCTGGTTATGGTAATTATTTTATTAAAAAGATCTGATGCTCTGTTAAAAATCACAACAATCTTTAAAAAGATTGTTATATCAGGTGACATTACGCCTCTAAACTGATGAACTGCCGGGTGCAGCGACAGACTGTGGGGCTCTTTCTCTTCTTCCATGCCGATGCCCAACATGGATGTGATTCCAACTTGTCACCAGAGTAAAAAAACACATAATTAAACTGTTCATTAAAATCTGCAATAAATGAAAAACTAAAAGTCACAGATCTCTATGATGATTTCTGACGTTATAACATACTGATGGTTTTTTTTATTTATTAATTAGATAACTGAGTACCTGTTAGTGGGATCCACACTGTAACATGTTTTGTTGGATGAACCGGATCCCTCTGGATACCAGAACAGGACTGATATTTAAACATAAATATTTCGATGCAACATTCAGGTTTCTAAGCTGCCGGTTTGATTAAGATGCTTTTAGTTATTTACCTTGTTTTTTTTAGTTGATTGTAAGGAATTTAATCCTCACTCTATGATTTGATGCAAATGAGATCCTTTATGCTGAGGGGGATTCTTTTAATTTAAGATGTAAATGTTTCTGAAATATAATCACAAGCTCAATAACGAAACACTTTGGCAAGAGATTTAAAATAAAACCTGCCCTTCATATAAAAGTCAGACCCATCTATCAAAGGAGAGAAAGTGCTTAAAGGGATAACATACAACTTTGCAGTTCTTACCAGAAATGTGATCTTTAAAGATGAAAATATACAAAGCAATTTAAGGCTGGATTGAAAAAACAAAATATAATGAGGAAGAATGTTTACATGAAATAATGCAGGTTTCTGAAAACCTGCAGCAGAGTTGCGTGTCTGAGAGTGTCATCATGCAAAGCCCAGTGGGCAGAGAAAGGCACAATTCCTGCTAGAGTCGGATTAATTTCCCAATAGAGTCCAGAACTGTTGCACAAACAAGCTCTCCTGGCAGCATATTTCATGAAACCACAGCAATGAAAGCAGACTTACTGAGACACTCTCCACTGAAGGCGCTGAGGAAACGGCCCTCCTGGCAGCCTGTCGTGCAGTAGCCGCTCTGCAGGGAGGCCCCTGGGGGACAGGAGGTGCAGTCGGCTTGGGAGGGGCCTGAGCAGGCCAGGCAGGATGGATGACATGCTGGAGAAAAATGAGGACACAAATGTTGATGAAAATCTGCAGTGGTTCACAGGCCTGTTTCCAAAAATGAAATAGGATTAAGACGAGGGCCATTGCTCCGTGCCTGGGTCTCCAAGTCGAAGGGGAGCTTTCCAAAAGTGTTGGCTCTCTTGGATTAGTGTAGGAGCCTTGCAAATGGTGGAATATTGGTTAATATTTCCACCCTTCTCAGCTTTATTTTGATTATGCTACCTGACTTTCCTTCATTAATGTAAATATCCTGAGATCCTGATGAACTTCAATTCAATTTAAGGTTTCTTTAACACACGGCAGGTCTGGATGCTTGATTAAATTTCTTTTTTCGAAGTGTTATGACTGCGAAGAAAAGTGTTCTGTCCTTCAGTTTCTGACTATGTATATCTGAGCATGCAGATACCTCTTTGTGATTGGTGGATCCAAAAGAAGGATGGATACGGATTGACAGCCCAAGTGAAGACGACATGTAAGATGACGCCACTGCAGGCTGCAGATATCAATACTTTGAGGACTTTTTTCTGGATGAACTGCCTTTTATTTTCTCCTGTTTATTTTAGCCCAGAAATTAAGTTCCTTTTCTTTTGTTTTCTTTACTATTATATTATATATATAATATTTATCTATTATAAAGCAGGTTAGTTCTTTTCAAGCTTCGGGCAGCTTCCTTTTAATTTTGGCCTGTGGTTCAACCTGAAGTCCTCTTTAGTGTAAAACTTCAAAATGTCCTTATCGTCAGTAAACTCACTAAACTGCACTAATTGTAATGTCGCTGCCTGAGGTGTTAAAAGAATGGATCATTTTAAGTTATAGTCTAGCCACCCCTTGACAGGTCACACTGTAACAATAGTTATTCATATTAATAATCATATGTGTTGCTAATCCGTCTGAATCCTCATACAGAGAAGATTGTAGATGTCACTATTTAGAGAGAAAATTGGATTATCTGTATCACTGCTAAGATATTTAGCAATAGAGGCTGATAACATTGTGTCCAAATCATATCAAGACGAAGAAAAGGACAATAAAGTGACTTCAAACCCTCAACAAGCTCTGCACTGGTGGTTTTCGAAGTTGGTTTCTGTGGGTGAACATCTAACCCTTACGTTCTGGATGATCTAAAAGTTGTGCTCTTTCAGCTGTATGGTGCCTAGCATCAGTATCTTAATGCAAGGCGATGATGGCAACACACAGAAAGACATTACCCAAATACACAGATAACAAACCAGGTTCTTAGAAGAACAACTTTTTAAATCAACTCTCAGTCTTAGATTTATGACATTTGGATCTTAGTGGGACACATATGCCAGAACTTTATGTGAAGAATTTCCTGGTCTTTTAATGCAATTCAACCTCAACTTTTAATCGAAAGGCTTATATAAAAGTTTAAATTTAGACAACAAATATGGTGGGTTGGATTCATGAAAAGTTGTGTTATTTTTTTATTCTTTTATGCAAACATGTGTCAAAGCAGACATGATGACAGATTTATTATAAAGTGTGCAGATGATTGTTTTGCTGTCAGTCTGCCTCAGGACAACGAAAGCAACAATGGTCCAATTATTAATGACTTTATTCAACGGTGCGAGGCGATTTACCTCCGGGTTTAACACAGGAAATACGAAAGGTCTGTGTCATTGATTTTTGGAAGAACCCACACAAGCAAAATGCTGTTTTAATGAAAGGTCAGACCACTGAATTTGTCCATTCTTGTAAATACCTGGAGACTGGCATTGATGACAAATTGAACTTTGATGTCTACTGTGCAGCTGTGTGTGAAAAGGCTCATCAGTTTCTGTTCTGTTTTACAAACCTCTCCTGCACCTGTATCGACCGAACTATAATGACAGTGTTTTATCATGATATTAGTGAATATGTTTGATCTTTTCTATTGGTGTCATGGTTCAGTCACATATCTTTAAAGGACAGGAATTCCTTAAATCAGGTAGGGTAATGGTGATCTAGACTGATTGGTGAGCGATAACAGTCCCCTCTATTTAGCTACACCATGCAAGAGCAGCGGACAGATTCTTGCATTTAAAAAATGACTTATCCTTTGCATAAAGAGCTTTAGCTTTGAATCCACAGAGATTCTAATGCTTAAATCCAGAAAACAGTTATTAAAACAGTTTGTTAAATAAGATGATTAATGATTTTATCTCAATGCAAACATTCATTCCTATAATGATTTCACACTTTTATAGAGTCTGTTATATATTTTCTGTTGTGGGTTAAAGTGAAAACTTTAATGTTGCTTAACTTTCTGAGGAATTGATTGGTGCATATATACACAAATGTATATAAATTTATCTCATATTTACTCCTTTCTAATACCTTTTTTTTTTTTTTTACTTTTTTTTTTTAACTGAAATATCTATTTGTATACAATGACCCTAGAGTGGCCTTTATAGTCTGTGCTGAGTGTCTTTGCAGAGGCGGTTAGCGAAACTGCACCTGTTGACTCACCCCAAACAAGTGGGCAGTGTTTTAATAAATATAAGTGTGAAGCAACACCCACCACAAGTCTGCTTTTGAGGCAGAAGGAGTTTTTCCTGGAACCAGAAGATAGTGACATGCTTTTGACCCCAGGGTGAACCTTTTGAAACTGCTTATGCTTGTATTATGTAGATAACGTTGCTGCTACTTCCCTCGTCTTTTAGAGCAGCAATGGTCATGTAAGTATAGGGTCCTCCCAATACGAAATAAAAAGAGAGAGATAGGGGAGCATGCTTCAGAGCAGTAGGACATTGTACAGTAGCAGTCATTGAAAAGGGCCCTTCTTCCCAGTGAAACGCCAGCCGGATGGCAGCCCACTTCCCTGCAAATCCCAGCAAAATCCCCTCCAACTTCCAGCCCCTGGCCTGCTCCTGGGTGTGCATATTTTCTTACTCTGACTCCACCCTTTCAATGAATTACAGGGTCTGACCATGAGATAACGCTTCTGTCTAGATCTTAATATCCACATGACAGAAAGCATATTTTAGTACATAGATTGATGTTTAAAAAGGAATTGTAGGGGACCAGCCAAGGGCCCATCAAGGAAAGTGGGGAAATTTTGAATGGCTACTACTGTAACTGAACACGTTCTCCTCGCGAGTAAAAAGAATCTAATGTCTGTTGTCCTTCTTCCCCATATTATTTAGCGTTTGTGTGTTTAAACCTAACAGAGGGTGGCTATTTTTCTGAACCAGATGACATTCTTCCCTCAATCTATTACAAATATACCTATGGATACTGATAAATTTTTTTTATATTTAAAAATAAATAAAAAAATTGAAAAGGGAAGCAGAAGCTCACCTAAAGATCTGGTTTCACTTATTTAACCATAAAGGCTGCAAACATGGAGCTGTTCATTTCTAGTCTGGGCATGAACCGTCTTGAATTGGTATGTCATTTATTGATTTTAATTTATTTTTTTTAACAGTATCCTGTCTGGCAATGTGCCAATAACAATAATTGTCTTGATGCCAAAAAGAGCCCAACAGATTTTACTTTCACAAGTGGAGCAGTAGGGCTATTGCCATACTGCTCCACTTGTTTCATGCATATAAATTGCTTTATTATAATTATGCAGGGACTTTTATAGATCATATGGACACTGCAATGTAAGTAAAACAGAAGACGAAAAACAGAAAAAAGGAGAAAAGATTGATTTTAATTATAGTTTATTCAACTTGCCTTTGTTTATGTAAGACTGAAATGCACTTCAATCTGATCTGCTTACTTTATAGTTTTAGGTCACATGTTTTTTGTTGTTGTGATTGTTAAAACTGCCTTAGGATCGTTGTTTTATGGTTCCTAGAGGAGAAGGTAAGCTGGACATTGGGGCAGGAAAGGACCTAAAATGACTATTTTCATGAACTTGAGTCCAAGTTCTTTGCTTTGTGATCTTTTAGAAAAAAATATGATGCAAAAGAAGCCAAAAACCTTAAAAACAAACAAAAAACAAAACACCTATCTCTCTAAGATATTATCTAAATGTTCGTTAGAGTATTCCCTAATGAGCACAATAACTCTGAAGGAGACAAAGTAAGCAAACAGAACATCCTTCTTAACGATCTGTTCTTCCTCATTAGCAATTACTCACACCAAGGCTAGACTAAAAGCTGTAAGAAAGAAGCCCAACTTTAATGCAGTTTTATTTGATACTTTTCAAGATGAAAAACTAAATTGAATTTAAAACACTTGAAAGGTTGGAGCTGCTTAATGTGAGACAGGGAGGGGGTCATATTCCTGCGAGCAGGTCAGAGTCGGTAAAGCAGGCTATTATAATGAATGATAGATTACAGCAAATGGATTTTCATTAATGAGGAGGACAAACACAATGGAAAGCCATGCTGAGATCTCTCCAGTTGTTAACATTCTATTGTACTAATACAGCTGTAATCTTATTTAATGGGGTTTCTGATATTCGTCAGGAGTCACTGAGACAAAGGGGCTTCCTCATGCTGTACTTAAAATCAACTGAAAGCAGTATTTAAAAATTAGTGGTCATTCAGAAGGTACTGATAAGATCAAGCGATGGCCATGAATGTGATGTTTTAGAAACTAGATAGCTTTAGTTTCTATTGACAACAGTTCACTTTGATGTTTAGATTAATCAGATTTAGGATTCATTTAAAAAGATGCAATACCATAACTTTTTGCACTTTTCTTTGCACTGCACAAAGACAGTATGAGCTAACTCTATCTCATTAGCTAAGATGAAGGTGTCCGTGTCTACCTTCATGTAGACATCCTTGATTTGCATTAAAATGTGCTGCTGTTGGGGGCATTGCAGCTGAATAAATTAATAGATCATAAAGAATTTGATGTTAAGTCACAGAAAGATCAGTATCGGGTATTGCAGGCTAACAAAGACCTCATTGACCCACATTTCTAAGGTAAAACCTGTTCTTCTGGTTCAATTTGTATGTTTTCTAAACAAAAACAAGGCTTTGTTTGTCCACTCTTTAAAGCTTGGAACTCAACGCAAGTTTTGAATTGAAAAACCTTTCTGGATGGGAAGTGTAACATCTTCAAACTTGGAAAACTAAGTCCAGTGGATTGTTTTAACTTTTTTGTAATGACAATGACAGAAAGCAGGACAACCAATGCAGAGCTTGCTCAGCAATGGTGTCTGGAGTCTTTATGTAGGCTACATGCAGAGCAGGACAAACACTTTTTATAACCTCCAGAACAGAGTGGAAACAATTTTGCATGAGATCCGGTCCTTCGATGTCCCTAGAAATTAAACCACATTGATCTGAACTGGGCTGCACAAACAGCTTGGATTTCTGTCTGAGAAGACAGATCAGGGGTCTGTTTTGTAGCAGCAGAGAATTTTACTGTTTAAAATGAGACTACACCATTTCTACAAAGACAACAACTACTGTAGAAGAAAAAAAACAAAGGGAGACCACAGTTTTGGAAGGTGTTTTGAGGCAAAACTTTGTTTGTGTATAAATTGATAAAAAAATTATGATTATGGGTTTTAAGTAAATAGAGTTTTGTGTGCTAGAGTTTTGTGTCCTTTAAAATAAACATTAGGTCTCATAGGTATGATTGTCAGTTGATGGACCCTAAAGCCAATAGATGTTGTGACCCAACTTCAGATCCTTAATTAATCAGTATGGGTCCTAAGATCCACTTTAGAAATTAAACTGAACAACACATATTTTAACTAAATTGCTTAACGCTTTAGAAGCAGCACTTAAAAATAGAAAGAAAAAAAAAACAGCTAATTTTGTTGCTGATGCTTTTTGTAATAATAATACATTTTGGTCGGAAGCTAAACAGTTTAGAAACCTCTGCATTCTTGTAAGTTTGGAAGAAACCTGATTTGGGCATGTAGAGTTAGGCCCATGTTTGGGTTCAGAAGGGCTGCAGAAACTACCATGTTGAACAGTAGACAATAATTCAATTCAGTTCAAATCAGTTTATTTATATAGCTGCAATTCACAACACATGTCATCTCAGGGCACTTTATAATTCGCCAGATCATACAGTCAAATTGATTCAAAGTTTTCTATCTAAGAAAAACCAGTTGATTGCATTGACTCATTGACTTGAATGCAATCCCTCACACTAAGCATGCGTGTAGCGATAGTGGAGAGGAAAAACTCCCTTTTAACAGGAAGAAACCTCCAGCAGAACCAGGCTCAGTGTGAGCAGCCATCTGCACAGGCTGACTGGCCTGTTTTTTTTATATTCTTAGCACTAACGACATTAGTGCTAAGAAATTTGACCTCCACTGTGAATTCTGTGGATAGTCTGCAGCGAACATCCAGATCCGATTCGCGTGTAAATACGTGTGAATCCTTAATGTTTATTTGTAGTTCTGAAAAATTATCAGAACAATAGAGCTTTGACCGGTGGAGTAGAAACTCCATGAATCTGAAGCCTGCTGAGAACCCGTGGTCATAAAAATTGGTGACATGTTGCAGAGGATTATAAACATTTGTACTGCACCCACACACTCTTCATCTTCTTTTTTTTCATAAAACAGAGTTTTTGTTTTAGCTCACAAGAGAAAATGAACAAAACAGAAATCTAAACCCACCGTTTGCCAGAACTTAACACCCTGATAAATCTAAAACTGATAAAAAAAAAAACACTTTAAAATCTCAAATTTTTCAAAGCTCTCAAACATGAAATTGCAATTAAAAATATGAAATTGCAATCAATTTGCACTCAAATTTTTCAAGACAATTCTCACTTCGCAACAAATAATTTAAAACAGTTTCTCCATCACTGACAACAGAGAAAAGTCCAGTTTTAAAGTAAACCTGTTCCCGATTACTAAAAAAGCTTCCAACCATTGGAAAACAAGGACATCTTTAACTAAAGTGGACATCTGTGGAGTGCTTACCTTTTCAGAAAGCTGTGTCAGAGCTTAAAGTTTAAAGCTGAGGTTATAATTGAAGCCTTGGGACAGCAATGCTACAGAATTGAGTACAAAGGCACAATTATGTGTTTCTCACCTTGGCATTGGTTGTACCGGCTGAAGAAGCCCTGTGGGCATGTGGAAACACACTGACCCTCAAACAGGCTAAATGGGAAGGAACAGGACGAGCAGTTTTCTGCAGATAGACCAGTACAGCGCTGGCAAGAGGGATGACAATCTAGGAAAAAACAAAGAAAGCAGACATTTTTCAGGTTTACCACGAAAAAACAACAACATATAAACAGAAGGAAGGGTGGAATACAACTACAACAGGAGGGTAAGATAATTCTACTTAACAGTCTGTAAAACAGGGATCATTAAAACTGCATAACACACAAAATATAAAAATGTGTGTGGAAAAGAACAAGTAATCAAGAACAGATCCAGAGCTATTATCAAATTGAATCAGGAAATGGCTAAAACCAGTCAAAGCCAAATGGGGGAACGAATTCTGCATACTTTTTCACCACAGATTATGCTCACATCGAAAACCACATTAGCATCCTTCACATTCAGTTTTACCTTAAAAAAAGCAAAATTGAAACAACTTTCCTTAAAATATCTTTGTCCAAACTGTTGGACATGAGTAACAACAAAACTGCTTCAGGGTTAATGCTTTCTGAAGCCCATTAATATTAAAGGGAGCATTCAAGGACATATTTTCTGCACTAAGTGTATACTTGGAGTTCTTAGAAGAAAAATAAAGAGCATGTAATTCAGCTGTGATGAGAAAGGAGGTTACATAAATATGTACATACAATTTCTATGAGAGGTTTATATCTTTTCATCATGGCCATGTATATCCTTCTTTTGGATCTTTTAAGGATTTAATTTGAACCATTCATTTTGTAAGGCAGAATGATTATGCAACAAATAATTGCAATAGCAATATTAAAAAAACAAAAACAAGTTGCATTACTCTGTGTACAGCTACTGGATTAAGAATGGGTGAAAATTATACAAACAAATCCAGAAACGTTTGAAGCAATGTTATATTTAGTAAAGAGTCAACATGATAATTTGGATCTGGAGTATTAGTGTTTGCAGTTTGTGGAAGGCTTGGGTATTGCTATTTTTGGGGTACAGTAGTTATACTGTCCATATGAATATTTTTTTCATCTGATGGTAATATTTTATTTGAAATGTTTAGGCTTAGACATATTCAGATGATTTAACAGAAAAATCAGGAAGAAAAAATAAATAAATAAAATAAACGTCGAATCCGCTGTTTTTTTTTTTCCGATTTCATTTCAAGTGTTTGTTCTGCATCGTCCCAAACTGGAAAACAACAACAAAAATTGGTGAGAGCACAAAATGAATGTGACTGTCAGCCTTGTTATCAGTGGATGTACACTAACTTCTGACTGGAAATGCAGCTGAAAATTATTTAGTTATAGATTTTGTAACAAATTTATGTAATAAAAAAAAAACACGCTTAAAACCTGCTGTTTTAATATGATGAATCCATGTGAGGTTAAAAAGTTATATAAACCCACCCAGCCCTACGTAACAAGGTAACTGCAATGTTACTCTAAAGACCTGAACGCGCTGGTTGCGTACGACTTTTTAATCTCTTATACAATTTTGTGTGCGTCACACTGACTGCGTATAGAAAGGCTCCAACTAGGCAGGGTGGGCTGATCTGTGCTGATTTTTTTTCACTTGTGTCTCTGTACCACACAAATAAAACAATTTCCCACATATGAATTAGACAGACTACTTAAAGTTATTAAAAGTAAATAAATAAATAAAATATTGGCACATTCTATAAAGCAATGCCCTACTTAACGAGTCTGTGCAGCATCTCAAATCGGAACAGATAGAGAATGTTTATATGCCTATGATAAAAAAAAAATAATGATATCAACATCTAAACATAAAAAAGACCCAGCGATAAACATTGCGGGGCGGTTTTTATGCTGACTGAGGTAGGGAGAGGTGATTTTCACAGAAAGAGATCGGTGAAGTTTACCTGAGGTTTTCTTATTTATCATAGAGGGGAGAGAGATGCGCTTTGTTCACCTGCACTGGTGTCTTCTCATCTGTTTTTTTTTTTTTTTTTTTTTTTTTTGCAAAGCTCAAAGAGGATTACTAATTTATCCGTTTTCTCCTGAACATCCTCCTGAACTCCTATCATGGGTGAAGTATTCTATTTTTTCATGTTTCATTGATTGTTTTTGAACGAGTCTGACTACTGTCTACTGTATACGCGATGTGTGACTCAAAAACTGACACTTTCCCCATGCAATGAACAGATTTTATTTCGTATTTTCCCCCCAAGTGGATGTGTTTTATTTAACCGCTTCTCTCTTCATGTCTGACTAAAATAGACCTGGAGTCTATCTCAGTCGGAGCTATGTGAGCCCGCTTGCAAAACATTGTGTCTGTCAATGAGCACTAAACGCCATGACCTTGTCTGACATGAATTTCTGTCAGACCAGGCACAAAATCGCATTCAGTGTGTTCAGGGCTTAACTCTTTGTGCCACTCTTATGACAACTGAAATGTTTTACTGAGCTTGATTTGAATCGTCTAAATGGCAGTGAAGGAGGTTTGCCCATTCGTCTTTGCAGCAACATTTAAATTTAACCACACACATATTCTGCAGCATAACGAGCAGCCTTAAGGTCACAGCATGAGAATGAGTCTTGACCAGGTCATTCTGAAATTTGCCTGGATAATTTGTTTCTGCGTAACTGAGACGTGTTTTAGCTTAGGGTCAAAAAACGAAGGTCATACTTTCTCCTTTAAGCTTTTTATTAGGGAGCAGAAATCATGATTCCCTTCATTTTGGTGACTCATCCAAAAATGTCAAGTAGGGGTGGTGAGTTGTGGTCTGGTGTCATCCGCCTTTGGTTTATGCTTTAACACACCTTAAATAAACAGCTTAACTACCTTCCCATGATGCATTTATGTTCCTTAGAGTCCTGTTAATGACCTGATTATTTGATTCAGTTGTGTTTAAGCAAAGACACAGGTAAAATATGCAGGACTGGAGTTAAGAAACTCTGTCTTAAATCAACAAAGCAGGCCCAGACCATCACACGCCAACCACCATGTTTCCCCTTCAGTGGGAAGACTTCTTTCTCTGAAATGTTTGCTGTCTTTAGGTCCAGCAGCATACAGTTCACAAATTGTAGCCATATTTCTGTAAGTCTTGTGGATTATCAAGATGTCATTGATAAATGTGAGATACTACATGTCGTCTTGTTCTTTTGTGTCAGCAGCTGCCAATTTTCTCCCAGTCTCTTTCATATTGTTGAATTATTACCTCTCAAAATTAATGGAGGCAACTAATACCTGTAGAGCCTCTGATGTTACTGTGGGTTCTTGTTTTTCCCTTCTGGACGATTCATCAATGAGCTGCTGGAGTAATTTTGGTTGCAATTACAGTAGCCTCTGTGAAGCATCTCCGCTGAAAAGTTCTACTTAAGTAATTTGGCTCTTTTTTTTGGATTAGTTTTTCTCCTCATCTGAAGCGTTCAAGTTTTAATTTATTTTCTTTTTTATAATTTCATCTAGTTTGTAACTTTCATATCTTCTGTCTACCTATTTTTGCTATGGTCACAAACATCCCCCTCGCCCCCGTAGGGCAATATTCTCATTCATAGGACCAAATTGGTTTGGTTAGTGTTCTACCTATCCAATATGTTTTATTAGCACGTTTAAAGACAAATGGTTGAACCACAGTGCTGTAAAATAAGAGAATGAAATATTAAAATAAAAAAAGGCACACAACAACATGATGCACAAAAGCTCACACTAAAGAACAAATAACTGTGCTGTGTTGAACGGCAGGGGGGAAAATATGAGTCTTCAAAAAGAATTTAAAAGTAGACAGTGAAGAAGGAACCAAAAAACCCAGAAACAAGCTGCAGCAGTGAAGGCAATGGCCTGCAGTTTAATTGGAGAATATCTACATAAAAAAAAAAAAAAACTATATTCCCCTCAAGTATGGCTAACCATCTGCTATTTACCTGTATGATGGTCATTCCTTGCTGGCACTAAAAGAGTCATATGCACAGCTGCTTAGCCAATTATCCAAGCTGAAAGTATTAAAGCAGCAATGTGAGGCCTAGTAACCACAATCTTCAATCAGTTATTTAAAATCCAAAACACTGTTAGCTAAAGGTAACTATTTCAGACAGATAATGAAACAAATATATTGTAAAGACCTTTATTAGCAATATCTATATGTGAGTGAAACAAAATATTGACGCTTTAAATATTTCAAAAGGTTCATAGAGTAAGAATCACATCAAGGAAAAACAGAAACTCATGTTAGATAAAAAAACAGAATTATTATAAAACAACATAGTAAAAAACAAAGAATAATAATAAAACACAAAGAATAAGTTGTGTATCACTGTATGTAAAACATAGTTGAAGTCAAGCTTTTCAAAGAATGTAAAAAGTTAAAGACGCCCATTTGGCCTTTGTTTGCTTTTTGTTGTGATGCAGAGGTTTGGTTAAGATCTAGAGCAAAACTTGCAGACAAAATCTAACAAAACGCTCTTAAACCTTGAAAAACAAGGCCACCCCCGATGCCAATAACATGTTCAAATACAATAATCTTCTAACAAATAGACAACTCACTCCTGTTAAAAAATAAATATATTCAAAATGAAAAAGTGCTCTGATTTAGAGCAGAAGGTAGCAACATTTAGCTCCACTAGGGATATAAAACTCAACGCATCTGTGCTATAAGTATGTTTCCTGGTAAGGATAAAACAATAAAACTAATCTCTGTATGCAGTGGCGACTGCTTACATAAATTATTTCCTAATACATGCAGATACATACATTTTAAAAGTCCATCCATGCATCATAAACACAAAAATCTGTTGAGTTCAAGGCCCTATGCCTTCCACTAGAGAACAACCTGAGACAGCCAGCCTCAGTGGACCTTTCACGCTCTGCCACTGTGTAATATGGGTTTGGTGACCATGGATGACCGAGAGATCAGATTCTGAGTGACCGGACTCTGACAGGAGGAAGTGAAGCAGACAAAATGCGTCATAAACAAAACACAGCTGAGAAATAACAGAAGGTTCTGTTCCCCTCAATGGTCTGTTCATTAAATGTATGGAAAGTATGAAAGGTGCGCAATAACACAAAAATGCTTGATGGAAGAATAGTTAAAAACATTCATTTAGGGAAAAAATTTAACATATTAACCACTGATTTGGTAATATTTACAGAATTTACATCCATATAAAATGGAGAATACTGCTTTTTAAAATGTATTTTTAGAATAAAGTTATCTGACTACAATCTTTTAGTCAGTACTCTAGGTAAATCTAGATATATAATATATAATTATATATTATATATCTATATAATTGGTTTGCTTTTTAGAGTACATTACCATAGTAACTAGTCTTGCTAAGAAGGAATCCAGCTTCATGGTACTGGAAAGTTAGAGTTAAACCGGAAGTTTTCTCACTGAGCCATTAATCCTGCTCTGTGGTACAGGCTTCTGCTGTCATGATCTTTGCACTGATCGCTGGATTTGGCTCGTTTCTCCCATCTGCTTAGCTCCGCCCAGCGCTCACTGTCAATCATCGGATCCACCTGTTCCTGTTTTCTATTTAAGTTCCCTGTTCCCAGCCATCTGTGCCAGATTATTTGAGTTGACTGTGAGAGTTTTCTAGCAATCTGTGAGTTTCTGATTAAATGAACCTGCCTAGTTTCTGTCCCTCGACTTCTGAGTCTGTTCTGCCTCTTTTCTGCTCTGTTTGCCTGATCTGTTTCCGGACTGTTACCATGATTCTGCCTGTTAACGACCTTGGACCTGTCTTCTGACCCCGGCTTGGAAATCTCATCGGCGCCTCTTCGGACTTCTGATCCTCTGGCCTGGAAACCTGTTCCTGCTGCGACTCTGCCTTCGGATTATCCCTCCGGATTATTCTGCTCCTCTGCGTGCTCTGGTTTCTGCTCGTCTCCGCTCTGCTTCTCTCCTGGAACTTTGGTAGCCGTTTCCATCGGAAACTACAGACAAACAATCCCTTCGGACTTCAATCCATCTTCTTGGCAGGGACTGAACTCAACCAGGTTAGTGACTCACGCACGCTGAATTGTCTGCTTGAATTCTGGATCCTATATTCTGAGCTTCTGACATCTGCCCTCTTGGCCTGGAATTGCCCACCCCAGCTTAAGAACCTCCAATACTTAATTAAGGCGGAGAGACATGTCAAGATTAAATATAAGAATCTACAGATTTGTTTTGCTTCATTTGAGAAACTTTCCTCAATGTTTAATTTGTTGCTTTTTTAAATACAAAAGATGATAAACCTTTGAGCTTTTTATACTTTAAAGCTGTACCCTTTCTGCAATATTCACCCGACACACATCAGCAGCACCAAAACTGGCCTTTCTTCCTCACATCCTTTGATGTCTGCTTTGGCAGCATGAAGACAAATAGCTGAACAACACTATCAGCTCAGGCAGCCAGGCCAAGTCACAGACTGACTGGTTCACGCTGCTGATGGTGGTAGGAACTGCAGACAAAAGGCCTGTCAACAAGAGGCTGGAAGCCCAGGAATTGTGTGCATGCACAAGTACACAACTGCCGCTCTCTTTACGGTATATTTGCCCTGAAGTATTTATGTTTACTATCAGGCCTTTCCTGGGTTCTTTTAGAGTGCTGTCAGCATCACCGCAGAATTGTGTACAAAACACAGGGAGGAATCTGGCAAGAGCAGATGGGTAATCTAACTGCGCAAAGGCAATAATTTGTGTGTATTTGTGCAAAAATATTTACCTCATGGGAGTCGATCAGTGTCAACGCAAGGACTTTTTCAAAGTTACAGACTTCGAGGCTGAAATGTCACAGTGACATCCAATCAACACCCACCTTTCATCTCTCTTCCACTTTAAACATGTCAGAACAATGAGCTCTACGCCCACAGACATGGCTGCGGTTCTATCAAGATGCATAGAACCGGTAGAAAAAGAAAACCTCCCTTTAAATACTCTCAGAGAAGCAGATCTACAGTTAAACATGTTTCATTATTAAGCAAAGAGAATGAGAATGATGTGAGGCTTCTTACTTGTTTATTGCAGCTTGGATATCTAATTTGTTACACAGCAAAGAGCGTATATTGATTCCTGTAGCACCCAAATTCACTGATAGGGACCTTCTCATCACATATTATGTGTTGCAGCAGCTCCCAGAATCAGATTCATTACTTTACTTTGTGCTGATAGGGTCATAATTTGAGGTGGGCGCAGTCGATGAGGTTTTGATTTAGTTTGGGGTTGTGAGTGCTCCTTAATGCTCTCCATAAATGATCCTCCTGGTACAGTGCAGGGCTCATCATCATACAAAAGAGATCTGCATGCTGCACGACAAGAGCACAGGTGGAGGGTTGTTTTTCAGTCCTCTAAAGCATCTGGAGAGTCATTCACATCGATTCACTGAGTTAGGGAATTCTAAAAACCTGGCTTGTTTTTTTTTTTAAGGCACAAAATTTATGGGAGCAGGGATAAAAGAAAGTGTAGTGATTTTATTCTGGGGAAACAGCACGCGGAAATCTAGTGAACATATCTGTGCAATATGGTATTCCAGTGACCATTTTTTCATTCTGTTGTTTCTTTATTTTGTCAAATAGTTGAGGAAGAAATTAACTATCCATCATTGCATTTAATTTAAAACAACAACAGATGTTCTTCGGGTGCTGCAAAAACAGCTTAAACATATATTTGTTATTAAACTTCTATTGAATAACAAACGCTGGTTTATTTTAGGCCAAAGCTGCTAAGAGACAAGGCAGAAGTCACCTACAGCTTCCAGTCAGAGGTTTCAGACCAATAGACTGGGTCAGATTTGCGTTTTGGTTCAGTCTATAGATCTATCCCTGCTTTGGGATCATTTCCCTATTTGATTCTCCAGTTTGGTCCAAGCTCCAGCTGTTGGACAGATGGACTTACCTGCAACTAGAATTCTTTTGCATACAAGTTCATAGTCGCCTCAATAACTGAAAGGTTTTGTGGTCCTGTGACTTTGATACCATCTCATATCATCAGCCCTCCAACACTGTATTAAACAGTTGGTTTGATGTGTTTTCATGATGTATAGGCTTTATTTGTTTTACTCTTAACATGATGCTGTAAAGTATGGTCATAGTTTTCCGCCTTTAATTTCACCATAGGAGCTTTGTAGAGACCTTGTGCCTTATCCCTCTTCTTCAAACACCTTTATCCTGCATAAAAAGGCTTGTACAGCCTAAGCCAGGGTTTTGCACAGTTCGAATTGGGACTGAATTTGCTGGGATGTCAGTTTTGAAAAGACTGGCGGCTATCATAATTTTTTTCCACTTGTCAATAATCTTTCCCTCAGTAGACTAATTAACTTTGGACTGTTTGGGAGTTGCCTTAATGACCCTTTCCAGATATTTCAGCAGTAACAGCCTTTTCTCTAAAGTCACTGCTGTCTTACCTTCTTGGCACTGTGTTAATACACAAATGCACTGTAGTTGCACTGCAACAAACTGGCAAATCTCCTGTACTAGATTAACACTTTGCTGCAGCCTGTACCTCCAAAATTACTTTAAAAAAGCAGGTAAGTACTTTATTTTTTCAATGGCTTGAATTGTATTCCCTCAAAGTCAACTTTAAGAATTCAGTGCAGTATTTCATTATAGAATTTTTATTAGACTACATCTGAAACAAAAACAAAGAAATAAGATACACAGAGGAGAAGGAGGTTGAGCCAGTACTTGATAAGCAGTTTGAAGATTAATAATAAAGATATAAAGTAATAAAATATTGGAGGCTCCTCAGTAACATGGCAAGCTGCTTAAATTATCCAAGTTATTGGAGATCCATAACAGCATCCAAACGCAAGACTTTTTTTTGTTGCTATTAATTGATATGAGATGCTATATTTTGACGAGCACATAAACATTTTATTCCATAAAGGGAGATGCTTCTTTGTATTCATGGATGAATAGCCACATTTTAACAGCAGGGTGCAACAAAATGGAAGGTTTATTTTGCAATAAAAATGAATGGCATCTTTATGAATTCTGCAGATAGGTATTAATTTATGGCTAACCTTGTTTCTTAAGACAATAAGAGAAAAACACATCTTGTGTGCAGTGGTATACTGGTGCAGAAGTACAAAATACATTTATGTGTTGTTCTAGATACATCTGTTTAGATTGAATTTTTGTTTAGTGACATTGGACTGAATTATAGGATTGCTGATTTTATGCTACTGTGTTGGATCTTGAGTGCTCTATTACTGTGCCTTTAATATTGTTATTTAAGACTGGATGGGTTGCTCTTTAAATGAAGCTTTTTAAGTCTGTGGCAAATGGCCAACAAACTGACTCTGAAACAGTTATCCTGGTCTTTGTTGGAACTCTGCAGCATTACTGTGATTCCTTGTACCATGGAGTTAGTAAAACCTGCCCCTACTGTGCCTTCGGCTGTTGTGAAACACTACTGCATGTATTTTAACAGAAACACTGAAAAAAAGAGTGTATAAGTCCTATTTTGTCCATTCTGCACCTGCCCAACTTACAGAACATTTTAAAACTTTTCTCAAATTTGTTTTGAAGTCTCTAAGTTGTCTTACCCTCTTAATTTCTCTCTGAGACCCCGCACCTGCATCACCTTATTTTGATTTCTTTCTTGATTTCAGCCTGGCTTTTATTTGATTTGTCTTTAACAATGGCGTCTTTATCGGACCTTTCCAATTAATATCAATTTCATAAAAAATGAAGGATGGTTTTACACTCATGTTCCTTGAGCTTGGTGTTCACCTTCAATCTCTTTTATCTGGTCTCATATGCTGCTATTTGTATTATCCGTCTCTTTAAGTTCTAATCAAATTTCCCTCCTTGGCCACCACCAGGGAGGTTGGCTACAGTCCCATGGATCTTAAATTAGTGGGAATAAAATTGTGTAAATGTTCTCCCAGAAACATCAAGCTGCTTGGAGAAGGCCTTATAGTCGTTACTTTTAACATGCTTGTCTATAGCTGTCTTTCTATTCTCCTGGGAAAACTCTTTCCTTTGCTTCATGTGGTCCATGTTGAGTGTGGTACGCACCATGTGACCAAACAGCACAGTGGCTACCTGTAGCCATATATATAGGCCCACTGATTAATTGCAAGATTGTAGACACCTTTATTGCTAATTAGTGGACACCTTAATTTAACATGTCTCTTTGGTCACATTATTTTCAGTTTTTTTGTCCAGGCTTTTTTATGGAGCTTATTATTTTAAAGTAATGTTGAAAATCAATGTCTGAATTTCATTTGTTCATTTTCATAAATTACTTTACTCAGATTCAAGGTATTTTGGTGACCATTATGGGTTTATCTTTAATTTATTGAGGGGTACAAACAATTTTTCCACATGCGTATAATCCATAAAATCCTTTTTGAGTACAAACTTACTTTATTAGCAGCTTTACTGAAATATGTATATATCTTATATATTTCCTCTAATTGTTATAATTGTACTGTATTTTGTTTTGTACATTACTGTGTATTTTGTTGAAATAACCTCCTTGTGAGTAACTATATCTGACACCAGTCAGTAAAAATGTGCTGGGTTAATAAACTTACTTTACAGGAAACAGAATTTTCCCTATATACAGTTTGACTTAAAGTCACTTCAGGTAAGTTTCTGGCCCAGGGCTGCTCCCAAAAGATTAAAACAAATAAACTTTAGCTCCTCTGTGGATGACTACTGCTACTTATCGAGTGGTAATGGTCTTTCCCAGAATGATAAAAGGATTTCCAATACAACAAATGGTTTTTCAATCCCAAGTAAACCAAAAAAATCTTCTCATGTTGGTCTAAACTCAATAATGGCATTAAGAAGAGAAATTCAATTGTTACCAGAAAAATATCTGCTATCAGGTACTGCAGGAACACACACACTTCTCATATATATTGCAAAACTAGAGCCAGGCCATATATAGCAGCAGATATATATGGAGGAAGTCCTTTTAAATGAAGGTATATATATATATATATATATATATATATATATATATATATATATATATATATATATATACATACATACATTCTTTATGATATTATGTAAGCTATGTATTTTTTTTTCCATTTTCCTCACGTCTGATATTTTTGTGCAACATATATATGAAAGAAGCTGCTTTAAGCCCACATTTTGTGAATTTTTTTAAACCTGTTTTGATAGACAATAGCTGCAGAGGGAATGCTAAAGCTCTGAGAAATGTTCATACAGGCCCATTACTTAAATGCAGAAAGGCAGCAGCTAGAACAAACAGATTGTACAACAATCAAATCCCCAAAACTCAGCAGGGGAAGAGAAATGTATCTGAAATTTCACAGCGCATGTTCAAATATACAAAGGAAGAGAGGAAAATTGATTATGGTTTTGTTTTTGTCTCCCGTTTTTTTTTATCAACCTTGTTTTTCTACAGAAATAATAAAAACAAGCAGTTCTTTCTGTTCTCGCTGTTCCAGTGAGGCGTGTTCTGGATGCCTTATGTTGGAAGGTAGGAGGCAAACCAATCAACCTTTAAAGTGAACTTAAAAATTACCCAATTATAACAACAATTTCATGCTCACAAATATCCCTGTGAGTCGTCTCTTCAAAGTATCTTCCTTTCCTAAAGAATAACCCGCCCACAATGTCTAAACACACAATTTCTCACATTTTTTAATTGTAACTTCAAACCAAGCCCATACAGAGGGTTGCTTTTGAGGCTGCTGTATAGGAAAAGTTTCCAGTTAGCAAAAAGTTCCCTGCTAATTTTTGTACATACATTTTAAAAACAGAAATAAATACGAAAGTAAACTATGATTTTAAGAAAGGTGTTACTGTGGTGGGCAGGAAGCTGGAAAAAACTGGAAATAAATAAATAAAAGGATGGTCAGGGCAAAAAAGAATAGAAATTAAGTCTCAAGGAAGAATAGGTAGCAGGGGACAAAGGGAAGGATTGAAGAAGAGATTGAAAGAAGGAAACGGTAAAATGAAGTAAAAAGGTACGTAAAAGGGGCCAGAGTAAAGAAAGGGAGGGTGAAAACTACAAAAGAAAGGAAGAAGAAAAGGAAGGACATAAGGAAAGGTGAAAATAAGACAAGAATGGGGGGATTAAACAACACCAGGCGAAAGGAAAGAAAAAAGGAATTAATACCATAGGAAAGGGAAGGAGTAGGGAAAGACAGTGAACACAACAACGGGAAGGAGGGAAAAAATCACCAATGGGAGAAAGGAAATATGGTAGCAAACTTCACAAGGAGAGAGGAAATAAATAAAAAGCATACATTAGAAAGTAAGGTAAGTCTGTGTGAATGAACTACAGAAGGAAAGGGGGACTAAGGAAGGTAGGAAAGAATGATGAATGAGAGAAATGGGGAATTCTGCCCAATTCTCCGAAATGAGATAACTTAGATGAATAAAACATGAATTAAAAAAAAGGAAAGATTTTTAAGGTTGTGTTGCTTTTGATCACCTCATGTTTCCAATGGTATTCTGTTAAAGAAAGAGAGCCGATAACCTGGGGAACACTCAGCACATTTGGATGGTAACAATTCCTCATCCTACCTGAAGTTATAGACAACAGGAACAACAGCAGGAAAGTTGTGCTCACCTCTGCAAGTCTGCAAGTGGTCCACAAAGCTGTGTTCAGGACATCCAGCTGTGCAGACGCCATGTTGGAGGTGAACATACTGCGGCAGAAGAACCTCCTCTGGTTTAAGGCAGCCAAGGCAGTCTGAGGCCAGAGGTCCCACACAGGAACGGCAGGAGGGATGGCAGTCTGAAAACATAATGGATCAAATTAAATGGCAATAGAACCTCCTGACCATAGTTTTATTTTTTTTATGAAAATAAATCCTCACTGTGGCAGGTGTTGTCCTGAGGGTACAGACCCTCCCCACAGGACTCCACACACTGGCCCTGGTGGAGCAGAAGTCCAGACGGGCAGGAGATACACTGGGAAACTGAGTGACCCCAGCATGAAGCACATGAGCTGTGACAAGCTGGGGAAGAATAGGGGACAAAGATTTATAGAAAATATGATAGAAAAACATCTTTATTAGCCTTACTACCAAATGTGCATTTGATCCACAGAATTCCACAGATTTAATTGTAGAAAAATATTTTCTCACCTCTGCATCTGCTGTGGTTGTCCATGTAATGCTGAGTTGGACACTGAGTAATACACTTCCCATGATGTAAAGCAGTCCCGACGGGGCAGCTCATGCATTTGGGGTTGTCAGGGAAACAAGAGGCGCAGGATGAATCACAAGCTGTGAACCAAAGAAAGTAAATCCTAATGGCTTCATGTTGGCATCATATAAATAGCCTCATAGTCCATTAAAATTAACACTGTATCAAGGAGAAAGAAAATATTTTAAGCAGTCAGACTCCAAAAAGCACTTTATTCTTAAAGCAGAGCTATGGAAGGTATTATGTTCTGAATTAAACATCATCCAGAACTTCTGATGAAGTTATTATGGATAGAAAAGAACAAAACTAAGTAATCAAACTGTCTAGCAACCGGAAAGAAAGGACCAATATGGATATGCAAGAGCATCTAAAGTCCCTGTCACACCTTGATGATTTATCCAGTGTATGTCTGATGTCCAAGAATCTTCTAAAACGCTGGCATACGTTGAACTTTCCATGTATTTTTTCAATTTTTGGTGTATATATATAGACGTGCTTGCCGTATGTCGACGTCTACCAGCGTGTTTTAGCATGCTCATAACTTACACAAAACGTACCCATAACTTATCCAATGTGTGCCAACATTTTGCCAGATTTTTCATCAGTCAGCCATATGCTGGCTAAATCGTGAAGGTGTGACAGGGGCTTTAGTGTATAATTAAGTCAAGTTATTACAGTAGCTAAATATAATGTCAATCACTAAATCTAAGGCATTCATTAAATACAGAATTATATTTCAAACTATGTTTCAACAGAAAATGAAACCTTAAATGTAAGTTTCTTTTAAAACATTTTGAATTACATTAATAGAAAGGATATTTTTCAAATAGAAAAACATGTTTCTGGGGCTCCTAATGCATGTGAATGTGGATATCCTTGTTAGTACCTTATCCTGTAGTGCAATTATGCCCTTCATTCAAATTTCTGTGAATATGCTTGGATACAGCCCAATTTAAAAAGCTAACTTTTTTAGTGGAGACCTTTTTTGGCTTCTCCTCCTTGGGGAAGGTTCCCTAACTGTCTACTGGACAACTGCTGAGTCAGAAATGTCCCACAGGATTTTATAGGCTAGGGGTCTCCAACTCCATTCCTAACGCTCTACTGCCTTGAAGTCTTAGATGCATCCCTACTCAGCAAACCTGAATGAGCTGCTCTTGCCCATGCTTTTGTCAAACTTGAGATATTGCTGAGAAGATAATTAATTATTTGATGCAGCTGTGTTAGATCTGGTGAAGGGCAGCAGATCACGAGGACTGAAGTTGGAGCCCCTGTAGTAAACTAGATTTTTCTATTACAAATACATGCTTTTTGAACACATCTTATGTTATTAAAAAACAAAAACACAAAGCCATAATCTAAACCAGGAGAGAAATGTTAAAATAGTTTTTATATTTTATTTTATTCTCAGCCTCTCTGCCGATTTGTAAACTTTAATCCTTCATTGCAAAAGGACTATGAATAAGTCTTGCCAGTATAGGACAAAAACAGCAGAATTTAGCAAACAATAGATAAATAAATGCTGATGGAGCCAACAAAATGAAATGAATTAATAAGAATTCAAAGCCAGCTCACAAAAACAACATAAAACACCCACCGCTCATCCATCTGGCTCTGAGAATTGCTGGACTGAAATCAAGTAGTGAAACCCCCTTTAGGTTGCCCAGGAAATTGACATTTCAAACTCATCTCAAAGCAGGAACTGTTTCATATGGTTTTGACCTTTTTCTCCTAAAGCCTCCCCTGGTTCTGACATTTTTTTGAAAAAGGAAACCTCACTGAGTTCAAGACTTCAATGGGAAAGGAGCTCCTTCAACACTCCTCAGGGTGGTTTTGACTACAGAAAGAGCTTAGCAATGAGTTCCCAGTAACCCTCAGGGAAGCTTATTCCTGCACCTTTATTATCATCTCACCCACTTAAAATAGAAGCTATCCATATTCATACTGGAGCTCTTTATCCTGAATCCTCATTAATGCACAAAGGACCCAGTAATTGTTGTTGTTTTTTTCTTAGTTTGTCAACTGTGGCTGACTAATCCTTTAAGCTCAAAAGAGATCCTTGAAAATAAATCCAAACAAACCCTCACCTAAAGTTTCATGCAACCAATGAAGCTTTTTGCCTGAAATGCTGTTTTCACCTTATTGTATTTGGCACGTCCACACTGTTTGACATCTAATTTGTCGAATAAAATATCCATTTTCATTTGCCAGAGGAAAAACGAAACGAACCGTATAACAAAAACTGCATGGTTAATCTTTGTGAAACTAAAAGTAATGACATCCTGTGAGTTTGGAGCTTTCATAAAAATATTTATGAACCAGTAAAAGCTTATCTATTAAAAAAGGATTTATGTGAAGTAATGCAAAACGTTTTTATTAGGTTTAAATATGTGGGAAAAACAGTTAAAGCAACAACATTTAACAGGCTCTGTTTGTAGGCAGCAGGATTGATGTTTAGTCAAATTGTAACAGGGGTTAGATTTTTGGGGTCAGCTTTTATTAATGCTCTTCGTTAATCAAATTCATGTCATTAATTTTTTGTAAAAATGTCTAATGTCTAAGCTACAAAAAAATTTTTTTCAGCTGCAGGAGGTTTGAGATTTTGTTCAGCTCTTCCAAAACAGGTAAATTGCCAGAAGTGGTGCAATATGGGGACATCATGAAAGGGGAACCCATATGGGAAGAGGTGTCTTTGTTCCTGGTTGAAACCCTCCCCCCTAAACATTTAAGAACAAACGATTACTCTATAGTGCCAATGGTAATATTTCATCATATATGTCTATATTATACTTTGAAAGGGTTGAAAAAGCATGACACAAGAACTTTAAAGCACCACAAGGTTGTTGTTCATCATACCTTCAGGGGACCTAATGATTAGAGAAGAGCGCTTGCATTCTGAGAAAGCTGCTAATACCTGCAAACCCAACAGACTGCCACAATGGTTTCCAAAAGCAGGAAATTTATACCCACATTTTTTCCTGGGTGCTCCAAGCTACTCACCCGTCACTAAGGGTTGTGTTAAATCTAGACTTCCAATTTCACTGTACTGTAAATTTATAGCAAAACATACAAGTTGATTATCCTCATTATTATTTCCAATGTAGCTTACTCCAATTAGTGTGTGAATGTGCGAGTGAAAGCGTGAATGAATGAATGCTATTTTAGCAGATGCCATTTAGCATACATCATTCTTCTTTGATAAAAATCCAACACCTGGTAAACTGTGTTAGCTGACAAGATCTTTGCAGCTACAGTATATTCCAGTAGTATTAAATGTGGTATATATTCAAACTCTTCAGTTTCAACATCATTCCACAGATTTTCTAACATCTCCTCTGATAATGGGTTCCCATAAATAAAGATATATGGTTTTGTACCTGACATATGGTAGCTCCTACCCTTCAGAGGAATGTTAAATAAACATAAACATCTTAGGTTTACAGCAATATATTAATTCTGCGGCACCAATCATTTATTTTTTCCATTTAGTTTGGCTGTTCAGTGTCATTATCTGGCCTGTTTGCTCTCCCTTAATTAGTCATTCCTTTCACCTGTCGTTTTTCCCTCCCTGCCTCATTATAATTTATTCCTCTCACCTGTTTCCTCTGATTTATATTCAGTTCAGCCTGAGCATTCAGCGGCAGATCATTGCTTGTCTTTTTGTTAGTCTGTCTGTTCACTTTGATTTGATGGTTCATGTCCTGGATCCTAGCTGCCAGTGGAAAGAGGGTTTAAGTGTTTGTCTCGTCTCCTGATCGTCCACTGTTCCTCCCCCCGCGGAGTCCTCTGGGTTTTTGGCTCATTATGGGGGGAGGTTCAGTTTTTATCAAAGTAAGCCTGGCTCCAGGAAGGAGACCAGTTTAAACTCCTGCTTCAAGTTCCGGTTCCTACGTCCTGTCTCGGCTACCCTCCCCCACTGTGCCTGCCTGTCTGCACCTGATCCTGTCTGCTCCTGTGCGTGACCACCTGGTCATGCTTCTGGTCCCAGTAAGACTCTGAACCCTCCTGGAAGCCTGTTGATGCCTGGAAGTCTGGATCCTACCACCTGTCTCTGTTCCTGCCTGATCTGGATCCTGTCTGTTCCTGTCTGTTCTGGATCCCTCACCAGGATCAGCTTCCAACATGACCTCTGGGACTGCAGCACTGGGGACACTCGTGGTCTGGACTGTTAAACCAGGTAAGTGACGAACCCAGATAATCATATATCAGTTTATCGTGGTCACTTACCTGTGTTTCCTCCCCTAGAGTGTCTGAGATTGAGCGGTGCCCCGCAACCCGCCACACCAGCCACCCCCCCAACCCCCCCACCCCCCCCCCCCCCCCACCCCCCCCCCCGCCTGCAGTGTCCGCGAGCCACAGCTCCGCTTTTGATTTGTTTTTATTTTAATAAACCTTATGAACTTTCCTACTGACTGTCTCTCCTGAATACTGGGTCCATCTGTCCAGGATTCATGACATTCAGTTAGAAGATAAAATAGTCAAACAAGACAGAAAACTTTTCTGTTTAATAAAGCTGATATAAATACTGTCTTAAGTAACCCCAGATTATTAGTGGTTATGCTGTTATAGGTTTAGGCTGCTGGAGGACATAATTAACACATTTCCTAGGGATGGGCAATTACAGTCTTCAAGGGCCAGTTTCCAGACACTTTTACATATGTCCCTACTCCAACACGCCTGAATGAAATAATAAGATGGTCGCTAGGAATCTTGAGAACAGTTTATACTAAGGATGTAATTCAGCCGTTTTATGTAGGTGTGCTTGTGTAGCTGTTTTATGTAGGTGTGCTGGCCCATACTCTATACATGCTGACTCAAAGCTCATCTGCATACAGTAGTTGTGTTTCTCTCCAAGATGAAGCTTCTGCTGGACTAACTACTGGCATTTTACTTTTCTGACACAGAAAGTACTGCTGGATCTGTGATCAGTGTTCCTTTTGCACAAGCGCTGTATCCTCACTATGATTCAGGTTTTGGTTGTTCTGGAATTTTATTACAGTTAAATGAAATTTCCCTTTACACCTTTCCTTTATGCACGCTAAAAATGAGAGATTGCTGTAAATGACACAATACAAGCAACTGTCCACAGTCGCTGCATTCTCATCCAGAAAGAGTGAATTCTGCAAATCAATCCCTCAGTGCAATCTGCTGGGTAGACAATTCTATAGCAAATCTGACTGTACGATTTGAACAAAGTGACAGTGAAGTGTCTTGAAGAGAAATGTTGTTAATTGGTGCTAAATTGAAACCTGAATTGACTCTTTATGCTTTTATTAAAAACAGTATATTTAACTTGTATAAAGATAAAAAGTCACAGTCAATAAAGATAACTAAAAAAAGCTTTAGTTTTTTTAATTGAAGCCAGGAATAGCCAACCTGTTAATCTATCTGCCATTCTATAAATAATGTGTATTTATTGCTTTTCTTTTTAATATAACTTCTGCAGACCTCCTATGCTGTGTAATAAGAAAAACATGTTTTTCGTAAAGTAGAGCACCAACCTTGTAGTTTTTTTGAAAATGTTTTGGTTAAAAACAGCCTTAACAGGTTGTTTTCGCAAACGAGTCAGCAGGAAGCGAATTACAAATACTTACTGCATAATGTTTTAATTTGCACACTGAAGAATGTGGTCCTCAAAAAGAAAAAAGACATAATGGGAATCAATTAAAACTGGCAGCTTGAGATTTGTCTCTGAAATTTTAAGTGATGCATCCTGAATGTGAACTATTTCAGTCTCTATCTGTGTGAGCTGCATTTTAAACTCTTTCAGCATTGTATTTTTCAAGTGTATTTTTGATTTTGCCTGAAAGATGTATGCAGGGCTTTAAAAAGTCTGTGCTATAAGTAAATAGATTTTTTTCTTCACATTTTAGCATTCCATACTGTTTGCTCAAACAATCACATCATGTCCAAACACATAAAATGATTGTAACCCTCGGTTTAAAGTTGTTGGAGGAACAGATGGACAACTTTAAAAGTAGAGAACTTTCTTGATGACATGTTGTAGGTTTAAATATTGCAATGAGAAGGCTTGTCAGTTTTACCGTAACAGACTCCCTCCTGGTTGTAGTATCCTGCACCGCAGTCAGAGACACACACTCCATCTTTGAGCAAAGCAGCTGGATCAGAACATGATAAGCAGTCCTGTTCAGTCGGTCCACGGCATTCAGAACAAGACCCGTGACACCCTGGATGGAGGAAAGAGCTTTGTTTTAGTGGAGCACATTGTTTGGAAAAGGCATATCCACTGCAGAAAGAAAGAGTAACACTGTATGTTGAGTTTGGACTAAATTTCTTTTACACTATAAAGAAGATATAAAGAACATGATAAATTGACCAAAAATGAAATTTGGTATGAAATCATATTTAATAGTAGTAATAATAGTAGTATAATAGTTAGTCTGCCGTTAACTGATTAAAATTTTTTATTTTACTATTCTTTTTGAATTAATAATACAGCCACTCACAGTGGGCACATTACCTGACATGGACATGACCTGTCCACCTGCTGACAAGACATCAACATACTAGAAGTCTTTCAATTGCAATAATGATGGAGGGAGCAGCCATACTGACCTGAATCCAGATTCATGATGAAGCAAATTAAAGATAATAATTTTGCCTCTATTTTGAGAAAATATTTATCAGAAGCAGATCTGCCTTTGTGACTTGTTTTAGAATAATTACCAGAGGTTTGCAAATATTTAACACTCTTATGTGTTCATGAAATGATTATTTTTGCTTATCCTTCTCAAACAAGCTTTGCTGTTTAAATCCAAATTTTATTGCTAAACTGATTTACTTAACTCAAAGAACCATTTTATTTCCTATAAAATTATAAGAGTTTTAGTTTTAGTCACACATACTTTTGTTCTGCATGTGTTTGCTTTTTTCTGGAGCTGTAGGAAAGGTTAGAAAAACAGCATGGCAGCAAATATTATCTAATCAAGAAAACAATTAACAGATGTAATTTTGGCTATGGGCACCAACAGCTATTGGAATTTAAAATAGTTCTCAATGGAAGCCAAAGGGAACAATTTAAGCCAGAGACACAAAGGAGGCTCACTGCTGTCGCACACTGAATCATTTTCTATGAATCACTGCACTTTATGTGTAATAATCTTTCATTTGAAATCATAATGACCTCTAGAACAGGTTCAGCGACTAGCATCAGTTACCATGGCTACAGACTCAGGTAAGCTTTATAGTACTAATAATCACGCAGAGGAATCTTCATTAACTTATGACCTCTAAGACCATTTGTAGATACTTAAATGATGCATGATCTTCAAGGAGTGGCAGTCCTTTTGATTTCACAGACTTTTATAAAAATCAAAGTCAGGGTAAAAGGTGTCATACTCTCAAAGACCAGCACTGTTCATGATGCAGAAAAATAAAAATGTTCTTAATGGCCGGTTTTAGAAAAGTATTGCTAGGATGTAAACAAAGTATAATTCATCCTTTGTGTGTTTGATATAGCTGCAAACCCCAAAACCTTTCATTAAGGGAAAACAATTTTTTTTTTAACCTGGGTAAAATCTGACTTAAAGGAGGACACCAACATGTTTCACTGAATCAAAAGCTTCTATAGGACTAACAACTTTGCAACTCTTTATATTCAATGGATCAAACAATATGATATTAGAAAATTATTAAAGGTTTTAGAAAGTACAAAATCTTCTTCTTTTCATTTTGTCTCTTTAAAGAAATATAACAGGAATCATTTTAAATAAGCAAAAGAATGTGACATTAAAGGTTAAAATATTAAGGAATGAATGGAGTATAGGGGGAAATCTAGAGAGCCGCAGTTAGTGAGAGAAACTCAATGAGACAAGGGGAAATTCACCCTAGAAGAGTCTAATTAATTTAATCAGTGTCATAAGCACGGCTGATAAAAATCTTAATCAATCTGAGATTTCAGAACAGAGACCAATATGTATCTAAGAAGTTATTAGAACAGAGTGTGAAATAAATCATGCAATCCCTGCTGCTCTCTGCCAACTGTCCTCAGGTTATAAAACTCATTTTGTTGAGATTCTGGAAATTTACCACCCACAGCTAAATGTCTCCTGCGACCACCTTAAAAACAATTGAATTTAGATAAAGATTCATCAGCTTTCTTTTTCCATTAACATTATTGTTGCTTAAGTGCTTTTTGTTAGAAATTTCAGGAGCCTTTCCAAAAAAGGAAGAGTCAGAAGTGAGCATTAAAAATGAAAATGCAAACGTTCACTAAAAGCAAACATACCTCTGCAAACTGTCATTGCTGCACACACAACTTAATAATTGACAACCTTTGGATCCAAGCGGGATCATCTCTAGGTCAAAAGTTTAAGGAACAGAGAACCTGCCTGTGCATATCTCTCCTACTGGGAGGCCTGACCTTACAAAGGGCCAGATTTAGCCAGAATAATGTCAATAATTGAGAAATATATGCAGCAGTTCATTATAGGGATGGAGAATTATCCTTCCTTCCATTTTCACAACTGTTATAAAGTCCTCCTGCCAAACAGCATTACATTGGGTCTCAAAATGTTGCATAATGTACAGAGAGACTTCAACATGTGCAGGGAAGATAAAAGAAATCACTAAAACAATGTCTAAAGGATGTTGTAGCCCATGCTGGCTTGATGGTGCATATTGATGAATAGGAGCTTCGTCACCAGCTCTGGAGGCATAATTGATCAGATCCTTTTGTTTGAGGCTTACTTCGAACAGAAACTCCCCAAACAGGGTTACTCTGTCATTTGACAAAATCAGCACTCCTTATTTATCACCTGCACTCAAATCTAGCTCCACATTACTCTGTCACTCTGTGCACCTAATTGTATCACTACCATTGTCTTTAGAAACAAACTCCTAATTTTGATTAAGCAACATACCAATACTCAGGGAAATGACATGGCTGCGTCCGAACGTCCGCCCAAATCGCTATATAGGGCACTATATAGTCGTTACATCAAATTTTATGAGTGTCTGAATGCCTACTGGATGAAAAAGTAGGGGACTCGAAATTTCCAACAATGCATCTTGAAAACTAGTGATCATCCATGGTCAGACATATCCCAGATTGCTTTGCGAGTGCTCTCCTTGCAAACGATCATGGAATTTGTTGTGGCGCAAACAAATAATAAAGATGGCGCAGGCACAGTGCGGGGAGACGGAGTTATGTGACCAATGAGGAGCAAAAACAAATGTAATCTAAATCCCTTTGTCCCACAATGGGAAAATTCACTATCTGCATTTTAACCCATCCCCTTAGGGAGCAGTGGGCTGCCATTGTCTGGCATCCGGGGAGCAATTGAGGGTTAAGTGTCTTGCTTAGGAACCCAGAATGGAGGCTGTAGGTATCCTTGCAACCTTCTCATAGCGCAAGCACACTGCTCTAACCACTAGGCCAACACTCCCAGCATGAGGAGCAAAAAGTAGAGATCATCTGTCTAAACGGTCAGTTAACTAAGTTCACTATAATGTTCACTACATAGTTCCCACTCTATATAGTGATTGAGAGATTCAGGGTTTAGGGTGGATGTTCGGACACAGTCCATGACTTCAGACTCCATCAGATGCCACAACAACTGCATCATCAGGAAAAAAAGACATCACAAGTAGCGGATCTGTGGCTCAATTGTGTCCAAAGAATATCTTTCATGATTTGGTGCTGATGGCTGGCTTGATTGCTCATTTCCTTCACCTGTGTAGCTCTTCCCTGTTAATCATCAGATCCACCTGTTCCGGTTTACTATTTAAGGCCCCTGTGTCCCAGCCGTCAGCTCCAGATTATTCTTGAGCCTTTGGTGTAGAGAGTTTTTGTAGCGTACTTTAGTGTTGTGATTGTATGATCCTGATCTGTTGCTACCTTTGGACCTTTAAGCCTGCCTGCCCCGGTCTTATTAGTTTGCCTGCCTGTCTTCAGTCTCCTGTCTGACCTTTTTGTGGATTATCCTGTGTGTCTTTGTCTGCGTGGAACTGATTTCTGTCTGGGCCTCTCTGGCAGTGTCCGCTGCTTCTTTTCCGTCTACCGGCTGGCATCATGCGCTGTCTTTGGGCACCGGACTGAACCGTCAAACCAGGTTAGTGACTCGTGCGTTCATAATCGTTCTCCATTAGATTGTTGCACTCACTAACCTGTGTTTCCCTCCAATAGACGTTCCTGTTTCTGACACCTAGCCGCTGCAGCAGCTGTTATCACGTTTCTGTTTATTTAAATAAATGCTTTGAATCATCCCGCTGTCTGTCTGGCCTGAATACTTGGTCCCTCTGTTCTGAATCATTACAATATTGGCTTTACAAGAACCACACAGCCTTTACAAGCAGCACAGCTTTTTAGAGGAACTCTTTGTAAGCCTTCACTGGATCCACAAAACACAAAAGTGATGAAAAACACAAACTACAAGGACCTTATCAGCAATTCTACTTTTCTGGGGCCAGGACAGAAGCAACGCCCCTCCTGAGTACGAGGTTCAATAATCAGTGCAGCTGTGGATCAATTGACACGGCAAAGTTTTCCAGACATTAGAAGGAAAACCTTGATGAGGATTAAAATCCAATATATCTAATTTATAACCTATTGATGTCAACTTCTGAGTCCTTGCTAGTTAATTTTCATGTGGCAATGTCATGCATGCTAATAACTGGTTGCCTGGGGGATGAAGAATAAATCAAAGGTTTTAAATTTAGTTGAGAAAAATGAATATCAACCAAATAATTTAGAGTTTGATACTGGGCATGGATTTTTAATATGAGGGAAACTTCTTTCTAAAGGAGTTGCAGGCAATAGAAAAAAAAAAAAAACACCTCTGCAGTGACCTATAGATTAACAGGTGAAATGGATTCAGCTCCTGCGTTTTCCCCATTATCTGAGGACATCTCTCTGTTTTTGAACTTTTGCACCTCTATAACTTCCTCCTTCAATTACCATCTTTCTTTTTCCTCTAGTCCTTTTTTTTAACAATTTCTTTACTTCTGTTGGTTTCTTTTCCTCAAATGATTTACTTCATGTTTGATATTTATAAAATTTACAGTAGGATCCATGATACGCTCTTTAGTTTTTTAAAATACCATAAAAATCCTTTTAATGTCCCACTCACCCAAAGATATTATGGAAACTATTCCTTCAAAAACGGTTACAGCCAACAAGAGGATTACATGTCCTTTACCTTGCTCCTCTCAGGAAAGCAATTTATTCTTCCAGGCAGCCCTAAGCGTAAAGTTATCAGCAAATATAATCCTGGAAGTTTCCAAAAAAAAAAAAAAAATCCCCACTCTGCATGAAAAGGGGCAGGTTTGGATGGATACACGGTCACACGGTGCAGTGGATAATAACCGTTCTGCGTCCCTGTGGAGCCGAACGGGGACACAATTATCACGCTGCCGGAGCGGTTCACATCTCCCAAACCTCCAGTGATAAAACCAGATGAGATGAGATATTCAGCAATTAAATTAAGCGTGGGGAAAGCAGATATGGACAGATAAAAACATTCATCAGAGCTGTATCTGAAAATCTGTCGTTGGGAGGAAATCAGAAGTGAAATTAGGTTTGCCTGAGTGTGTTCTATTATTCATTCATCTTAAATTAGAATTTGATTCAAAGCAACAAAACAGAAAGCTGCCACATTACATTTCTTTATACTGCTTATTAAAGCCTGGAATGAGTTCCCTTGCAAGAACTGTAGCAAACTAAGAAAGGAGGTTCATTTTAGGTAAAGTTTAGACTGCAAGTTTGTTTAAACCTGTTATAAACCAAGGAAAGAACGTTTTGCTCCAGAAATAGTCCACAGCACCAAATGAACCCTTCAAAGTTGTTAGACAAAAGCTAAGAGGGGAAAGACAGCTTTAAACGAAAAAGGGGGGTGGGGGTTGATTTGACACAACGCCCCCATAATTCTTCACAAGTCTGCTGAACGGAACATATGCAGATAAATGAAAGCTTTTCGAAGCTCGAGGTGTTTAAAAAGTGAAGACCTCACAGCAGCAGCAAGAGCAGCAGACTGCTGTTCTGGGTGGTCCACATCTCCTGCCAGCGAAAGTTACCATCTGGCAAAACACCTCACGAGTTCATTACCAACGTCAGCTCCCATCTCCTCAACCTCCATCTCCAATCCTTTCTTCCATTTTCTGCAGCAAGAAATCCACTCAGGCAGAAATCAGGCCTAATGCGTTTCACTGAGGCATCTGCTGATTAGCAGTCACACTGACTGTTTCCACCACAGCTCTTTTTCTGTTTTTGTGGGAGGAAAAACAAAACAAAACAATGGATTTTATTCTTATTAAAGCCTATTGGAGATTAAAGAGAAATGGATGGTTGGTTTTATGAATCCCACAAAGGGTTTAAATCACAAAAACTGGCCCGGAGGTGCAAATTATTATCTTTTTTACAACATTAAACCTGGATTAATGCAGGCAGGGTGCATAAGTGGACGGGTTGCAAAACAACTTGCTTTCACTTGATTATGTAGTGCTATATTTGAGAGTAACACATTCTCTGTTAGTCTGGACTAGATATGATTAATGCTCTATGGGTGAATCCTTCAATGGATTGCACAAAAGCAGGACAGAGGTAGTATCGCTCGGATTGTCCTCTGAGATTTTGTACAATGCTGCCATCAATCTAGTTATGGAGCATTAGCCAAAGGTTCAGCATTAGCTGCTGTGGTCTAACCAGAGTAAAGCTGGTTACTGAGCGTGTGCACAGGGAGGTCTGCAGTCATTAAGCAGAGAAAATCAGCAGCAAAGCTGCTTAAACCCCAATAGAATAGAAAATAAATACCCGTTATTGTCCCACATTGGGGAAGTTCAGGTGTACCAGCAGCAAATTGAAAGGCAAATGGAGGCATACAGATAAAGGCGAAGACAAAAACTAGAAAAGCAAAAAATTGAGAATAAGAGGCTGTACAGCATGTGTACTCTGTGCTCATCAATACACCTTCTCTCCGTGTCCTTTTATCCCTACCAATCATCTAGAGAGACAGCAGTAGGTCTCCAAAATCAACTAAGCCGTGCATCAATAAGCACAGAATGTTACATCTATGGAAATCTATAAAAACATGCTACTGGTGTGTGAACAGTAATTAGCTTGTTTGTTTAATTCTCAAACCATTAAAATGGCAGATAAATTAAAGGCAATTAAAACAGCACCACTGAGCAAAATATGCAACGGTTACTGAACATTCAGTAAATATGTGATGTTTAGCTTAGGAAATCTATTTCAAATATTTCTACGGACCAAGGATTCAAAGCAGATGTAGGAAACATGTCAAATATTATAGACAGAAATAAAAAAAACAAAAGGATAAATAGCATTAAGGGTAAAAAAAAAAAGAAGTACAATGAGAAAGATATAATTTTCAGTGATTTTAAGATGTTTATTAAAGCCTGTCAAGCCAGATAATAATACAGACATAATAAAGCTCAATATCATATCAAATTAATCATATAAGGAATTAGAAATGTAGAATAGGTCCTACAATAAGACTGCCACTCAGAGTTACGGTCATAGATGTAACAAAAATCTTGCTTGCAGATGATAAGATAATCTTAGTACATTTAATTTAGTTGTTCCAAACTCCCTTTATACTTTCTCTGAAAAATGCAGTTTATTAATGCTATTTTCTGTTTTCAAACTAAGCACATTGATCCTGTACTGGTTGGAAGGAGAATAAAAGCAACTTTATCTTGTTTATCTTGAAATAGTTTGATTTTCACTGTGCATTTTTCCTTTGGTAGCAAATTTTAAAAATGTGATTTTGTTCCAAACTGGGCTCCTTCTGCCAAGAAGGTAACAATTATCTTAGCACTCTGAAAGTGGAAATGGATTCTGTCACTTGCACAGAATTACAGGCAGCGTAACAACAAGTTCAGCTAGAACATCTGGTTGAGGAAAGCAGCTGAGGCAGAGAGAAAACAAAGAGCTGAGAGGGGGAGACTAATTAATGCAAGGAGTATAAAGATTCCTAGAGAGAAACAATTGGAAAAATTGAAGAAAAAATCATCACAATAATGAACTATGGACTTAAGGCAGAAAGGAATGAACTAAAATAACACTAGAGAACATTAAAACAAGGAATTAAAAAAAGACAAAAACCAAATGTATTTCTGCCATTCGTTAATAATAACTGTCCCGTCCTCCCTGTGAATAAATGAAAGCTCTTTTTCTTTTATTGATTAACTCTTCACCTCATCTTTAATCTCTGCATATCCAGAACATATGGACAGTAAACAAAATAATCTTTTTTTTTTTCAAATATACGATTAGGAAAGTTAAAAAAAAAACAAAAAACACTGCTTTTAAAGTTCTAAATTTAGGTTTTTATAAAAGAGGTTTTTGAGCATGCAAGAACTTTAGAAGACAGAATTGATCCAATTGATGTTAGATTTAATTTGTGGATCGGATCAATGTAAGGTGATTTAAGACATATCTAGGTCAAATTTAAATGCATAAATTGTGCATTAAAAATGAACAGAACTAACCTTTTACCTAATTGCTACTGTTTTATTACTGAGCTGTAATTAACTGCTCAGTACTGTACCTCACACCTTTAGTGTGTAATTTGTCATAATTATCTAAAAGTGAAGAGGTTTACAAGGAGACCTTGCAGAGAAATTAAACTGTTATATTGTCAGGTTTATCAAAAAAAGTATTTAGATCAAAAAGTCGAAAGAGTTGACATTAAATAACCCAAAAAAGAACTAGTATTTGTCTGTATGTGTGTGTTGGAGTGTGTGGGTGGTGATGTGAGACAAAAACAAAAACAAACAGAAAACACTTTACTCCAAATTATTCAGTTCTTTTCGAGCAGAAATTACGATTTTAAATAACTTTCTGAGGCAGAGCATAGGGGCCAAAGTGCAGCAGCAAATCACCAAGCAAAGGCTTTAAAAGTACAAATTCTTACATCTCCACAATACCAACGCAATAAGACTTAAGCTCAAAGGGGAGAGGTCTGACCCCCATCGCTTTGTGAAATATTCAGAGCTCTTCTAAAACACCCTTCACTGATAAGAAGTCTGACAGAGTTCATTCAAGGAAACAAAAATGCATAAACACAAACTCCCCGGTGTGCTGTTTTGGAAAAACACCAACAGTTTGTAATGAAAGTTTTAAGAAATTAATATTTTAATGAAATATCAGAAGAATGTTTGAGAAAACTCTGAATGAAACATTTTCTTCACTGCTCTCTGTATCAGTGCTAAAGCATTAGAGCTACTAGATGCTACTGAAAGGTTAATGTGTTGTCTTATTGGGGAGGTTTGCAGGGATAATAACCAGTGACCGTATTCTGAGATGCTGATCTGATTTAGCAGCTCACCTGAAAAAAATTCAATAATTTATTGTGTGAACCGAGTCAGTCCACAGCAAATGTGATTACGTCATATTAAAACTACATTTTTCTTTGCTTTTATTGGGAATTTCTGTGACAGATCTGAAGGAACTTACTGCGACAGCGTCCGTGGTCGTGTTGGTAGGAACCAGGGGGACATGAACCCAGGCACTGGTCTCTGTCAGGGCCCAGAAAAGGCAGTCGGGAGCCACAGGACTGGCAGTCCCATCTGCTAGAACAGGTGGCACAAGATTCTGGGCAGGCTGAGAAGAAAAGGAAGAGATGTGGTCTAATAAGTTCCCTGAGATATACATTTTCAGAGGAGAACTGAGTTCTGAGGACTGAAACAGAAAAAATGGTATGAATTTTGGACAAGTAAATCCCATGAGGGATGTTTATTTAAAGTTTGCTGGAGGGTTGTCAGATTGTTAAAGGGAGCATGGAGAGAAAAACTAAAGTTTAAATCCAAGTTTCCTCTAATATCCAGAGAAAGGAAGCAAACTAAAATGAGAATTTAGTAGTTGCTGTACGGAACTAAAACAAGCCTGCAACTAAAAGGGCAGCAGATTTCTTTGCTCAGGGATTAAAGTATTATATTGCACATTTCCCTTCAGTAACTTTAGTGCAGGTCTGCAGGTTGTGTCTTCAAAGGTAACTCCACAGGTGCACCTCCTGCTTAATCCAACAAAACTGTGAACTCTGCAGTGTTGCATTAACATTAATACACCTACTGACGAAAAAAGATTAAAAACCAAAAGCAAAAGCCAGATTCTGATATAAACTGATTCACAGGCCAACCAGTGATGGGGATGTCAATAAAAAAAAAAAAAAAACTGAAATGTTTGAAACAGGTACCACAAAGCGAAGGTGGAGGAATCATGCGAGAAATAATGTGTGGCAGACGCCCCAAACAGGAAGGAAACAATCAGAAGGCTACAGATGGCATTTTGAAAAAGATCACAACATTGGATTTGATGAGGTGATCTGCTGTTACGGCCCACCGATAAGATGTTGAGGTCACCCACTGGTTTGGCACATCAGAAAAAATTCACGACTGAAGTTGAGCCAATTTTTCCATACCTCTATGGATTCTGCGCTTGCCAAATGGATACAGAGATAAGACTCTTTACTACACCCTGGAACATCTTTTAACATCTGCCATTGGCACAGGTTTGAGCCGAATACACAGGCTGCTATTAAATGCAGAGCAGGGAAGGATGCATTTGGAGCTTTATTAGAACAAGCAAATATCATGTTTTTAGGAGCATCTTGGTTATGGGTCACCCACTGATGACCATCATACATATAAAATGCAGCAATAAGAGTAATGGGCTTATATTCTCATGGGGTAATCAAGTTTCCTTGTGAGGGAACATGTGTGGGATCCCTTCCAATATCAACTTAGACCCAGGTTTGTTTTGATCATTTGAAATTGAGGCTCAGTTAGAACAGCTTAGGCAAAACTTACTGAAGGACAGGATGTAGTGAACGTTCATTATATATTCATCATGGCGCTTGTCTATTGCGACCTACGAGGCACATGGTGAACCATTTTTCTTTAGTCAGAAACTCTCACTGAGCTTTGATATTCAGGACAACGTCATCAGTATCAAACTTAAGCACGCAAAGTTGTAAGACCCCGTCAAACAAGATATTTTATAGAACAATGCAAATGTGACTTTACTACACTTGGAATATATAAGGGAACTATTACTACACTCTAAATATTCCTTTATGATGTTAATAACGCAACATAGAGAGCAGACGGTAGCCGCGCAGATGCTGTGAGAGGGGTGGAGCTTGGAGGTGGGGCATGAGTGAAGCAGAGAGGGTGGGGGAGTGGCGTGAAACCTGTTTTTCTTCAAATTTTCAGTAGAAGTCTGCTCTCTTCTCAATGTTACAGACTGCAGCTTTAAATCTAACATCCACCCACACAGACAGACAGCAGGGTGGAGTGGGGGGACGAGATTAAGTGGAGACAGTGGAAAGCTAGGAGGAGGAAGGATACATACAGATTAGGGAAAAAAGCTGAAAATAAACGCCCTCAGGAAGCAAGATGACAAATCTAAAGGAAAGTTAAATATATCTGATTAGAAATATGAAGCTCTGCCTCATCACTTTATGTTCACCCATATCTGCTCAGAAGCATCAATATTTACAAGTATTGATCTCACCGGCAATAAAAACAGAAAGGAAGTGAAAAGGTCACACAACTGCTATAACTTTTATATACAACACATCTAACAAGGGTCTCTTTGTCTTTAACGAGAACAGTTTGACTAGCACCCACACTGTTTTAAACTGAATCAGTGCAACTTTCTTTTCTATAATTTAAAACCCTTTATTAAATTGGGGTTACCACAAGGCTCCTCATTCGGCCCCATTCCTTTTTTTGCTATACTTCACTTTTAAAAACTCTGCTGATGGTGTTTGAATCTCCCTGCCTATACCAGGTAGAAAATTGCTTATGTTTAGGATTTGGTAAATGTTCCTTGAAGATTCCTACATTTCTTCCTTAAAGAGGTAATATAATAATTATATAGGGTCTTTGAATAGGGGGTGTAACATTGGTTGGGCTGAAAATGGCATATTTGCTTTTCTATGAGCCCTAATGCAAGCCTGGTTAAAAGCCCCAGAATTAAAAGACAGGTTTTCTTCCTTTTATAGTATGGTCATGTATATTTAGATGTGCTGTGCGCTGATTGGTTGGTTTACAACAAGCGAAGCTGCTGAGCAAAGACTCATAATAGCAACAAACACTCACTCACTGAAACATGAAATTGTCCGGGGGAATTTCAAAATCATCTGGGATTTTGGTTGACTACAGTGCAGCAGAACCGAGCAGTCAGTTCCGGGTCTGGTCCGGGAACCGTGGTGACGGCCCGGACAAAGACGGCCCCGAGCTTCATACAGTCACCAGGTTGGGTTTGGACCAGCCCTGGAGCTGATGGCTTGGTTTGAATTCCTGGTCTGGTCCCCCCATTAGCCCAAAACAGAGATGATGTGAGACTTTTCAGGCTGGTTAAAGACCAGACGTGCCACCATGTTCTGGATCATTTGTAACGGTTTTACTGTACAGCTGGGAGACCAGTCAGGAGTGTGTTACAATAGTCAAGATGGGAGATAACCATCAACTGCACTAGGAGCTGGGTAGGATGCTGGGTAGAACCTTAATCCTGTTTGTCTTTGTGAAAAAGGAGACCAAATCTGAGTGTTGTATTCCCAACACTAACATTTGGCCATGAGATATGTAACACAGCCAGAATAAAAATCCTGGTAGATTAACCTGAAATGAGCAGGTTCTGAAGGAATAGTTGTATCTCTACATTGGATGGAATGGCTTGAGGTCATTTAGGTGTCAGATTAAAAAGGGTTTAAAGTGATCAAAGGAATCTTCTAAAATGGGATCAAATCCCACTTGAGAAAAAAAAAGACAGCTACAGTATTTGGTCCGGTAATTAACACCCTTTTTCACTGGCTACAAATCAGAAGAGTGTGGCTGAGGAGGATGAGGAGTTTCCCATCATGCATTCAGTGCATCTGTTCATATACATGAATGGATGAACGCTGGATGAACAAATGCATAACAGCATTCAAAATATATGTTGGTGTCAAACTGTCATTATGCTGCACTCTGCAATTTGTTAGAATTTCAGAGGTGAGCGCTAACACGGGTGAGAAACAGAATGATGGTCTCAGATCTCTATTGGCTTCAGACTATATCGTCTCTGGGCTCACGGTTTAGTCCAAACCATCCATTTCATAGAGCAGCATCTGAAATCAATTCAACTTTCTGTTGAGAGAGACATTTTTTATATCACAACCTGGCACTTTCGAAGTTCATAAATATTACTATACTACCTCCCACAGCTGTATGTTATACATACTTTAAGAGCCTTATGATTCCTTTGATATTTTCAGAGAAAATAACATGAAGTCTTGTTATGTTTACCAACAGCTGTAGTTGGGAATATGTGTATTTGAATACATAATGTTGCATTTTACATCTCATCTGAATAAAAAAAAAAAAAACTGCTTGGCAAACATCTTGTTCATCCAGAGGACAGTAATCAGAGATTATATTACCTGTTGGCAAATAACAAATATAAACAGAAGCACAGCGAAACGCAAACTGAATCTTGGTTTAAAAGTCATTTTAGTTACATATGTAGTTACACAAACACTGATGGGAAAACATGATTATTGTTTTAACAGCCTTTATTGTTATTCATATATATCTGCTGCTATTTTGAACAGACATTATTGAATATATTGACATTTGGCCCACCTTGGACACTCCTCGGAAATCATTTAAATGGACTCTTAGACGTCCTTTTTCCTCTTTTCAAACTTCATTTAATCTACCCAATGTTTATTTTGTAGTAATAACATTCAATCAGTTTGACCCTCGATTTTGAATGATCTATTAATTACCAACAACTTCCAGTTCTAATTAATCATATATTCATAATCTACTCGTAAAATATCACAACACAAATGAAGGCTTCATTATTCAAATGCTGTCGTGATTCTGCATTTTTTCGGTTCTTTTTCAGTTTTCTTTTTAAGTTTTCAGTTATACTTTGATTTATGTCATTCTGTGTTTTCTAGGTAATTGGTTTTTGTGTCATTCTAGTTTTTCAGGTTATTAGATTTCTTACGTATTTCTTGTTTTCTCTTTGTTGCCCCTTGTGCCAATCTTCTTCCCCCTAGCTCCCTTCTAGATCCTCCTGTCCACACCTGCTCCCAATCAGTTGATTACTACATTCTTTTTTCTGTTTGCCTTTTATATTCCTCAGTTACGTTTTGCTGGATTCTTTTCTTTCCTTTATTCCCTCCTTAACTCATGCATTCCCCTTCGTTCTGGTTCCTGTGTTATTGAATCAGTTATTTTTGGTTTTATTATTATATTATTTCTTTTGCCACTACTCCTTATTAAATGTACAGGAAACTACCTCAGCTTCCGTCTCGGCATTTGGCTCCTCTAAAAACCTCCACCCAACCTGACACATGCCTCATTCTGTCATTGAAATTATTATTTTTTTATTATCGTATTTTTATTCATATACCTACAGGTGTCATTTTTATCTTTTCAGCTCAGAAAGCTGTTACAAATTTTTGAGTTGGTGTATCTATCTTTGGGTAATTCACTCATTTCCCAGAGTTGAGATGAGTAAATGTAGGCTGTTAGTAGATGATGTTTATCCTTCATTTAATATATGATGGGGGAATGTTGAGGGTTTTTGCAGCAGCCACTTCTGTAGATAGAAAATGTATTTTAGCAGCAATTGTTGCATTTAAATATTTACCTATATCTTTATTATGCAAGGGGTGGCAGTATGTGATTAGTACATTTCTCAAGTGATTCCACTATAACTAGATGCCTGCAGCTTCAAGATAACAGTCCTGGTCTGAAATTTTGGTTGCATTCCAAGTACTTTTCAAATTTCTTATTTTTTGAGTTATTTCTTTAAGATACTTAGTTTTATAAAATACACTGCAAAAGTTTTATTCATGTAAATGTTTCATCGGCACAGATCTTTCTGTGTAAGCACTGTTTAAGACATCTTGGGAGGTTGAGCAGGTAGAAAGTGTCCAAAAGTAACTGGCCGGTGGATACTGAATGGGAATATTTTAATGTAAATGAGACACCTGAACACAGAAGGAAACAAAGGATGAGAGCACCAGATAAATGTACAAGGAAGGGAAAGAAAAATAGGACTTTAGTGCAAGAGATCAGAGAGGAAAATACATTGTGAATGTATTTCAAAGAACAAGTGGATTATGACAGGCTGTCTCCAAAGAAAAACTCTTCTTCATCTTCACTTAATGCAGCAAACTGCTGCAGCAGAGAGAACAGCTTTTTGTATCATCAGGAACTTGCAGGGTGTCTAAAAAAAGTCAAGGTTGCTCCAGGGCTTCTTAAAAAATGCGTTACAAAATTGTGTTGCCAGCAGTGTGGAGCCTGCTTAAAGGTAGCAGTGGGCGGATATAAGTGCTACTGCACTCAAGATGAGGAGAAGACTCAGACAACAGCAGCAACATGTCACCTCTGTCTACAAAAGTGGTACTGTAACAGGGATAGACCGGCTTTAGGCAGGGAGTCTAATGATGGTAAGCAGAAGACTTTCTGTTTGGGACATCCTAAGAGGTAACCTGATCCGGTCCGTCTTCAGTGTTGCATCCCATCAAAAGACATTAGTTTCCTCTTAGTTTGGCAGATGCAATGAATAGAGAACATGAAAAAGGCTGACCAGGAGTAAGTGTTTTCATCAGTCCAGGAACAGTTCAGTGATGATTTTGGTATTTCCAGGTAAAAGTTAAAATTAAGGTACTAGAACACTAAAATTTCAGAGAAGATTGGGCTGGTTCCCAAAAGGCAGGTGATAAAACAGAACCAAACAAACTCTGATCAACCCCAAGTTATAAGACGACAAGCATAGGTCACCATAAGTGAGGATTTTCTCTTCCATTGAAACATGAAAATAAAAAATAAAAAATGCTGAGGTCACAAAACACAACACCATAAAACATTTTTCTAAAACTTTAACCATGTATTCAGGATTTGCATCCCTTCACAGGTTTCCTGGGTAAAAACCAGTGAAGAGAGACCCAGGACATGGTGAACATACTGCAGTTCTTTCTTTTTGGTTTTTAAAGCACTAGTGGCTCACTTTTTTTTTTCTAAAGAGTAGCCTGACAGGAAAGGGGGAGAGACATGCAGCAAAGGAGCACAGGTCGGATTCAAACCCGGGTGGGCCGTGTCGCGAACTAACTAGGGGTGTAAATCACATCCATCATGGCGATTCGATTCAGTATCGATTTCCTGACCCAACGATTCGATTATTTTCGATACTCAAGAATACACCACGATTCGATTCGATTAATCGATTAATCGATTAATCGTTTTTTTTTTTTTTTAACACCTTACAGGCTAAACAAAGTTTCAAGTTTGAAATAAATCAATGAAAGCTGTAATATCATTATGCATTTTCTTTAGAAACAACAGCAAATAACAGAAGTAGAAAAGTTGCATCAAAAAATACTGCAAAAATACTGCACAATATCAGTGTAATGAGTTCAATGCAATACCTCGGCTCCAGAGAAACTGTCCAACATATTTTTTTAGAATGTAATAAATATACTCAGGAAAGAGAGATGTTGCTTAGAGAGTTAGACAGGAATAAAAATAAACTAGATATAAGGGAATTGTTTCAAAGGTAATCTGAGGATGTAGTTTTTGGTAGTATTTTTTATTTTCTAAGAAGAACGGGTATTTTAGGGAGAATATAATAGTTTGTCTGGTCCATACTCCATTCTGGAAGGTGGCGGTGATGCACCTATAAGTTGTTTGCCAACTGCCATTAAAAAAAAGAAGAAGAAGAAGAAGGCTCCAGAGTGTCGAAGTCACCGCCCCCTTGAGCGACGCTCCGCTGCTCCTCTCCCAGATTGTAGCTGACCGCAAACAGTGCAGCAGACAGGAGGCCGGCTTGTTTTGTTTTTATGACCAAAATTGCGGAAAACAACTCGTGAAGTTTGACCCGCTAGAAGAGCGAGGTGCGCGAGAACGCTGGGACCCTTTTTCCAGCTGAATCTCCGCTCTTTTTGCCCTCATGCCCCTTCGTCGTCGGACTAAACTCGTCCCCACTTCCTCACCGCCTCGGCCGTATCTAGACCCACAGCGTGTAGCCCAGACCACGCTTCAATACTGAGCATAATTTAAAAATGTCTGTGTGAAGCTTGCTGCAACAAACTGCTGTAAGAGTATAACCAGGAAGCGCTGTAGGAGGGCAAAATAGGTTTAGCTGCACTGCAGCACGGGAGGGAGAATTACGCCCAGGAGCAAATGCATTAAAATAGACCGGAGGGAAAAAAAACATGAATCGATTATCTTGCGGACGTGTCGATGCATCGGATCGTCGGCTTTTGGATCGATGCATCGATACAAAACGATTATTATTTACACCCCTAGAACTAACGCCTCCATACATAGGTCGTGGGCACTAAATACTGCACCGCCAAAGCACACCTCAACAGACTGCAATTCTCTTCCAATCTGGAAATAGAACTGGACAGCAGCAGCCTCAGGCTAGTGCTGTTTTTTATTTGTCTGTGGTTTTAGGGGAGGCACCAATATCCTTTGTTTTAATGCATATCATAATTTTAAAATGCGAAATCCATGGACATCTTACCTCCACACACTTGTCCTTCAGCATAGTAGCCCTCTGGACAAACTGGCAGGCAACGCCCCAGATGGAGAAATGCTTTGGGATCTCTGCAGCTCTCACATCGGTCAGGAGTCCCCAAACAGGACAGGCAGTCTGCATGGCACTGAGCTGTTGGAACACATTTCATGAACTTTATTATACAAAACATTTGTGGTTGCTGTTGTGTTAGAATCAAGACATTTAGTCAAATTTATAATTAGAGATATGCTTTCTGTCTGAGACCCAGATAATTCTAAATAAGTTACATTGTGGTTTCAACATCAGTAAGGAAGCTTTAATACACTACCGTTCAAAAGTTTGTGTTTTCCTGAAAAGTCACTTATTCACCACCATATGTTGTGAAATGAATAGAAAATAGAGTCAAGACATTGACAAGGTTAGAAATAATGATTTGTATTTGAAATAAGATGTTTTTTTTTTTTACATCAAAGTTTGCTTTCGTCAAAGAATCCTCCGTTTGCAGCAAATACAGCATTGCAGACCTTTGGCATCCTAGCTGTTAATTTGTTGAGGTAATCTGGAGAAATTGCACCCCACGCTTCCAGAAACAGCTCCCTCAAGTTGGATTGGTAGGATGGGTACTTCTTGCGTACCATACGGTCAAGCTGCTCCCACAACAGCTCAATGGGGTTCAGATCTGGTGACTGCGTTGGCCACTCCATTACCGATAGAAAACCAGCTGCCTACTTCTGCTCTAAATAGTTCTTGCACAATTTGGAGGTGTGTTTAGGTACATTGTCCTTTTGTAGGATGAAATTGGCTCCAATCAAGCGCTGTCCACTGGGTATGGCATTGAAAAATGGAGTGAGCCAATGAGCAAACACATTGTACCATTAGAACACTGGAGGTATAGTTGCTGGAAATGGGCCACTATACAGTACACCTATATAGATACTGTATTGCACCAAAAGCCAGACATTTGCAGCTAGAATAGTCATTTACCACATTAGCAATGTATAGAGTGTATTTCTTTAAAGTTAAGACTAGTTTAAAGTTATCTTCATTGAAAAGTACAGTGCTTTTCCTTTAAAAATAAGGTAATTTGAATGTGACCCCAAACTTTTGAAAGGTAGTGTATATACTGTTTAACTTTTTTTAAATCTCCCAATGATGACTCCAACGTAGTAATACATCGCAAACGTTGCAGACATTTAAGATTTCATAGTCAAACCTACTAGATTCCCACAGTTCTACAGCTCTCTGTTACATATTAAACAATTGGATGTGAACTCTTTACAACCAAGCAGAATTTCCCAAACTAGTAGCTTAATGAGTGACACCGAGTGTGCATATGCAGCTGTGGACTTCTGCTTTCAGCTCACTTTAGACATGCACCGACGTCCGTGGATCATTTAAGCAGACGTATTGACTACAATATTCTGTTATTTTTAGACACTTTTAAAGGTCCACATTCGTTTGACCACTTTTGCTTTTGCTGTAATGCTTTTGCTGCTGTAACACCACAATTACCTCATACTGGAACAATAAAGGGATTTTCTATATCTATTCTTATATTATTGAAGTCTCCTCTGAGGATGCTTGTTCTTTGTTTTTCTATTTGTGTTTTTAATCAATGTCTGTGTGTAATGCTGACATAATGACAATGAAGACTCTGAACTTTTTAACCTTGTAAACTGTTTCCTGAGATGATCTGTGCTGCTAAAAACAATGTAGTAGGATGTCTCTGCTAATCATCTTGAGAGTAGACTGATATTTGTGCAATGTTTTGCATTTCCTAAATTTTAAGAAGTAAATAAAACTTTAAAACAGATAAATATGTTCATTATTTTCACTCTTTTCATCCATTAATTCAAATTTGTAAGCAATACTGAGCACCAAACATGTTGGGAAAGTTTTACACTGATTCGAATGAGACAGTTAAGTGGCCGTTTGCCACTAACATACTAACATTGAATATTTTTCTATAATTGCATTGTATATGCGCTGAAAACTGTGCTTTTAGATAAAACAGCAACATTTTGACTCATACAGAAACTATTGTCTGTTTTACCCCAGTAGAGGTGTGTTGTGGTGTATGTAACCCAATCTGCCAGTGTTTCCGTCGCACAGTTTGCCAACATGTTACGGATGTTCACATACTGAAAAATGCCAAGTTGCGGCTAAACCTGTGAAATGAACCCCCTTTTGTATAGTGCTGTCACTTTACATAGTGTGTGTGTTACAGTAAGAGCTCCTCTTTTTATTTGGCAGTGGTCTGATCCAACAATATTGTTCTGCACAGCTCAGATTAAGGAAGCAGGGTATCAGGAAAGCATGCAATTACAACATCATGGTTGAATATTGTAACCGAGAAGAGATAAGGAGAGGAAACAGTTGACACCTGCTGTGTGGGAAAGGCATTACGGAATGCAAGAACAGTTTTTAATATTGTAGGGATGCATGTATTTTCTGAAATGATTTGCCTCATTGGTGGACAATCTTCAGCAACTGAACTTCGTCCGCAAATTAAAAACTTGCCTACAACGGCTCTGTCACCGTCACGTTCTTTGGATAAAATAATCAGAGAAGACGGAGATAAGGCCTGTCCAATCCATACTGCAGCAGAGGCAGATAAAAGCAAGTGCTTGTCAAACAATGTGCAATGGCGTTTCCACTTGATTTCACAGAGAGCGTATTGAGCAAATAAAACAACAGACTGCGAGGGCCGATTAATACGACAACTGCAGAGAAAGACAGGGGGAGGAGAGGGAGTAGGAAGGAAATGACAAGGGAAAATAAGACAAGAAGGAGAGTTATAGCAAGGGAGACTACGAAGGCGTGAAAGAGAGAAAGAGAAGTTGAACATGAGAAAAATGAGATGCTACTTTAATCCTAACGGCCAATAAGACTGTCAGCAAGCAAGAACATACTGTTCTAAGTATCTCTATCACTCTTCTCCTTCTCTAATCTACCGTATCTTTTCCTCTTTTTGTTCATTCTTCTTTTACAGATTCATTTTACTCCAACATTCATCTTCTTCCCATCTGCCTCTCATCTCACTGCTTGACCTTAAATTTTACCCTCAGGCCAAAGTTTTGTACTGAAGATTGGAGAGAACAGCAAAAGCTTCTGCACAAGAAAAATGTGAGAGAATATGTGAAGCAGGAGAAAGTGATAAAATGGGAACCTTACAGAAGCGAGCAGTTTTTGCCTTGCTACACCACAAGGTTTAATGGTTGATACTGACACCAGAATCTGAAGATTATTACCAGTACCTAAATCTTGCATGACTATATTGTTTCCATCAATAGCTCTATCTGTAAACATGTTATTTTATGCATACAATAAAAATTACATTAAGAAACAAATTAACACATTTATATAAAGGGCTTCACTTTCATGGGTACAAGATGGTTTTGTTTGCTTTGAGAGGCGAGCATGAACAAAAACAGATAGAGAACAGCTTTGATGCTTGTACAGAGCCCAGTCCTCTCACTTCTATCACTTCTACCACAATCCCTGAGGCACAAAATTAAAAAGACCGCCACAGATAAGAGCTTCATGATGACAAGAAATGCAAGGGTGCTTGATCGCTATGGTAAATAGTCCTTGTCTGTTATGCTTGATTGTTTGTAGAAGTTTGACCTTCTATGGAGACTGGCCAACTTATTAGTTATAGCCAGCATTTTGGGGGTAGCTTAATTGTAAAACGCAGCTGCACCAACTTGGAAATCCTTCCTCCCTACGCAGCCAAATTTTCCATAACGACAGCCTCCATATGAGACAATAAAGCCTTAGGAAGGATCAAATCCATTTAGCTTCTTCTAATTCTGTTGATAAAAGTATTGGTGAAATGGAGGATGTTGCATTACTGTGTGGAGGGCTAAAATTACTGTCAGTGACTATAATTATCAAACATCTCAGACTCGCTGCAGGGAGTCCAAATCAAAGTCAATCAGTCCTACTTCAGAGTGCGACTTGCAAGTCACTCTATTTAAAGTTAAACTTTCAGGAAAGGCACTGACAAGGTAAATATAATGGAAAAGTTTCAGGTATAGGATTTATTTCAAATTAAAAACAGGAAAGACTGGACCTCTTTCTTTGCAGGAAGGTCGAATGAAGAGGGAGTTTGATAGAAAGATCCAGACTTTGTTAGCAGTAATTCAGAGATTGCACTGGTTTCCCAGAATATTGAACAAGCTGAACCATAAAGCTAAGCTCTTCATTTCACAGTCTGCCTACACATATACCATCATGTATAGTCATGGGATTTTAAACATCATGCCTTCAAGTTTTTTTGAGATATGGGAACATTAGTTTTCAAAACTTCAGGTTAAAGTTTTGAAAATTATTGTTATCAACATGGCTCTAGCTCTGCTAAACTATAGGTCAGAAATGCCATACTGGTGGCTCTCTAGTGACAGCTGATCCGCCTCTACATGAAGAGGAGTTTATTGTAGTTCGAACATCTGATCAGGATACCTTCTGACCTTTGGAGGTTTTCTAGCAAGTGGAGGGAGACCAGGGGGACATGGAGGTGCTGGAATGACAGCATACAGTACATTTACAGTTGCTTCGTCTGGAAACAGACTGAATTGATGTATGTGGTTCCCTCCTGGTCCTGTAGCCCTAAAACGCCATCTCAGATACGCAAAAGAAAAGGAATCAATGAAATGCTAGATGGATATCCTCTAAAGTGGAGGTCTTCAACAGGGGGGTACCATTTCATTCACAATACCATCTGTAATAGAGGGACTATAGGACCAGCTTGATATAACACAATTTCATACAGTATATATAATTAGGGGTCCCCGCTCCATCTCTCCATCAGTTTGGGGGTCCTTGGCCCTGTTCTAAAGCATTTAGCTGATTCGTTGACTGTATCTTTAGGGATGTTGAGCAGTTGGTAGGTGAAGGTAATCCTCCATCCTGCTTTACCTAAGAATTTACTTTGATGTATTCCTCAGATGAGCTACAGTATTTAGCTGCTTCTTTAATTAAAAAAAGTCTCACCATATGTGTTGGTCTATAAATGAGGGTGAAAGCTGTAGTAAGATACTACAGAAACTAAATATCAAGATGTTTAAGGGATTATGAATACAGCTGCAGAGTGCTAAATAAAAATAAAAAAGTTTATAAATCCAATGTAATTTCCGGAATAAAAATTATTTAAGGCAATAAATATATGGTGTGCCACAAAAAAAAAGGAACACGCGGAAAACTGCAAGCAAAGCGCTCATTTTTACATCTGCTCCCCTGAGATGTGAGGGCAGCATAACTCTTGGCCATGGCCCCCCGTTTGAGAGCTGACCAATAGAGGAGCAGAATACTGACCTCTGGTCCTAAAGACAGCCCTTGATTAATAGACCTAGTTGAAGATTTATGATTCAAGCAAGAAAAGAGGCTAAAAAAGAGGGAGACGTTGAGCGCATTATGCACTGTTTCTATTCTCAGCCATGAACACTATGAAAAATCTCACTCAAACACATATGAATGGCCTCATGGAGGTGTTTTTTGTTCTCGGTATGACAATATAAATCTAAGAGAAAGACACATTTACAATATTTAAAATTAAATGTGAATACCTTTTGTTATACAAAGACAAATTCTGTCTGAATCCATCTTAACTTTATAGGGTATATATTGAATAGGAAGCTTTATTTGCTAGAGACTTGAATGAAGGAATGAGATTTACATCTGAGATCTCAAAGGATGAAACAAGTAAATTTTTTGAATGTTTTCCCTAATATGATACAAAAATATACTTTTAAAAATCTCCTGAGAACCTACTATATGAAACTTAGAAACTTTACAGACTCAAGAACCGTGGCTAGCCGAAGCTCCCACAGCCCACACCAGCCTGGCCATCAGACCCATATCTAAACATATTTATGTGACAAGAATACAGATTTTTGGGGGAAGAAAGCATTGCAGCTTTACACAAACCACCCCTGAAAAACCCGAAAGAACAAAACCCCCAGGAAAGTAAAGCCCAGAGAGTGAATTAATCTTGGTAAATGTGTTTAGACGTTCAAAAGTCCCAGGCTTTTGAGTTGCAATGGAAAAGGGGCTTAAATGTAGTTTGGTAAATTCGATCAGGGAACTTGCCTCCTATACCCAAGGTTTCTGTTGTTGTCTGCATAGAGCATTATAAAAGGAAGCAGGAGAAACATCCGGTGTGAACTTCCAGCATTGACTGTAAAAACGTTGGCCGCCTGTAACTGCAGTAGGTAAACTGACTGGGCTCCATCGTTTTATGTACAGAAACTGCTGACTGCTACACATTTTTTAAGAAACTAAGAAAAAGAAATCCATTTGGTACGTTCGGATGAAAACCTGCACATTTTTACTAAAATAATGTAATACTTGGTCTTCTTTAGATTTCCCATACCTTTCTATTGGGACATTGTAGGCTCTGACCCATCAGTGAGCATAAATATGGTATGAAGAACGGAAGGAAAGAAGTGTGACTAGTCCTGCTGCACAGACAGCTGCCTAAACTGTCCGACTTATTAATAAATCTTCATCAAATCTGGGCTCATTAAAGTTACTTAAACTGTGTAATTTAGTGTAAAATATCTGTCAGTATATAATAGTAGCTCTTCATTTGTTTAAGTAATTAATGCAGGTTAATTCATGTATTTTTTATTAAATAAGAAATGGTTTAAAACCCTTAAATGGCCTGTACTTGCAGAGCACTTATACCAAAGCACTTCTCACTACCCTCAGTCATTCACCCATTCATACACATATTTGCACACTGACTGTGGTACGATACACTGCAGCCACAGCTGCCCTGAGGCCGAGCTGCCATACAGTTGGCACCAGCAGGTGCTGAACAATAGTACCACAGGGCCTGTTGATTAAATGTATGCCTCTAATTAAAGATGGATTTAGGCCTTATGACCAAGGCTCATTAGTGCACTAGCAGGGTTTAGTCTGGGCTGTTTACTCCCATCCAACAGCCACCTTAGATTTAATTGCTGAAGAACTTGAAGGGGGCCCCAGAGCTGGACAATGTAAAAATGGCCTGGTCTGGACCTGAATGAGTAGAATACTGATAGATTATTTCTTCCTTATTTTGTTAAAGTTACAGTATCAAAACTGAAGCGATAATAATTAGGAGGCCTTTCTTAGGCAAAATGAGAATATTTCTTTCTTCAGGCGACAGCAGCTTGTCGCTCATCTGGCAAGGCTTTACCCCCAAAGACACTCTCAGTCTGTTATGCATAACTATAAACTCGCTCTCTGTTCATCAGCCTCTTCAAACTTCGTATTTACATATTTACAGAGTTTTAGCGAGGGACAAATTGTATTTACAAACTATTTCTGGTAATGCTGGCTGTCAGTTAAATTTCGAAACTTTGCCTAACAGACACAACGTTGAGGGACTATATATATTAGAACTGAACCTAAAGTTTTTGGAAAAGAAAAAGAAAGAAAGTAAAGTTTTAATAATTAATGCTGGCATAAATTATTTAAAATGTAATTGTTAGAATCTGATGGTGTCGGGTTGGTAATGACAATGGTTTATTTGTCAAACAGGTGAAGACAAAGTTCATAATATAGCTAGAATGCCCTCAATCAGTTAAAAACAAAAGTTTAGTTTGATGCAAACAATTTGTGTTTGAATATCTCCAGTTTATGATCAATTAAAGTATTCCTGCCAATGACGACAACTGAGAGTCTGCAGACATATGGGATTCATTAATGAGCAATTATGTAAAGAATAAAGAAGCTGCTTTTTTCCCAAGTGAGCGTCTGTCGTCTCAAAGAGACAACATGTCAGGTCGGCGTTAAAGAAAAGACAACTGCATTTTATTATTCTGATTATAGAAATAGTAAAATAGCTTTTAATGAGTATATAACTATTGTACATGTTCCTTTATCTGGTGTTTATTCTGTTTTGCACATCGACAAAAAATGGGTTGCAAGATTTCTGTCGTAACTACAGTATGCTAGTGTAACGAGAACATGGAAGGGAAAGACCACTCGCAGATCATGCCTGCGACAGGTTGTTTTTTTTTTTTTGTCAGACTTATGCAATAATTGAGCAGGAATGCTGTGAGTCCAACAGGAAGTGGGGAAGGAGTAAAAGTAAAATGCAAAAATACAAGCTAAAATGCTCGCATTTAGTGGAAACCATGATGCAATTTCTGATCACCGTAACAAATAGCAATCCTCTTTATATGTGTTTGAGTAACAAGTGCAGTTTCTTTTTTTGTCGATTGCGATCTTGAGATTTCACAATCAAACTCTCATATGAATATTTGATTTTGCACATCTGGTGGTCCAGCAATAGACCTGCTAATCAGAGCCTATATATTTGGAAGAAACTGAGGTATAATAATTACTGTATGTTTTAACTGTTGCCCAAAGGTTCTGTATCTTTATATGTAGATTTGAGTGCCTCTTTATTAAAAGAATAGGACATTTTTCTTTTTTTTTTCAAAAATGTAAGTTCTTGTGACTTTGTCCGCCCCAAAAATTTATAGTAAGAATAATGGAGCAACAATGAATGGCTAAAACTAAAGCTAACTGGATACATAAACACTCAAAGTGTTCAGCAAAAGCAAGAATGTCCAAAATATGTATGAGACAACCAACAAATAAGATGATCCTTCAGGAACTCAAAACCAAAAGATACTCCACTATACCCTTACTTTAAGACCCAAACGTCCAACATATGTAGATTTATGATTTTAAATAAAGTCATCCTCTGCTCATCTCCAGCAGCCACAGTCTTACCTGTTCAGCACCTCTGTAACCACCTTTAACTCTAGTCTGTTAAGTTTTTCTGTGATCAAACATAATCTGTCAAATAACCAATACTGCTTTAGACAGAGATGATACGACATACATGCATTCTGAACACAATAGTTGATGCTGGGGAGTGAGAGAGTTTGAGGCACGGCATGGTGAGGAACAAAACTAAGTCACTGAATTTAACTGCTGCACTTCTTGGGACAAAAAATAAACCAAAACATACTAATATTAATATGAGCACTTTCTTTTATTACATATCAATTATTTTGTGTAGCAAATCTAATTTAGGGCTAAAGGCTCGGTTATAAATGCCTAAAACCTGTTTTCACAATTAAATTAGTATTAATCCTTCGAGAGGTTTTTCCAAGGTTGGCTTTTAATGTGTTTTTAAAGAATACATGGAAAATGGAAACTAGTATAAAATAAAAAAGGATCAACTTCCTTAGTCTTCAGACCCAACAGAGTTTTTCTAACACACGCTGTATCTAGTATTTTTGCAGAATAATGACGTACCCTGTTGACACTCGGGGCAGCATTGGCCTTCGTTTATAACAGCCAGGGTTCCTGATGGGCAACCGGGGCAGGAACGAAGATAACAAGTCACCTGGGCATCGTGGCATTCACACTCACGGCAGCTGCCATCAGTCCAACGGGCCCCATTCTGCAAAAAAAGACATTGTTAAATAGACCTCAACCAGTGACAGAAAGCTCAGACCAGGCTGATTTTAATTTTTAATTCTGATAAATCTCACTCGTATTTAAAAGGAGGCCAATGCTGCATTTTGATTAGTGTTATTTGAAAGAAGCGGGACATCGAATAAGGGAACTAATGAGTTCACCAAGGACAAAGTCCCACCACCAGCAGCAGGAGTGTCAAAATAAGGATAAAATAAAAACTTTTTAAACCATATCAACTTATAATAAAAAAGCAATACACCATGCGCTTTAAGTCAAAGAAACAAGAAAATGTTTCTCTATCAGCTGCTAGCACTTATGCACTGTTCTCATGCATTACTCATCTGCTTTCTTAGCAGCGTAGAAAGTACGACCCTGGATGAGTAAGAAAATGAATTAACCTCATATAATATTCTTTATTTCTTAGAGTAGCCCAGCAGGGATGCATAATTCACAACCAAAAACGTGACTAGACTGATCAGAGTCAGAGATTTCATTTGAAGTACACTATATTGCCAAAAGTATTTGCTCACCTGCCTTGACTCACATATGAGCTTAAGTGACATCCCGTTCCTAATCCATAGGGTTCAATATGACGTCGGTCCACCCTTTGCAGCTAGAACAGCTTCAACTCTTCTGGGAAGGCTGTCCACAAGGTTTAGGAGTGTGTTTATGGGAATTTTTGACCATTCTTCCAGAAGCGCATTTGTGAGGTCGCACACTGATGTTGGACGAGAAGGCCTGGCTCTCAGTCTCCGCTCTAATTCATCCCAAAGGTGTTCTATCGGGTTGAGGTCAGGACTCTGTGCAGGCCAGTCAAGTTCATCCACACCAGACTCTGTCATCCATGTCTTTATGGACCTTGCTTTGTGCACTGGTGCACAGTCATGTTGGAAGAGGAAGGGGCCAGCTCCAAACTGTTCCCACAAAGTTGGGAGCATGGAATTGTCCAAAATGTCTTGGTATGCTGAAGCATTCAGAGTTCCTTTCACTGGAACTAAGGGGCCAAGCCCAGCTCCTGAAAAACAACCTCACACCATAATCCCCCCTCCACCAAACTTTACACTTGGCACAATGCAGTCAGACAAGTACCGTTCTCCTGGCAACCGCCAAACCCAGACCCGTCCATCAGATTGCCAGATGGAGAAGCGCGATTCGTCACTCCAGAGAACGCGTCTCCACTGCTCTAGAGTCCAGTGGCGGCGTGCTTTACACCACCGCATCCGACGCTTTGCATTGCACTTGGTGATGTATGGCTTGGATGCAGCTGCTCCACCATGGAAACCCATTCCATGAAGCTCTCTGCGCACTGTTCTTGAGCTAATCTGAAGGCCACATGAAGTTTGGAGGTCTGTAGTGATTGACTCTGCAGAAAGTTGGCGACCTCTTCGCACTATGCGCGTCAGCATCCGCTGACCCCGCTCCGTCAGTTTACGTGGCCTACCACTTCGTGGCTGAGTTGCTGTCGTTCCCAAACACTTCCATTTTCTTATAATACAGCTGACAGTTGACTGTGGAATATTTAGGAGCGAGGAAATTTCACGACTGGATTTGTTGCACAGGTGGCATCCTATCACAGTTCCACGCTGGAATTCACTGAGCTCCTGAGAGCGACCCATTCTTTCACAAATGTTTGTAAAAACAGTCTGCATGCCTAGGTGCTTGAATTTATACACCTGTGGCCATGGAAGTGATTGGAACACCTGATTCCAATAATTTGGATGGGTGAGCAAATACTTTTGGCAATATAGTGTATGTCTATGCATCTCCCAAAAACAGTAAAACAAAATGTTTTAGATGATTCATAAGAAATGTCAGTAAGGCAAAAGTCGTGGTTTACTTCACCCCCCAAGGCCCCCAACCACCCCCACCCCCCCACACACAGCCTGAAGTCTGCTAGAAACACCCCAGTTTCAAACCTCTACCATAACCAGCCTGAAGGATTACCGCCCAGTTGACCTCACACCTATTACCATGAAGTGCTACGAGAGACTCTTTCTCCAATACATCAGGGATTGTTTCCCCCGATTAGGGTTGCCAACTGGCCTTGAAAAATTGTTCCGTATTTAGAAATATAAGTACCTGTCCCATGGTTACTTGAAAAGGAACACACTTTGTTCTATTTCTGTGACAGTAAAAAAATAGTCAGTAAAAAGCTAATGGAAAATGAAGAACAAGGGCACGTTAGATACAAGACTTACTGTAAACTTGTTCCCCTGACCCTGTCCTGCATTGTGACCAATGAGCTGACAAAGTATATGTAACGATCAAGAATCCCCTCATCCCATTGGTCGAGCCAAGTGTTGCTCATGGAGAAGATACGGTAGTGGGAGAGAACAGAGCAGTATGGGGGACGAACGGAGTAATTTAAATTCTGATGCTGCTTTTGGGGGCGGTGCACCTTCGTATAGTGATGCACCTCCTCCGAAAAAAACAAAAAAAAGGAAAAAAGGATGCAGAAATATAGGGAGGAATGGGAAAAAACAAATACCTGGGAGGAAAAAGTCCATGATAATGAATATAAAGCACACTGCAAATATTCATCTAATTCAATGCAGATCTGAGTCAAACAGTTAAAAAAAGCATTTCACAAACAAAGGGGAGCTAAAAAAAAAATCACCACACCAGGAGGGGTAAAGGCAATCGGGTCAGCTGGCACGCACATGAGGTGTCCCTTTTTGTTTTTAGGGAGTTGGCAACCTTACCCCCAATACTCAACTTCTACCTGTTAGGATATTGGGTGAACAGTTTCACAGAGGACTGCATTGTCATATAGTAGCTCTTCATGCTACTATATGACCCCCAGGAGAAACAGCAGAGTTATGCCAGGATTGCTCTATCTGGATTACAGCCTGGCCTTCGACACAATCAACCCACACAAGCTCATCACCAAGTGAGACACCCTGGATGCCCCTACATCCCCTCCATCTGGATTCAGGACTATAAATAGCAGACCCTAGATTATGAAGCTGTCCACTGCCTTCTCAGCATCATCACACTTCCTCCAGCCCCCTCCTGTACTGCCTCTGTTGTGTATTAATCTGCACTAATCATAAGATAAAATAAAGTTAATGTTTTATAAGTTTAAAGTTGTTTTCCCAAATACTGTTATGGAGCCATTCAAGGCCAGAGAGGAGAAAAGCAGAGCAGTGAGTATGTGTAACTATTGCACCTGGCCCCAATAGGAGTGAAGTCTGCAGGACAACGCAGGGTTGAGGCCCCTTAGTGATAAGAAAGCACACTCAATAAAAATGAAATATTTGACATCTCAAGGTTGCCCAGCTCAGCAAAATTTGGCCATACAAAAAGAGTTGTTATTTTCAAGGCACACAGAGCGGTAATGGTCCCAGAAAGGGTGATGCTTTGACTAAGATACGAAGGGGGAGCAGTAGGCCAGACTGACATGGCTTGAAGCTAGGGAAAGATGTGTTCTGACATGTTTGTGACTAAACCGTCATAAGTTTCTGATTTGAATGCACCAGATGTTTTCATGGCCTGAGAGATTGCTCTCACAAGAATGAGATGTGTCTATGAATGTCACCGTGTTTTGCAGATAAATATCAATGTGACCTTTACCAAAGACTGAAATATGTTCTGAAGGGGGTTTTCCACCGATAAGAAATGTATAAAAGGGAGCTGTGTTCACCATTTGTTCAGCTTCGGCTCACCGGTGACCAGCTCAGTGTGAATGTGTTGTGTTTAGCAATAAACACACTGGACCCTGACTCAGCTGCCTCTGCCTAAATTTTTTGATCTTTGTTTGAGACTTTTTCTGCTGTTTAAGAACTTTGAATTTTTATAAAACTTAGCTTCAATTTTAAGTCGTCAAGAAGAGAATTATAGACGACACCTCGACACCTATGCAGTCCATCCCACAAACAAATCATCATCAAATTAGCTGATTACTGTGGTGGGACTGATCTCAAGGGAAAATGAGTAATCTTTAGAAAATATCTCACAAAGGAGCTGGTGCTTACAAACAGTAAACATGGACTCAAGAGCTCAGGAACTTGGACAAGAAGCTGCTGGTTCAGGAACCACACTAAGGCAGACAGAGCAAGGCTTCAGAGGACAGTCAACGCAACACAAGGAATTACTGGCTGCCCCCCCCTCCCCTCACATACATTTACACCACCCAGTACCCCAGCAGACCACTCAAAATCAAAATGGACAGATCACACTCTGTTTGAGCTGCGTTCCAAGACAAACAGACAGAGAAACAGTTTCTTTTTGAGAGATGTTACCCTCATCAGCGCTCATATCTAAAGTCACCGCTGATTAATGTGCAATATTAATATCACTGCCACTTCTGCAACTCTGATCTACCACACCTCCATAAGATTTCTCCATTACATGCAATATAATCAACTGGGAATGTGTGCACATACCCAATATCTTGTACAATTGCTTTGATCTCATACTGTATTTCTTTGTTTTACATTTCTATCTTGATTTTATCTTTTATATTGAGAAATGTTGCACAATGTTTTTGAAAGTAATCTTTGATTAGCTTTAATAAAAAGGAGAGCCTCTCCTGGAACTGATTTGATAAATCATTAATGATGTGATTTAACCCTGTAACGTTAAGTCTCTCAGAATTTACATCATCAATTTGGGTACTTTTTTTCTTTTTTTTCTTTAAATACCTGATATACTGTCTATGGACATTAATAGTAAATAGAAAAAAATATTTTAAAAAAATTCAAACCCTTAGTAGCAATTTTAGGAATTTCTTTTTTTTTAAATAAAGACAAGTACAAAAAAATATATTTTCTGACTATTTTCATTTAATTTCATCGACCAGGTGTGTTGGAGCAGAGATGCATCTAAATTGTGCAGGACATGGGCCTTTAAAGACAGGAATTGGACACAACATTTTGGGTTTAGGAAATAAACTTTAAACTAGATCTCCAATAGTCATCCTTTAAATGCTAGGTACTCATCAAAGACATTTCCAGCCACTCCAGGAAAAACAAAAAACAAGTTATGAAGCAAAACAGAGAAATTATTTCATTATCTTAGAATCTTGCCTTTTATTTTACTTTTAAATTAATTCCAAGATGAAGCTTGGATATTGTGGGTTATTATTCTAAAGCATCTTTCCAGACTGTAATCCAAAGGTCTTTTAAGTATTCAAACCACTAATTATTTTGCTACAAATGGACAAACAGCAATACATTTTAATGGTTATAGCTCCCATTTATGGGTTCAGTTGCATCCTCCTGCCTTTTGTAGATGTCTTGGGTTTGTATAATTTGATCCTGAGTGACACTGTCATATAACCTCAGCTCTACAATCAGTTTTTTCATGCCATAAATGATGAAATCCAGGAAATCCTTCAGGATCAACGGCAAAATGCTTAGAAAGTTACAAAAACAGACCATAAAACTTGGTTGTTTTTCTTGGCAGTGACAGAATTATTATAATTATTTGGCTATGTGCTAACTTTAAATATAGCACTTCAGATGTTTCTTTTTCTCCTGAAAGTATAAAAATACTTTAAAATTAAACCGTATGTATTTTTCTTCCTCTAGCCACGCTGATGTTAACTACAAACATTTCAAAAAAACTTTTATACTTGAATGAGCCACAAAGCAGAAAGTGGTACCTTGAAAGATTTCCCCTCATAGAGGCAGGAGGGTTTCACTGACGAACATTCAGGACAGCACTTTCCTGGCAGATGAACAAGCTCTGAATCCTAAAAACAGAAATAAAAGGAAGGGACATTTAAAAATGTACTCAGTCCTGGTTATTCCAGTACATTCATTTATTGTACAATCACAATCCACTTCATTTTGGGAAATTCTTACCTGTTTTGCATACCCAAATGGAAAAGCAAATAACTTAGGAACTCTAAGTCCAAATTACATGGGTGATACATCATTTGAAAACTAACACCATCTAGTTTCTGAATATATAAATTGGGTGAGTAATACACAGACCAAACTGCATCATAATTATTGTATTTATTAATTGCATTAATAAATAAATACAATAAAGGTTGTATGCTGTGCACAATATTAAGCAAGCTTGATAAAAAACTTATAAAATTAAAATTAAGTGTTCCTTCCTTGGCTATGCTTTGCACACATAATAATGACACTAGCCAAACCGGTTAAGAAACAAAAATCATTCTCAGCAGCTGCACCTCTTACAAAAAAAAAGTCTGAAACTGAAAAGTGCAAAGAATTATTCAATCACACAGTGTTCTGAAAATGCATTGTCCTCTATTCTGCACTTTAGATGAATGACTGTTTAGGTGCCACTGGTGGTGGCATTGTATCGATACTTTTAAAAACGAGTATTGTATCCGGATACAACACTTTTGACAACCCTAGACTCAACGTTGCTTTTTTATTCTCAAAAATGATAGGTCTTTTTTGAACAGCAGTAATAAAGACTTGCTTGAGAATAGGCAGGTCTTATTGTATTACATTTGTTCTACATCATGTCAACCACAAATGCAGAAAATCTCAGACCTCTAGCTGCAATAGTTTCAGAGCTGTGGGGTGTTCAACTTTTGATGTCACCAGAGTCTCCAAAACCTCTCCAAATGTGCCAAATTGTGCCAAATGCTTTTATGCTTTGCTTTACTATTTGACCCATAGAATAACACTGAAGCATTTTGATGGCCATAAAACATGTATGAAGCAAGTATTTTCCACTTTTTTTCAGAATCAGTGTACATAACTAAATGCAGAATTTTTACACCTATAACAAAACTAAAATGTTGATTATTAACATGCTAGTTATTATATATCAACACAAGACAAGTAGCTCACCTCTAAAAATGTGGAAAAAAAACTGTTCTTTTAGTGATAGAGACAAATAAGAAACTGTAAGCCCTGATGAACAGAAATTAGTTAAAACAGTGAGCATCCTAGTTTACTGTTAAGTGATCGCCTAGGTAACAGATTATGTCTTGATCTCTGCAGATTTTCCAATAATAATACATACATAGATTTATTATAATCAATAAGAAAGTTTTTTTGCTCATTTAGCTAAATATACTGTGCTGCTAAGCTGGTTTACTACTAAACACTAAATAGAATAGATTTCAATTGCTGGGAGAAAATCTTTCAAATCATGAAAATAAAAGCATGATTTATTAATTATAGACTATTCTTAATCAATTATTAATTAAATATTAATTAAAATAATAAACTTCTAGGAACATTTTACACACGCTACTGTATGCCACAGCTGGTGAGTATCCCACCCAAAAGTTGTTAGGATTCAAATTAATGAACATTTGGATAGTTTGTCCAACCTGGCACTATAAATGATCTCATTTATGTTAATCTTCTGTAAATATCAATATCAGAATGTTTTGTTTAGTTTGTTAAGTTTACACTTTGTGGTGAAACTGTAAAAATAATTTAAATCTTCACTGTTCTGAATTGTAAATATGAGGATTTTAAAATTATTTTTATGAAGTTTTTCTTACATTTAAAGCAAATATTGTCACTAAGTTATATTTTTGACAAATAATTGCTGTAGATATAGAACGTTGTTCACATTACTTAAATAACTTTGCGTTGTTCTTTGTCTTTCTCTAGCCTTTCAAGGTTGCTCGCATGTCATAGACTCAAACAGTGTGTTCAGTCTGTGGAACGTAACGTCAGAAGTTGAAGGATCATAAACCTAACGATAAATGTTAGCCCTTTTTTCGGCCTACTGACTCAAAGATGTCAATAAACCCATAACCTTCTCTGAACTGTTACTAACAATGGTGCACAGACGAGAGCTAAATAGCTATGATCTTCTTAGCAAAGTGACCTTGTTCATTTCAGGGCTGGACACATGCCAGTTATGCTACTTACAGTTAATGACACTTAACAGCTTAAATTATGGCGATATAGCATGATTAATGGGGTTTTATAGGGTCCCCAGGGAGGAACATTAAAGCAATATGATTAAACCTCCTCCATTCCTGCCCACCTTGAAGCAGAAATTCAGAATAAATAACAGAAACACCAGTTACTGACCTTAAAGAGTCTTTGAATTTGCCTAAACCTCTCCAGCATTCCTAGCTATCTTAAGAGTCTTAATTAACAGATGAGGTCTCTGTTTTAATTTGAAGCTAATTCCACATAATAAGATCATTATATGGGAAGCACAGAAGGTTAGCCTTGTAGCTGTCACGTTAATTCCTTTTTTTGGACCAAGCTGCACATTTTAAGGCTTCACTTCTTCTCATTAGTTCCATCTTGTCTTTCAATTTACTGCGTCTTGACTAAGTGATTATCTGTGACAACCCTATAACCTTTAATGAATATTCCTACTCCAGTTCCAGCCAGTCTGGCGATATCTACAGGCAGAATCTTGAAAATGTAGGAACACGTGAAGAAAATACAGTAACTAAGACAGCTTCCATTAACTCTGTAGGAGCCTTTTAGAGTCAGGAAATGGGATTTTTGGGTCACATTATAGTGAGAAGGACTTTTCATTAGCTTTCATGGTTAATCCTGATTCAGCAGATTTAAACCGAATATGGCGTTTAATCACATTGAGGTTAAAGGCTCAGCTGAACACCCTCAAGTTAAGATCAAGACATGCATAAGGACCACCAAGCCAACAAGATTATTTTACAGCTATTAGGTCAGAAACCCTCAACTACCTTTTCAGGATTTCTCAAATCAAGTTGAAGAACAAAGTTGTCCAATATTACTGTGGTGACCAATTCGGTTTGCATTGTTTGACAAACACATTCACCCTAACCCTAACCCTGATAAACTCTTAAAATATCAGCACTACATTTGTTTTCGATTTATTCAGCCAAGAGGTGTAAGCACCAAAACTGTGAAGCAGTTATTAAACACCTCTAAATTACATTACTCACCAACACCAATATTACTTATACAGTAAACTTATCACCCTCACGGTAGATCAAAATTTGCAGGACTTTTAACAGTGCTTTTCTGAAGAATTACTGCATTTTAGTGGCATATACACTCACCGGCCACTTTATTAGGTACCCCATGCTAGTAACGGGTTGGACCCCCTTTTGCCTTCAGAACTGCCTCAATTCTTTGTGGCATAGATTCAGCAAGGTGCTGGAAGCATTCCTCAGGGAGTTTGGTCCATATTGACATGATGGCATCACACAGTTGCCGCAGATTGGTCGGCTGCACATCCATGATGCGAATCTCCCGTTCCACCACATCCCAAAGATGCTCTATTGGATTGAGATCTGGTGACTATGGAGGCCATTTGAGTACAGTGAACTCATTGTCATGTTCAAGAAACCAGTCTGAGATGTTTCCAGCTTTATGACATGGCGCATTATCCTGCTGAAAGTAGCCATCAGAAGTTGGGTACATTGTGGTCATAAAGGGATGGACATGGTCAGCAACAATACTCAGGTAGGCTGTGGCGTTGCAACGATGCTCAATTGGTACCAAGGGGCCCAAAGAGTGCCAAAAAAATATTCCCCACACCATGACACCACCACCACCAGCCTGAACCGTTGATACAAGGCAGGATGGATCCATGCTTTCATGTTGTAGACGCCAAATTGTGACCCTACCATCCGAATGTCGCAGCAGAAATCGAGACTCATCAGACCAGGCAACGTTTTTCCAATCTTCTATTGTCCAATTTCGATGAGCTTGTGCAAATTGTAGCCTCAGTTTCCTGTTCTTAGCTGAAAGGAGTGGCACCCGGTGTGGTCTTCTGCTGCTGTAGCCCATCTGCCTCAAAGTTCGATGTACTGTGCGTTCAGAGATGCTCTTCTGCCCACCTTGGTTGTAACGGGTGGTTGTTTGAGTCACTGTTGCCCTTCTATCAGGTCGAACCAGTCTGGCCATTCTCCTCTGACCTCTGGCATCAACAAGGCATTTCCGCCCACAGAACTGCCGCTCACTGGATGTTTTTTCTTTTTCGGACCATTCTCTGTAAACCCTAGAGATGGTTGTGCGTGAAAATCCCAGTAGATCAGCAGTTTCTGAAATACTCAGACCAGCCCTTCTGGCACCAACAATCATGCCACGTTCAAAGTCACTCGAATCACCTTTCTTCCCCATACTGATGCTCGGTTTGAACTGCAGGAGATTGTCTTGACCATGTTTACATGCCTAAATGCACTGAGTTGCCGCCATGTGTTTGGCTGCTTAGAAATTAAGTGTTAACGAGCAGTTAATACATAATAAAGTGTATGTATAGGGGTAGGGCTCTCACACTGCGCATAGATGTCCTTTCATATTCAGGTGTCTTTATTAGCACTATTGTTTCACCTAACAATCCATCAAAAACATCCAAGACCTCCGTTCCCACATTTGTAGCATTGACTTCTTTAACAAGGGAGGAACCCAGTGAGATGAATGGATGGTTTTTATACTCCTGTTTCTCCCCTGTGACATTTCAGCTAAATATAATATATCAGTCCAATACCATTCAAGCAGTAAACTAGTTTTCCCTGTAATCTTATCATGATTAGAACAGGCTGGGGCTGCAGTTTTAATATTTATTAGCTTAACTGGATAAGTATTTTTTTTTTACATTTCTTTCTTGTTATAGTGAATTTTTCAAACAAAAAGACATTCTTCATATCTAAAATAAACATTCTGGCTGTCTACAAATACATTTCAGATCTCAATTTTTCTTATAAGGAAACATATGTAGGACATCAGAAATACATATTTAGTTTATTTCAGTTTCTGCTGCAAAAATGCAATTTTGAAAATCTATTATTAAAATTATGACTAGCAATGTGATTTTGACCATAAAAAAATCTATTTTAGTGATCTAAAAAATGGAACAACAAAGAGGAGATTTCTTTTAATCAAATCTAAAATAGCCTATCATAGCGAACTTCATATAAACTTGCGTATTAACTCAAGCAGCAATTTTCTTCTTCACCATATCCCTACCTTTGCATCTGTAGCACCTTTGTTCTGTCTTTTAAACACTTCTACCAATTATTTTCTTTCATTTCTGCCTTCAAATCTCTAGTTCCAGTGGTGTGAAATAGGCACTTCCTGTTGCCTGCTGTCATGGTGACTCATCGAATAGGGGCTCCACTTATAATGGCTTTTCATACCTATTACACAGGTTCTCAACTCCGAGTCGACCTACTCAGAGTTAATTCTCAGAGCTAATTAAAATAACTCACAGCAGCGTTCGGCTGGAATCAATTCAGAGTTGAGGATTTAAGTTTGAGTTTCTTAAACCTGCTTCATGAAACTAAGCTCTTTTTTAATAATTTCTTAACTCCAGTTTCCCAAAAAAAAGTCCACCTTAGAGGTTTCTCACAACTGCTACTGATATTGAACACCTCCTTCCTTCTGGCTCACCTGTGGGCATTCAACACGACCACATTCTGCCCTCAGACAGACGACTTGACCTCGGTTACAGGTGCAGAACTCGCATCCAGTGCCATTCCACATATCTCCATGGTAACGAATTGTATCTTGGTAAAGACAGCTTCCTTTGGCAGGAGCACATTCCTCACAACACTGACCAGCCCGCCTCACTTTAGTCAGACCCTGCAAAGAAACAAGAACTGATTTTCATAAATAAAGAAGGGGAAAAAAGGAACCGTTAGAAGGGACAAAGAAAGCGGAGATGCTCAGAGAAAGGCTTCTTTTCTGCTCATAATGTCCTCAGGCAGAGGGAAGATAAGGGTCTCAAAAGTTTGTATTGCATCATTGGGAAAACACAGTTTAGACCATCATCTGTTCTTATAGCTTTATTTCAAAGTGCTGAAGAGAGCAGATTTACTGACAACAGTGAAGTAACTCTGCGACAGCTGAAAATGTGAGATATCAGGAAGAAGAGTCTTCAGTGTCAGGGTATTTTTGATAAGCATGGTTACAAAGAAAAGATGGATGCTTTTCATTGTTGTCATTTTTTTTTCTTCTTCTGATGTGGTGATTTTGGTTTCTATCAAGGGCAGAGTTGGTAAGACTTTGAGCAAGAAGGTTTTTCAATCCCAGCCTTGGTTCTGTGTGCATTGAGTTTGCACCTGGTCATGCATGGATTCAGTTCAGATGCAACTGCTTCTTCGAACAATTTTTTTCTCTCGATTTGGCCAACGCTTAGGAACATGTAGGCAGTAAGCTGCTTGCAGCTTGTGGGGAGCAATATGGGGCTAAGGGTCTTGCTTATGAAGGTTCTCTGGGGAAGCTTCACCACCACTTCATGTTTTCACCAGTTGTGGATTTTGGGTTGCCTCTCAAGATTGATGTCCATTACTTTTTTTCTACCATTTTTTTGTTTTTAAGATCATTGTTTGATTTCTGAAGATCGTCCAGCCATCAGAGTGGTTCTATTTAAATCATGTATTGTTTCTGAAGGTTAGGTAAAAATCAGGCCATTTTGTGTGGTTGAGCTCAGATTTTGAAATATTTATTTTTAATTAAAGTTAACAAAGTTTTTTTTATCAAAAATGTTCCTTTGCCTGCTTGAAAAAGTGAAATCTTTTAAAAAATTGCTTTTATCCTAATTCCATAATTAGTTCTATGACCTCAAAGATTTAAGTGCAAAAGAAAATGCCCAGAAAATATAAGAAATTTGTACAGAAAACAATTCTTTTCACAACACTTCTATGAATCCATTAAACAGCCTCTGCAAAAGGCTCCTGAGGACAATGCCTCTGGGATTTACACTTTAATAAATACCAAGGGCAGCTGGATCAGTTTTAATTCGGTTTATGTATACTTGATAGCTGTACAGCTTTAAAAAAAATCATTATTACCATAGAACCAAATTAAATAATAATTTTGGCATCAGTGATTATGTAAATTTTTTAATATGGGATTTTGCTGCTGCAACAGAGGATGAATTTGTTTTGAAGCTTTTCACACATATTTTCAGGGCTGCCAGTGAATGTGGAGGATGCAGAATATACAGGTGCTGGTCATAAAATTAGAATATCATGAAAAAGTAGATTGATTTCAGTAATTCCATTTAAAAAGTGAAACTTGTATATTATATTCATACATTACATACAAACTCATATATTTCAGATGTTTATTTTGTTTAATTTTGATGATTACAAATGACAACCAATGAAAATCTCAAATTCATCATATCAGAAAATTAGAATATTACTGAAGACCAATAAAAACAAAGGATTTATAGAAATGTTGGCCAACTGAAAAGTATGAACATGAAAAGTATGAGCATGTACAGCACTCAGTATTTAGTTGGGCCTCCTTTGGCCTGTATTACTGCAGCAATGCGGCGTGGCATGGAGTCGATCAGTCTGTGGCACTGCTCAGGTGTTATGATAGCCCAGGTTGCTCTAATAGTGGCTTTTAGCTCTTCTGAATTGTTGGGTCTGGTGTATTGCATCTTCTTCTTCACAATACCCCATAGATTTTCTATGGGGTTAAGGTCAGGAGAGTTTGCTGGCCAATTAAGAACAGGGATACCATGGTCCTTCAACCAGGTACTGGTAGCTTTGGCACTGTGTGCAGGTGCCAAGTCCTGTTGGAAAATGAAATCTGCATCTCCAAAAAGTTGGTCAGCTGCAGGAAGCATGAAGTGCTCTAAAACTTCCTGGTATGTGGCTGCGTTGACCCTGGACCTCAGAAAACACAATGGACCAACACCAGCAGATGACATGGCACCCCAAACCATCACTGACTGTGGAAACTTTACACTGGACTTCAAGCAACGTGGATGAAGTGCCTCTCTTCTTTTCCTCCAGACTCTGGGACCTTGATTTCCAAAGGAAATGCAAAATTTACTTTCATCAGAGAACATGACTTTGGACCACTCACCAGCAGTCCAGTCCTGTTTCTCTTTAGCCCAGGCAAGACGCTTCTGACGCTGTCTGTGGTTCAAGAGTGGCTTGACACAAGGAATGCGACAGCAGAAACCCATGTCTTTCATACGTCTGTGTGTGGTGGTTCTTGAAGCACTCACTCCAGCTGCAGTCCACTCTTTGTGAATCTCCCCCACATTTTTGAATGGGTTTTGTTTCACAATCCTCTCCAGGGTGCGGTTATCTCTCTTGCTTGTACACTTTTTTCGACCACATCTTTTCCTTCCCTTCGCCTCTCTATTAATGTGCTTGGACACTGAGCTCTGTGAACAGCCAGCCTCTTTAGCGATGACCTTTTGTGTCTTGCCCTCCTTGTGCAAGGTGTCGATGGTCGTCTTTTGGACAACTGTCAAGTCAGCAGTCTTCCCCATGATTGTGTAGCCTATAGAACTAGACTGAAAGACCATTTAAAGGCTTTTGCAGGTGGTTTGAGTTAATTAGCTGATTAGAGTGTGGCACCAGGGGCCATCAATTTTGAACCTTTTCACAATATTCTAATTTTCTGATATGATGAATTTTAGATTTTCATTTGTTGTCATTTGTAATCATCAAAATTAAACAAAATAAACATCTGAAATATATGAGTTTGTATGTAATGTATGAATATAATATACAAGTTTCACTTTTTAAATGGAATTACTGAAATCAATCTACTTTTTCATGATATTCTAATTTTATGACCAGCATCTGTACATATATGTAAATATACATATATATATATATATATATATATATATATATATATGCATATATATATACACATATATATATATATATTTATATTTATTTTATTTTTTAGGAAATTAAGATTATGAATTTAGTGGAAATTCAGATGTGTTTTCTGATATTTTATGTAAGAGAACAGTTACCTGTAACTACTTGTCAACCTATTTAATCCTTTGCTGTGTGGTAGTTTTCTGTATTTCTGTACACTATTTGTTTACCTGCTTAAATTGCCCATTTAGGACCTTCTTTAGTGTTTTAACCTTTACAGTACAGATGAGCTTATTGTGGACAAAGCCCAGTCTTAATTTAACCACCTTATTAGATTTAGCAATTAGCTTTAGTTTTACATTGGGTATATAAAGTTTGGTTATGACTAGGAATATCTAGAACTCTTAATAGACAGGGTTCTGGTAGGTGTTTAGGTATAGAAATGAACGCAGGTGGTGAAATGAATAGCAGTCAATACACCAGAGTGTGTTGTGTTGTTTGGTCCCCTGTGACTCCACCAACAGTTCCAGCAAACTAAAGAAGCTGCAAGATGAAATTTGCATGCAATTAAGGATTAAATGTCAGCCCATGTGGATATTTTGTGCATGCATTGTGTGTTGGAGTGTGTGTGGGTAAGTGTTTAAGTAATTGCACTTGTCATGCTGTGTTGCTGTAAAACTGTTTACAGAGCTGCACAGTAGGTTCTCGCCTCCGTTTTGGGAATATTATGCAAACCTCCTTGATGTATATATTTACATTTCAGCTTTAAAGACTTCCTGTTTTGGGTTTCAGGACGACTAAACAGTGAAGACTGGGAATGGGCAAGTCCTGGTTTCCCTCTTGGGTGAAAGAAACTCCACAAACAGCGTGAACAGGTGTCAGAACAAAGCCCTGGCAAATGAAAGACAGCAAACATTCATGTGTGTGCATGTGTGATTGCCCACCTTGTCACAGAGGACTGGCTGACAGGTGGTTGTGTGGCATTTCGACTGACCCTTGTCGCATACACATGTGGTGCAGGCGTCCTTCTGCCACTGCTCCCCGTGCTGCAGAGACACACAGACGCACATTTAGATCAAGTTTAAATAAAAAAAAATCTATTAAACTCCAGTGAGGTTCCTTCCTTTGAAAATTGTTCAAACACGAAGCCAACCCACAAAAGTCAAATAAATCCTTTCTGTTTTGAAGATTAAATGGTAATCAAAATGGAGACTAATAAACCTTAATTTATCCCCCTGCTTTGTGTTTTGTCATGCCTGAAATAATAAAAAAGTGCAGAAATAATAGTCAGTGGTGAATGTAAAACGGGAACTTTTATTAAAGATTTGGTTTGACCTTAACAAATCCTTCACTCTGGTATTCCAAGGCCAGACGTGAAGAATATAATCCCTGAAGGGAAATCGGTGTCTGCTTCAGGGTGAAGAGCATCTCTACAGCGAGCTGTAAGTTTACCTTGAACATTCAGCTGAGATTTTGATGATTTTATGCTTTTAATCACAAATGACCCGGGTGTATTAAAGCTACAGTGTGTAATATTTACAGGGATATACAGTCAGAAATGTAATATATTATACATAACTATGTTATTTATCATCATCTGCGAGCTCAGCCTCTTAACCTTAATATTTGCGTCGCCTTAGAATTCGTTATTTATAATTACATAGGAGCGGGTCTCGCAGCCATGGAGGCAGACATCTTTGCGCTACGGCAGCACAGAGCCAACAAACTAGCGATTGCGAGATCGCCAAAACGTCACAACGATGTAGAAAAAATAACGGGTATATTTATTATCTTAAGTCTACATGAAATCTATACCCTACACAGACTAATGAAATACTATCTGTAAAATTATCTATGTAAACAAACCTCATCACTTGAGAAGGTAGGTGATGCGGACGTCGTGGAAGACATTTTGTCCCGTAACGCTCGCCGTACTGTTGGGGGGGAGAAGCGGTGGGGGGAGATGTTCATGTTGCTGCAGTCTGCAGTCTGACCGCTAGATGTCGCTAAAAGTTACACACTGTAGCTTTAAAACTGATGTATTTTGGCGAGACATAAACATGATAAACACCTTCAGACAGAATAAAAGAGCCTTGCAAAGTTTTCAGGTGGCAGAAAAAGGTTTCACTTGACTTCTGCTTCCCTAGATAAAATCAGGCCTTTATAGTTCACCTGTGTGTGATTTAAAAATGCAGATGTTTCTTTTTGGGCCTCAGAGGGTTTTCCTGGAGAGCAAAGAGTCACATGAAGGCCAAAGAAGACAGAGCACAGGTCAGAAAGATGTGCACAAAGCTTTGAACATTTTTATAGAACTAATGAGATGAAAGTATACATTAAATAATTACAAAAAATTTTTTGTTTTTTTTACTCATGATGGGATATGCAAAATATCATGAATTTATGTTAATATCAATTATGTAAAATTCAAAATCCAACTGCTGTCTAAAGTTAAACAAATAAAATATTAAGGTCATTTAGTAGAAAAAGGCCTCATCTATTTCATAATGTCATGTGTTACATGAAATGAGAACCTGCCATTTTTTCTTAATCCCTGATTAAGAAAACCTTTCATTCATTTAAAGTAAATTAGGTTTTCTTAATAATAACTATTTAAATAAATTAAGACATTCAGTTAGAAAGCTATAATTTTAGTTATATCACATATCCATTTAAAATGTATATATAATATCACATAATACTGAATTGCTTTTCTATATTTTTGGATGTGTGCTTCTTTTATTCGTTGCAGAGTGTCTGAGAAGAAAAAATTACTTTTCAGGATTTTTCTAAGAGTGCCTTTTTTCAGCCTTATTTTAACAGGTCATGGAGAGAGAAGCAAGGTATTCATCTGGTTTAAATTGGTCTTTAAATCCATTCACAGCTAGACCTGGTGATTTATGTTCCCTTTCAAACAATAACGAGAACAGTGCTGGCAAAAGCATCGTCAATTTGGATACATCAAAGTGAAAACTGGTTCAGTATCAACATCCCGTGTTAATATTTCTGTTTTGTTTACTGATATTCTATATATTTTACATTGTCCTTCCCTTTAGACACAATTAAACAAAGGATCAAATTCCTCCCCACCAGCTACCCATGGATGGAAGAAAGACCCCAAACTCTGCAATGCTCTCTAAGGGAGGGGTTGAAAATGAGCGGGTGATAGTGTTTCTATCTAAAAAATGTTTTGGTTTGGTTTAAGTCCAACAATCCTATTACTGTCTCTATTAGTGTCACATACAAAAAACAAATTCTACATGGAAAATCTCCTTCACTTGCCGTCCTAAACAAATAAACAAACAGCAACAAGATGAAAGCAAACATCAGTTGTTAATATTGGCCCAGTTTAATTAATTTTAAATAAAAATAAATAAATAAATAAAACATAAAAAAACATTGAAGCAATGTTGAAATTAAGACTATTATAATATAAAATAGTCATTTAATAGCATAAAGATTCCTATTCTCACGCATATCAGCCCAGACTGATTCCCTGTTTCAACGCGTCAGCTCTAATAACTATAATCTGGATAAAACTGGGGTCACCGTCCCATAGATGTCAGATTAAATTCTAGATGAGTTTCTCTTTAAAGTTAAATGTCTGGATTAAATATTGACCCAGAGCTCGGAGATTTCTAATTATTTCACTATTTAGAACATCAAAAGCCAGCGATGCTCTTTGAACGTCGATTACCTCCTGAGTGATTTATGACGTTCCAGGAGGATTTAAACTCACTTTGGAGAAAATGATGCACTTTTCTCTGAACAAGTTGATCAAAAGAGATCAGAATATTCATCTATATTCAACCTGAAACTTGCTTAAACATTCACTGACGTACTCCATCCACAGTCACAGTGAGGAATAATGCAGCAAAACAGATCTGATTAAATATATCTATAACAAGTCAGGAAAAACATGCACAAAATAGGACTTTCTTTAAAAATGTTTCGGATAGATAAGAGATAAAGAAAAAACAACTTTTAATTCAATAAGTTATGAATCTCCCTTTGCAGTGGAATTTCCTTTAAAAATCTCTACCAACAGACAGGAGAGCAAGAAAATCTATAGGTGTGAGTGCAGGTTTGAGTTAGAGGTGTCCAAAGTGGCTCACCAGACTCAGGCCTGTAGACATAAAGCCAAAACCAATGGGAGCCTGACCTTAAAACCCAATGTTAATAATTATTTTATTTACTGTATTACTGCTTCTAGACGCAGTCAGTCTACCCAGATGTGCTTGTAGTGCAGTTTACAAGCAGGGTGTAGCACAGCAGAGCAGACAGAGACTGATCTGTTACCTTTCCCTGCTCCTGCAGCTGCAGTCTGGTCTCCATCATCCTCACCCTGAGTGCTTCCAAATCAGGTGGATTACACCTCATGGTGTGATTCATTTGCACACTGCATGCTCTACTCGTGTCTGATCACTTGCTGCATTTCACTTTCTTTGTTTAAAAAAAAAACAACCAACAAAAAGTAAACTACAACTGCTCTATTTGATAATAGGTTTAACCATATTTTCTCCACCACATCTAAAGAAAGTTTATACCACCTAAAAAAAAAAAAAAAAAAAAAGCCTGATCCATACCTGACCCCCACCCAAGAGCCCTGTGTAATATAACGCCCCAAACCAGCTTAACATCTAGTTCAGGCTTGGTCTAGAAATCTGTTCATTAGCTCATATTTACAGTTGGTAGATGAAGATGGATGGACACATCTTTGTTTCTTTAAATAAAGATGCATAATCACATTAAGGCTACGTTCACACTGCAGGCCATAATGCTCAAATCTGATTTTTTTGTGAAATCCGAATTTTTTGTGTTGCTGTTCACATTTCCAAATAAATGCGACTCGGATCTCCTTTGTGAACTGCAGTCATACAACGCAAATGTTCCGCATGCGAAGTGTTTACTGAAGTAAAGATCGCCTTAAAAACACAATGTTTTCAGTATGGATAAACATAAATACTACTCTCCTCATCATCGTCCGCCATGGTTGTGTTTTCTTGACGCAGAATAGTGACCTTTGTCGGGTATTAATGGTGTTCAGGTCGGATGAATGCGTCCTGGCCGTTTAGACACAGGTCGGATTTGAAAAGATCAGATTCGTATCGGATCCAGGACCACATAGCCAGGTGGCCTGGTTCAAATTGGAAAAAGTCAGATCTGTGTTGTTCAGACTGTCATGAAAAGATCAGATGCAAGTTGAATATGGGCAAAAAAATCGGTTTTGGGTTACTTCAGGCTGCTGTGTGAACGCAGCCTAAATGCCTAACCAAAATAATCAAGATAAAATATCGTTATATAGACCAAGAATAACAGTGTGTTTTGTTCTCTTTGAGCCTAAGTAGAAATGAGCAAACATCAACAGGTATAGTGCCCTCTGTATGGCAGTACCAAGGAATTACAAGAAAGCTAGATGGCGAAAGCCGACACAGCTACTTAACAGAGCCTGACCGAGCCCAGCCACCCTGCAATGCCTCACGGTTAAGTGACAGCTTGCTATAAATAAAGACCAACCGATATTATTTGAGGTAACCGATCTACTGCGACTCTAAATACTGATTAATCCTCCCCTCAGCATCCTGTTGTTGTTCATTCCTACCAAACAAACAAGGACACAACTTTGAGATAAGAAATACTGGGATTAAATAGATGAGGATTAAATAGAAGTCAAAGACAGAATCCTCTTCATTGGAATAAACGGAAAATAAAACATATCATTATGTTTTTTTTTCAAGTCCGGAGTTTAGTTTGTCAGAGTTTAGCTATGACAAACAGCTCTGTTTGTTTCGATCTATCCATTTATAACGTTGTTTGTAGCATTGCTATCACTACTAGGGTGCAGTAATCTTCCAGAAAAACTTTGTGAGCAACCAACGTAGTGTTCGGAGTGTTCTTAAGCTGCTGACTGCCACTACCTCGACGCCAGAGTGTTTGCCAGTTTTGGGTACTCTAGCCAAGCTGAGTTTTGCTGAGTCAAACTGAGTTCTTGTCAACCTGAGTTTTAACATTGTTTTGTCTTTGCCTCTCAGCAGGAAGTCATCCTGCAAACTTGATTTTTCAGACCTTCTCTCCCTGGAAGGATCAACTGGGCTACAAACTTAGTTGGGGTTCAAACAGGAGGTTTGGATCCACTTTCCCCAAGAGATCGTTTGAGCTTCGCACTGAGAAAGGGATTCATCTCCACTACGACCCATTCAAATACCGCAGGAAATCTGAGTGGCAGTCAGTTTCTCCATTCACCTACAAACAACCGCATTCTGGGTAAACCCTGTTCCGCCCTCCATCGAATCAGACAAACACTGGAACAACAGCATACAGACTGGAGTCAAGAATTCAACAACTGCTCTGGGAAAGTGAGTCAGCAACCAAATCCTCTTCTCCAAGTTCACGAGTCAAATTTCCCACTGAGCCTGAACTAACCTACTGTGTCTTCCCCTCACTTTTCAGTTCCGGTTGAGCAGTGTTCAGAGCAACACTTCTCTGCGTATTATCTCTTTAAAAAAACCTGTTAAAACTTTTCCCTGGTCTCCCTGTTTGGTCTTCTGCATTTGGGTCTGAACTTTAGTAAAATCATGACTCAAGTAGCATGTCTGGTTTTTAACACATTTGGTATTTAAACCTTTTACTTCTTTTTATCTTCCTCAGGCTGTGATCTATAATCAAAGCCTGTTTTCTTCATATTTTGCAGCCCAATTCACTCTGTGCTCCCTGTTTTTCTTGAACTTGACTCTTACGTTTCTGTAGTTATTTTTAACCTCTTCATGAACTAATTCTAACTGACATTATTATGATATTGCTGCTGCTATGACCATCTTTGGAGTTTGGCCAGACGTAACATACCTTTATTAGACATTAAGGTTTTGCTTTATTGTGAGAATGTTAATTGGCTACAAAAAAATTGCAAAAACTGTGGCTTTCAAGTTCTTTTATCCGTATGGTTAAAAAAAAAATTGACATCACTGATTTTTGTGTTTTTATTTACATCTTGGCAGTTCTCAAAGCTTTAATGTTCTGACACCAGACATTTAAAAGGAAACATGGAAGAAAATATTCCCTTTAGTCTTGGAAAACTGTCTGCATTTTATACTTATCGGCATTTAGTAGCTGATATCCAGAATCCCATGCATTACTTCTGTAAATAATTCCCTTTTCAAAGATTGCACCCTTGCTGGTGGATCTGACAGCTGAGAGTGGTGCATTCAAACATTAGACAGAGTGGAAACCCAGTGATGTGATCAAAGTGAGAGATCAGAGTCTGCACTGCAGGAAGAAACAAACAGCTGAGCACAACGAGTAAAGAAAACGGATATACGCTGCGTTTAGGATGAAATAATGCTCAGCAAGAAAGAGCCTACCTGGTACTGTGTTCCAGCAGAGAGACATGGGTTGGACACACATCTGGGACAGCATTGGCCTGGCTGGATCACCAGGTTTTCATGCTGAGGGAGAGAAAATATTTGTTGGGTTATGTAAAGTGTTGGTAAAAAGAAAAACACATTCAGGTTCTGAAATGTTAATCTGACATTCATTTTGAGAACATTTCTGTAGAATCACAGCTCTCCTAAGGTCCATCCTAAAGCCTAGTAATTGACTATGCCACGCTAATACCTTTAGTATTTTCATTTAGGTGCAGATTTTCTGCCATGTTTGGGATCACCGTTCCAAATACTGACATGGATTATACGGTTAAATCATTAACTCAACGCCACCAATGTGGTTTGGGATCTGGTGTTTGTGCTGACAGGATGGGTTTGTTTCTCTCCAAATATGTATCTTGGAATTATACTAAAACACAAGCAGCTTTGCAAATATTATTTTATTTTATTTTTTTGAAAAAAGTATTTCTTCTTCAAACCTTCCATACAAACCATACTTTTTCTTTGTGTGTGTTCTACCGTAAATGTTAACATTTCTGCTAACTGAGGGATTTGGAGTCTGACACACAACCGTTGTTATTTTTTTACCTTACAAAAAAGTTTTTAAAAAAAACAATCCACTGGACTTTGTTTTCCAAGTTTGAAGACATTTCGCTTCCCATCCAGGAAGTTTTTCTATTCAAATCTACACCCTATGGACAAAGGACATTCTTTTCGAGGACCAAAATTTTGGACAAAGAAGACAGGTGGTTTGAAAGGGGTGTGAAGGAAGCCATTTCTGTTAAGAGAGAAAAACCAACCTGAAACAGAGGGGGTGGACTCAGGTTTCAGCTCTCAAAAACATACAACGCATATTAGACAACATATTAGACTTTTCAGATGCCAACATTATGTCAGAACACATCTATGTTTCAAACTAGCAAAAAGCCAGACATCCTGCTTTAATGAACGTGCTGATCATCAATGACTTCATGTTATAAGCAAGTAATCTATCTGCTAAAAGCCTAAATCTTCTTTTAAGCATCACTGTTCTATAAGTTGTCGTTGATTTTGACTTTCCTCTCATCATTTTTCTAAAAGCCAGTGTCTCCATCGCTCTACTGAATACATGTCACTGAGCTGAGTAGAACAGACACAAAGCCACAATGGCTGCCAGTGGGAAAATAAAAGATGCAAAACGTGTCAAGTGTGCTGGAAGTGAAACTCACTTGTTTGCAGGCCACTGGCTGACACTCCACCACTGAACACTGGGCTTTTCCATTGCTGCAAACACATCTGGAACACATGCTGGGCTCCCACTCCTCGCCGTCCTTGTAGACCACCCCCTGCCAAGAGCAGGGCTCTGACACAGACAAAAGAAACCGAATGAGGAAAATTGTTGGGTAACGAGCTGGCTCTTTAAGCATTTCTCCTCTGCAGGATCGGTGATGTTGAATCTGGCCTATGAATTAACTTATCAGCTGCTAAACACATAGAAAAATTATTATTGCTCCAAGACATCATTAAATCAAATAATTAACATTTAGGCACAAAGCTTATATGTTTACCAATCTCTCTTACTGTATGTCAAAGCATTGTTTGGAAAACTTTCCTAAATGATAAATGCCTTTAGCAATATCAGTTAAAGGAAAAAGTCAGTTTGTACTCCACCTTTTCACCTTTTAATTTAATAATGCTGGTTATTTTTTTTACAAATGCTTATCATCATAAAGTCCTTATGCAGTTTAAAAATATTTAAAGAAATATATGTGTAAATAATTTTAGCATCAGCTTTCCTAAAGCATATTCAGGTGGAACTCACTAAATGAACCTATTCATAAATATTGATTTAGGTATATTTCAAATGTGTGATATTAGCCAATGATAGCACAACGACAGGGACCAATTGAGGTGGAACAAGAGCTTGCTGAAGGTTCCTAGTTCCACATTGAATGTATAATAACTGGAATTGGAGGAATGCACATGCTATCTTCTCTGTGTATGTAATACAAGGCTTTGATGCCTATTCGCGACAATATGCATAAGGGGTTAAAATGTTATAAAAATGCTATTTTTGTTTAGTTACTTTGGATCAGACACCAACTTGAATAAAGTATAAAATAATAGAGATTCTAATGTAGAAATGTGTGCCTACTGTAAAGTAGCTCCATGTACTTTCATTATCTGCACTAACTATCTGCTTAGGGCTTATTTTAAATTAATGATTGCATCAATGCAGCGCGGGCGGCATAGTGGAGATCAGCCTGTAGTTCTGCTCTGGAGTTCTGAAATCTCATCTGTGCCGTCAGTTCTGATGTTCTTAAACTTCCTGTTTATAATTCCCCATAGATTCCCTACAGAGTCCAGGTCAGAGTAGTTTATTGATGTGCACAGTAACACCAGGCTCATTAAAGTTAGTTTTGGCACCAGAAAATCTAATCTTCCCCCCTAAAGCTTCTCATCAGAAGAAAGCGTGATGCTCTAAAATGTCTTGTTAGCCTTTCAGCTACAGACCAGCTCTTACCGATCTTCTGCAAAATTTTGAACAAGCTTGACTTTACAATCCATACAGTTATTCCTAATGGTTTTGAACCATTTACTACAAAATTTTTTCATTTGTTATTTAAAGCAATGCAACAGCTTCTTCAGGAAGGACTTCCTATGACTTCTGTGATGGATCCCTGACTATCTGCTGGACAGATACACTTTGGTGTTAAAAGCTTTTTGATACAATATACATTTAATAATAAAGATTAGCTTTTCAATGATATTCTTATTTATATGAAGCTGTTCTTTTTTGTATTTAGTTTAGTAGACAAAATATGCCTCAAAATTCTTGATATAGCAAAATAACTTTGACACCTTGTAATTGCAGAATTAGGGTTCCCTTTTATCTTACGGTGATTGAACATCTAAAACTATTGAGAATGTATTTTTTTTTTTTTTTTCAGGACAATTTTGAAATACCTGTTAATAAGAAAAGGCTTCTCTTAAATGAAGACTTTTTTTAAGAAAAAGGTTTAACATGAATCAATGGCAGATATTTCTGCAAATATGAGACCTGGGGGAACCAGAAACAGGATGGAGGAGAACAAAACAAGGAAAGACATTGAGATAGAATTCAGAAGGAACAAATGACTGAAAGAAAGGAGTTGAAGCAGATGGACTTAATAAAGGAGGAAAGGACACAGAGGAAGGACACAATCACAATTAAGGATCTAAGTAAAGAAAATATAAAAATAAAGAGAAGGTTGTAAGAAAGGGAAGGGATTGGCAAAGGAAAACAGGAAGTAATTAAAAAAATAATTAAATAAAAAAACAGAAAATAAAAAAAGCATTATAAAAACAATGTAAAGAAAAATACAAAGACCATTGCAAAGGCATCACTGTAGTAGTATTAAAGTATCAGAAGCCAATTTAAATACATAAGCCTCAAGTTCATAGGATTTAAAAACTACCAGCTCTACAAGAGGGCATTAGTTTTGGGAAACCTTATTCTACATCCCAGAGCAACAACAAAAGCACTAAAGCCCCAGTGATTGTATCTTAGATCTGATGCACTGATTTGAAAGAAGGAAGGTAGAAGGAAGAAAAGACACAAGGAAGGAAGGGCAGAAGCGCAATAAAGGTATTGCTCTTATTTACACCGCGTCCACTCCGTCCAGCTGCAAACTGCCCAGCAAATTTCCAACAGGGATAATCAAAGAAAGCATTCATTGTCTGCTCTGCAGCACAGGGCAAAGTCAGCAGACAGCATGATATTGTTGTGTTCATTGCTTTGCTACATTACAGTAATTTTTCAGCTTGGGATCAATAATATACATCAAATACAATCCAAAATTCTATCTGATTCTAGTTTTGCCAAAGACTGCAGCAAGACCAAAGTAAATATTCAGAAATCCAATTGCTCCAACAGGAAACTGAATCACCACAGCATTCAGATTTTCAAAAGAGCCACTAAAGATGACTATATTTTATTAAAAACATTGCTATCTTAAGGTATTTATGATTATATTTGTATATATGTGTGTACAGTATATTATCAACTGGGCACTTTAGATCAAATACCGGGCTGCAGATTTTAACAAAACTAAAAGAACATGAAGTGCATAAACACTGTATAATCAACAAATATAGCTTTTCTGCACCCAGTATACTCACTCATTGTAGAATATAACTGTTAAAGGCGATTAACATGTGATATGCCCACACTCCTTGGATCTGCTGTGGGCTTTGCAGCACAGCGGAGCAAACATGATATACATTAAGAAGTTTGCAGCACACCGGACTGGAGGGGAAAGGACGCTGTGTAAATTAGGGGTAAGAAGGGAAGGGAAAAGCAAGAAAGGACCATGCAAATACGTGTTTTCAGGTATTTCAGGTTAGACTTGTGGTTAATATTGTTAAATAATGAGTAAGACATTCCAAATGTTCTGTAAAAATCAATTGCAAGAGATTGTTAGATGTTATAGTTTTGTCTTATTTGGAAATTTTAATAATTAATCAAAACATGTAGCCTGTAATATAAAAAGCTGAAGAACAGTTACTTCCTAAACAAATGCATTCGGTATAAACCATTAATGTACTGAGTGATTTGAAGCAACCCTCACCTCCATTTCGGCCACACTTGGGGCAGCAATCTCCAGTTGGAATGAATGGTTTCTCATCCCCCAAACAGGTGACATTGGGGCAGGGCCGAGTATGGCAGGATACACCACCTTTGGAGCAAACGCATACCGAACAGGGCGAGACACTCCACTGACTGTTATGCTGTGGGAAGCAAACAAACAAGGAAAAAAAAATGGGGTAATTACAAAGAGATATACAGCCTGAGGGAAAACAGGAAGGAGAAGAGATAGTTTGATGAAAAAGACTCTTTGAGGATATGAAATGTGCTAAGCCTGAGTGACAGATGGGAAAACAGTCACTGAGCAAGTGGGATGTGTAACCATTGAATAAGAAAGATCATAAAGGGACAGAAGAAGAAGAAACTTTTTATGGTAATAAAGAGGCAAATGTATACACTAAAGACGGAAAATATCTCAGACGTCTGAATCAGCTGCTGGAAGCATGCAGGAAACTAAACTGTTTGCTTGCAGCTAGCGGTGAACCTGCTGCAGTTTGGCGTTTGGAGGGTTACGGGGTCATGCCTCTCACCAGAAAACATTGTGTTTTAATAACCAAAGCTGTGTTCTCCACACTGATTTCATTCCTTGTCAGTCTGTAATACATATTTGTAAAAGGAAAACATGACATCCCTTGTATGACTTTGGTAGTTTATATTATAAAGCAATAGTACAACATCAAAGCATTTTTAAAGGTTTTGATTTCGGTTAAAACCCCGCAAATTTTTATTTTCCCATGTGGATCCTCTTCTGTGAAAATTTTGAAGTGTCCTTAAAAAAGCTAATATTTCCTGTCTGCACCTGAGGCAGAGAGGTTCTGATGGAAGAAATAAAATCAGCTTTATTTGATTGAATTTGATTTGTATATCAGAAGTAAACATTGTCATAATGAAAAAACAAAAAAAATCACAAAGGAATATGAACAGATGGATAACAGAGCAAAGAAAGATAAATCAATTATAAACTTAATCGTTAAACGAAATGGAAGCAGTTTTCAACAGAGCAAACAGTATAAAGCTGGAAATTAAAAGCTCTGCAGCCCGATCTGCAAATTAAATCTGATGGACAAAGCTTTATATATACAATATCCTTAATTTTATTGAATTATTTATTGAATTTTTATACCTGCCATTTTTAAATCAATTTGATTCATGCGGTCTATTATAATTTAGAGGTAAAAATAGAACAAATGAGAAATAATAAAATAGAGACCTTTGACAAAAGGTTTTGTGAAGCTAACATTTTATGAGGAAATATAATTTTTTTTTACAAAAACAGAGAAATAGCGAGCCAAATTAAACATGAACTTGAAAAGTAAATGTGTAATTTACATTTGGGCTGAGTCTTGACAGTACAGTACCTTTAACTGCCCTGGGATAACGGTAAACTCTGTTAGCTATTGCTAATGTGCATCTAGTAAAGACTGTTTTTAGGGATCATTTTATATGAAAATCAACTTTATTTATATTGCTGCCATTTATAAGACACAATATCACAGCACAATAAGATCATACATTCAGATCAGTAAATATTTTCCAAAGAAAACCAGCTGATTGCATCAAGGCATTGACTTTAAAGCAGAGGTCTTCAATGTTTTCCAGGCCAAGGACCCCCAAACTGATGGCAAGATGGAGCAGGGACCCCCTAATTTTATATATTGTATATACACTCACCGGCCACTTTATTAGGTACCCCATGCTAGTAACGGGTTGGACCCCCTTTTGCCTTCAGAACTGCCTCAATTCTTCGTGGCATAGATTCAACAAGGTGCTGGAAGCATTCCTCAGGGAGTTTTAGGGCTGGGCGATATGGAAAAAATACTATATCACGATATGGATTATTTTATATCACGATAACGATATATATCACGATATACCACAACTGATGTTGCATTTTATGTTTTCATAGTCCGTCAGATGGACAGGGTTGAAAAAATCTTTCATCGCCTATTTTTTACCCATCATCTTGTTTCCTAATATGAGAATCCCAACCCCAAACCAAGAACACCAGTTATGCAATTTGCGGCCATGACAGTGAACAGTATAGAATCTTGGCTATTGCGCTGCAGTAATTAATCATTTAATATTCATTTGTTATTGACATTTTATAAAATTCCAAGGCCAGTTTTTTCTCTTGTCTTTCACTTACCTTGTTTTCCACTAGGAGGCGCCTCGCCTATTTAAGAAGAAATGTGTCTGCACTGGTAATACATTAATTAAAATGCCCACATGTTCTACTGGATAGGAGTGTCAGTGTAGTTAAAAATGTGATCCATCATACGATCTGTACCACAATTATGGGTGTTTCAGTTGTTCTCTTTATTTTTCAGCAGTCACAAGAGAAACGTGCTGCACAGTTTAAAAACATGGAACACAACAGTACTATACAACAAACTATAACAAACAGTACACACTAATACACACAGTATGATTTACTCTAAAGGGGAAAAAGTGAATGCTACAGCACCTTTGTGTGTAAACACAACACTTACAGGTGCAGTAGCCTTCACTTTTCCCCCCTTCAGAATAAATTATAATATCAGTGAGGTCCAGTAATGGATGCGTATGCTGTAAAAGCACACAGTTCATTGGTGTAAGCATATTAGTAAAACCAATAATAGTAAAACTAGCGAACGTACAAAAGTGCATAGCAATGTCAGGCTCATACCTTGGGCGAGCATCACTCCGGTGTGGTCCTCAGGAAAGTACACGGTCTGTAGACACCGAGCGCGGAGGGTCCAGTCCGTGATAAGGATGGTGAGACTCATATAAGGCTGTGTTGCTCTACTCATCCACATGTCCGTAGTCAACGCATAATGCGTCGCACCACTGCGTACCTCTCTCTCCACTTCAGCCCGACAACTAGCATATAAGCCAGGCAGCTCCGCTTTAACGGTAAAATCTTCTTGGGTGTCCATCATTAATTTTTTTTCAAGCCAGAAAGAAATTTCACGGGCTCTCTCCATCAGTAATGTCGCAAACGTATGGTGCAAAGCCGCGTGACGTAAAGCGGTGTAGTGTCGCAAAACCACGTTCTCTACACATTATCTTTTTATTCTCTTTTTTTTTTTCGTTATATATACTTAGAGTTTGCATAGCAAAAACGCAAAATGTTATATTAACAGATTATATTAAAATGTATATTAGCAGTAATAATAATAATAAAGAAGTTTATCACGATAGAAAAAATAGAGGAGAAAGGTCACGATAGACATGTTTCTCTCGTCCTCACGATATATATCGCCATATCGCCCAGCTCTAGGGAGTTTGGTCCAAAATGACATGATGGCATCACACAGTTGCCGCAGATTTGTCGGCTGCACATCCATGATGCAAATCTCCCGTTCCACCACATCCCAAAGATGCTCTATTGGATTGAGATCTGGTGACTGTGGAGGCCATTTGAGTACAGTGAACTCATTGCCATGTTCAAGAAACCAGTCTGAGATGATTCCAGCTTTATGACATGGCGCATTATCCTGCTGAAAGTAGCCATCAGAAGTTGGGTACATTCTGGTCATAAAGGGATGGACATGGTCAGCAACAATACTCAGGTAGGCTGTGGCGTTGCAACGATGCTCAATTGGTACCAAGGGGCCCAAAGAGTGCCAAGAAAATATTCCCCACACCATGACACCACCACCACCAGCCTGAACGGTTGATACAAGGCAGGATGGATCCATGCTTTCATGTTGTAGACGCCAAATTCTGACCCTACCATCCGAATGTCGCAGCAGAAATCGAGACTCATCAGACCAGGCAACGTTTTTCCAATCTTCTACTGTCCAATTTCGATGAGCTTGTGCAAATTGTAGCCTCAGTTTCCTGTTCTTAGCTGAAAGGAGTGGCACCCGGTGTGGTCTTCTGCTGCTGTAGCCCATCTGCCTCAAAGTTCGACGTACTGTGCGTTCAGAGATGCTCTTCTGCCCACCTTGGTTGTAACGGGTGGTTATTTGAGTCACTGTTGCCCTTCTATCAGCTCGAACCAGTCTGGCCATTCTCCTCTGACTTCTGGCATCAACAAGGCATTTCCGCCCACAGAACTGCCGCTCACTGGATGTTTTTTCTTTTTCGGACCATTCTCTGTAAACCCTAGAGATGGTTGTGCGTGAAAATCCCCGTAGATCAGCAGTTTCTGAAATACTCAGACCAGCCCTTCTGGCACCAACAATCATGCCACGTTCAAAGTCACTCGAATCAACTTTCTTCCCCATACTGATGCTCGGTTTGAACTGCAGGAGATTGTCTTGACCTTTTCTACATGCCTAAATGCACTGAGTTGCCGCCATGTGATTGGCTGCTTAGAAATTAAGTGTTAACGAGCAGTTAGACAGGTGTACCTAATAAAGTGGCCGGTGAGTGTATATTGATTCACTCCTCCTGTACAGTATAAGAATAAGGTGACAGTAGAGAGGAAAATCTCCCTTTTAACAGGAGGAAACTTCCAGCAGAACCAGACTCAGAGTGATCACCTATATCAAATGCAGTGTTTAACCATTGCTGGAAACCACTAATTTTTCTTAAAAGAAAAATGATTAAAATAAATAGGAGGGCTTTTTTTTCTATCTCAGATCATGTGACTCAACTTTCTGTGTGAAGTTTAAAATACCATTTAAACTCAAAATATTATTCAAGCTTTTATGCCAGCTTAAAGTTTCCCACACCCATCTAGGGCACATGAGTTTTCAAAATTTTCACAGACCCTCAGTGGGAAAAGATTAAATCCTCAAAAAAAGCCATGACTCCTCCATCCAACTCCTCCCCCTGGAGCTCAGATCTGTGTGCAAAGTGGGCAATGCCAGCTGAGTCTGAAAGCCCTGCCAAGTGAGAGACTTGTTTCTGTCGAGGACTTGTTCTGTCTAAATTGGCTGCCAAAAAGCTGAAGGACACTTGATTGAAGATAAACAAGGGAGCAATGCTTTTGTTTGAGGAGACAGGAGGCGAAATGTCAAGAAACAACTTTTCCACAAAGATGACTATCAGCAGTGTCTGAAAATATATCCAAATACAATCCTGCTTCCATTGGTAAATAAATAAAAGAGATCAGTGTTTGACTGTGAATTGCATCTGATAATAAAGAGAGTTTTCTAATACATGTTTGTAGATATTGTAGAAAAGAGTCATATGTTCTGTCCCTCATAGTACAATGAGTGTGTTGGGATTTTATGTAACAAGCTAGCATAACTGATGTGGAAGAAAAAGGTTTAATGAAACACCACATATTTTAAGAATTAACACACATATAGACACGGACAAAGAATCAACTGAAAGAAAAAAAATTCCAACACAGCCAAACATGTAATATCCAGCATTTTTTCTAACTCCTATCCTCTTTTCAGGTTTATTGGAGTCCAGCTGTAACTGCTAGAAACTAATACCAAGAGGAAAGCCTGTATCTGCCTCTCCAGGTTATGCCAGAAGTAGTGAGGAGGATTAAAATCAGCCTTTTTCAGAAACCGATTCTTTCTAAACGGCCTTTCTACTCAGGGGAAATACTGTTCAATAAAAAAAGTTAGAAACTTCTAGCAAAATACAGTATCTGAGCTAAACAGGCATAAATTCATGACTGAAGTAAAAGAACCCTTAGAAAATTTTCCATTCAGTTTGTTTATATAGCGCCGATTCACAACACGTCAACTCAAGGCTCTTTACAGAGACAATTCAACCACATCAGATAGATTGGTTCAGAATTTTCCATATACGGAAAACCAGTTGATTGCTTCGACTTATTGACTCGAAAACAATCCCTTACACCAAGCATGCTTGTAGCAACAGTGGAGAGGAAAACCTCCCTTTTAAAAGGAAGGAACCTCAGAAAAAGACTCAGTGTGAGCGGCCATCTGCTGAGGCCGACTGCATTTCAAGGAGATACAAATATTTCTTGTGAAAAAGTATGCATTCCAGTGGGATTATTTTTTATGTTAAAGCAGCAAAAATATCAGTGCTTAAATGCAAAGTGAAAGTAAAGGGATTATAAGCCTAATTGGGGGAGTGTTGGCCTAGTGTTTAGAGCAGTGTGCTTGTGCTCTGAGAAGGTTGCAATTACATGATAATGGCAGCCCACTGCATCCTAAGGGAGAAGGTTAAATTCAGAAAATGAATTTCCCCATTGCGAGACAATAAAATGATTTATAGTTACATTTACATTTTTCAATCATTCAGAATCATAAAGGTGTACTCCAAAGATGAAATCAACATTTATAAGCAAGCATCTTTTAGATTGTTTGCTCAACCACCAAAAAACAAATGCACCTTCTTAACTATTTCCAACAAAACTTAAGGTAAGTCAGTACCCTATTTATCTCTAAACAGCTTCCCTGTCTCTGTTGAGAAACATCCCCACAGCATGACACTCCCCCCACTATGCTTCAAGGTTGGGATATGTGTTCCATAGCCTTCTTTTCTGCCACAAATAATGTTTTACATATAGGCAAAAAAGTTCAGTTTTGGTTTCACCTAGAACCATTGCACCTTCTCCCACATTGCTTCTCTGATTAATGCTCTCTGCACAGCCCGTTTGTTTAGGTTAGTTTTTCTCCATTAGTGGGGCTTGTCTCCCTGCAAGGCATCAGAGGAAAGTAGGATTTTCAAGAGTTTTTACTCATACTTGAACATTAAAAAAAACCTCCGGTCACTAGGTGGCTGGATCAATCAAATGAATCAACCTGTGACAGTAGAAGAATTATAAAGCACAGGTGTGTGAGGAGCTGATGGAGGAGGAAATATGGAGAACTTTCTGATTCTAGTAAAAAGAAACAGAGGATGGCCCTATATAAATTAATTTAATTTAATTGAAATTGAACATAAGTTATGGTTGGAAATGAGGACAGATCTCATGTGTTCCTGCTTTCTGCTGCCAGATACCAAACCAAGCAAAAAAAGACAGGATCTGAAGACCTCTCATCCCAATTAGATGTATTTGATCAAAAACTGGACGAGTTAAGCTTGGAAAAACTTTTAGGTTGTCGCATGTGTTAGATTTTCTCATTAATTTGTTTTGATAATCATGTGATTTTGAAGCACTGCTGCTAGTAGCTCATAAATTAGGTAACAGAGGGCAAAAAAATCTATCCACATGTGGAGGTGGGACCCCCAGAGGGGTCACAAGATACCAAGTTGGGGGTCACAAGCTGGTGAAAATCACTGTGATCTGATCCCTAAAGTATGAGGGACGAAATAAATTTTTAAATCTATAAACGGGAATGTTGCATAAATTACAAATATGAAATTATCTTATATGTGATTAAAATATTAAATATAGCACTGAATGGTAAAAGGGAGCATTAAATAATTTGAAAAACAATTAAAATGATAATATTAATAATTTTTATTTTTAAAGAACGCATTAATTAAAAAAATAGAAAATACTTACCAAATTTTATATTAGAAATAATTATAGAGACTTCTCTAAATTCTCCTCAGGTGTGAGTGTGTGTTTGTCCTGTTTGTCTATGTGTTGCGTAGCGACCTGTCCAGGGCCCCCGCTTCTCACTCATAGACAGCTAGAGATAGGCACCAGCGGCCCTCACGACCCCAACTTGGATGAAACGTGACGTAAAATGGATGGATGGAATAATTACAGAGTGAAGTAATATATATGTATTTTTAGAAAGTCATCAGTCTTTTACATCGTTATTTTTGGGATCAGAGAACTTTTGGGAATCCCAAGTGTGGAAGATAAAAGAAGATAAATTGGTTTTATCAAACCAGGGATGTAATATTTGCATATTCTTAGTTACAGTTATCTTGCCTGTTTTTGATTAGAACTTCCTCTCAAACCACTTTGCTCTGTTCATCTATTTTCATCATAAAAACTTATTAAATAGCATATAAATGGTTTTAATTATAAATAATTTAATTTATAATTTAAACACTAACAGAATAGCTCCCCTTTTACTGAGATTAAATTACTGGTAGATTACTCTCAGAGATGGTGAGAGATAGTTCACTTTTTTTCTGGGATAGTCAGAGTTAATCACGTTGAATGTTGAAAAAGGACATGTAAGTATTACTGACATGTATGTTTTCTACTTCCCCCCCAAATGCAAAATGGTAAAACATCTGACTTTACTCACTCCATAAGTAGCTCCTTGGTACTGGCAGGAGTCCTGGGATGACGAGACGCACTCTGGACAGCATTTGTTGGCTGGAATCCTCAAAAACTCTCCCTTCAAAAAAACCACACACACACTCCGACACATCAATACACCACAATACACACAATACCCAAGAGTAATATAGGGAAAACAAACAACCAACACAAATACAATACATATCAAATCCAGCACATCTATTTCCATAGTTATTAACTGCCAAGAGGTCCTGACAGTAATGAATATATAAGAGCTTTATCAGATACTCAACATGTGCAGGCGTACAACACATATTACAATATACCAGACTTTTTTTGTTTTTTTCCTGCCGCTCTGCTTTCACACGGTAATTGAGGGCGGATGTGTGGTGGGAATCAAATGAGAAAGCAGCAACAGCCGTGCCTTGGTAGTTTAGGTGTTATAAAATAAAAATGGTAAGAGATGGAAAAAGTAATAGGGAAGGAATACAATTTCTGGAGGGTGAGAATAAGCATCCCTACGGAGCTTCAGCAGCTGTATTGTGTTAATTGAAAAGCGTGCGTGCGTGTGTGCTATACAGTACATGGAGTGCAGCAGAAGGCAAATTGTTTCTGAACAAGCAGTACAATAAAATCTATTGCATGAGTGGGAAATGAGTCGCGGGGCAGATAATAGGTCAGTGCTAAAATGTGCCTCACAGCGAAGCATTCATAATCTGAAAAAACCTGTTTCACTTTTTTATACGTGCATCTAGTCTGTCACACGGTCCTTTTCTTACTAGTTAATCATAAAGCATATTTTAAAATAAGCTTAGTAATATTTTTTAAGTCAGTCAGTTATTTTTAAAGTTTTTTTTTTTTTTTTTTTTTTAAGCCAATTAAGACTTCTGGTTTTCTTTTAAGTTTGATCTGCTGAGTTATGCGTACTGTACTTGAAAAACACATGCAGACATGTTTAAAGTATGATGTATGAAAGATTAAAAGCTTTTACATATATTTTACTAGAAAAAAGGGAATTGTAGATGTGCTTTCTGACAGAAAAAAAGGCCTTTGTATTAATTTGTTTGTATGTATGCAGAACAGATGGATGAGCTATGAGGATGTCAACACGTATCGACCAAAAACACACTTTCTGTTCAGGGGCGGAGCTAGATGGGGGGCCAGGGCTGGCCATGGCCACCCTTAGCTAATCATTGGCCACCCCTACAATTTTTCCCTCTCATACAGATGATGGCAATAGTAATACTCTCAAGTTGAATATTCAAAACATTTTATTTTTTTGTGGTTAATTATAAACATCAATATACTAACATCAAAGATGATAAATACAGAATGCATCCTCTTCAGAACTAGATTTTGTGTTTTATGGGTTAAAGAGAAAATTATGTGTCTCTGCAAGTCATCTAGGAATCATCAGTGAAATCAAAGATAAAAAAAAAATTTTAATAAAAAACTTAAAAACTTCAACTTCAACCAAAAAAAATCAAATAATCAATTTATGTAGATATTAGTGCTTCTAAATATTAATTTTATGCAGAATGTTTATTGATACAAGTAGGTAAGTAATGACAATGATTATTGATTTAAGCCCCAGAACTCAAAACTGAGTTTTATCCACTATACCTTTTATCTAGAATTACGAGTGTTTAAATATATGCATCTATTTGTTAGCAAAGGCTGTAGTTAGTCTTTATTTAGAAAATATAGATGCTTTGCTCGTTAATGTTCCTGTTGGAACAGTGTAGATTGCCTGAGAGGTTCTGGTGGTTATTGCCTGGCCACCCTTATAAAAAGTTTCTGGCTACGCCTCTGTTTCTGTTGCCACAAAGATCATGAATCAATAGCACTCTTAGATTTTAGGGAATGAGCCGCCCAAAAACTGGAGAAATAGGACTAAACAACCTCTCAGCCAAAAAGCTCGAGCAGGTGATCAACAGCCGAACCACTGAGGAGACCAGAGGTTTTCTTTGTGTGAGCATATTTTTGGCAAAAAAAAATAAATTTCTCTACACTTTTTTTCACTATTTATGTGTAATCTGTTGCTACAATCTGTTGCAAAAAATCTGTGATTATGTGAACAGATCTTATTAACTGCTGTCCACAAATGTTCCCACAAACGATTGGACGATGTTGAATATTGACATTACCCAAAAATGTTCATATCATTGCATAGTAAATTAATAAAATATAAAATAGTTTCATTTAAACTCCAGTTTTCGTTTTCATAATTAACATTTTATAAATGATTTTTTTTCCCTTAACACCCTGAAAGCATTCTGTACTTATATTAAGGCGGAAACATTGACTGAATACTGCAAGTTATTAGATTGCTTGAAGTTAGGTTTCTTACTTTAACTTTTCTTTTTTATATAATGTACTCTGAAAAGTACTTTTTTGTCAAGCATAAATCTAAAAGTATATATCGAGCCAGTATCAGGTTTTCTCCTTGATATTAAGATCAGACTTACACTCATTATTAAACTGGCGCCTTGATAGGATGTATAAACATAAAAGATCCTCGGAAGAATGATCTGTATATCTGATCTGCTTTGCTTTACCCAACAGGTAGGTTCAAACGACTTTTAAACACTGAGCAATCTACAGATGCGCCACAGATGGGTCAGTTTGGCAGGAAAATTGACAAAAGAAGGTAAATGTGAGCTCAAATATACAAGAAGGAGATTTTAAAAAGGAGGCTTTCGTTCTAATCCTGGCAGATTATTAAATCTCCACTGTTTTATCAGTTTGGGTGACAGGAGTTCAATTTTAAGAGCTTTCTTAATGGTGAGAGTACATGGGTTGCTGAGCACGATGACTAATTTTTAATTAAATTTGGGCTGTCAGCTAGCAGAGTGGAATTTATCAGACATTGATTGTTTCGTGAAATCAGGGGATCATATCTGAAGCCAAAACTGTAAGCTTCCTGTTTAAAATCCCATTATCAGAGAAGCATGGGCTGGAGAAAAGGATAAATGGAGTATAAAGAAAATTGTTTTAAAATGTCTTTTGGGGAATTCAGCTGAACTAAAATGTGGTTGCCTTTTTTTTTTTGCTTTTTCTCCTCATGCATAATCCCTGCCTTTTACATAACAGCAAAAACTGCCAAATTTTTTTGTAGAGGGCATTTTTGTTCTGGCCAATAAATTGTAGCTGCAGTTAGTTTTCAGAGTACCATCACCACCAGTACAGGACAAGCTCTTACCCTTTTGAAGTTGCACTGGGGGTTTGGGCAGTGGATGGGCCTGCAGATGGAAACATTGCTGTAGCAGGTACATTCCTGACACGACTCGGGCCGCCATGAGGTGTTATTCTGTGGAGAAAAAGGTTAAAAATCATCACACAGAGTAATTAATCAGCTATACAGTCAAATTTGCTTTAACATTTAGATAATGATAGAGCTGCTGTCATTAGAGCTGCACATTATATTGCAAAAATACCGTAAATGCAAAAATGGAGCATGTAATCTTTATATAGCAGGAGAGTACATAGAGACTGATATTCAGAATTTTTAAAACAGGAGAGTTCGGATCATGCAAACAGCGCAGTTATGTTTTATTTCCTTTACTTTTTTATAAACTATGAGGTGCACTACAAATATCATTTAGCACTGTCATCCTTTTTTTATAATCATCATTATGACCTCCAGCTAAATGGCTTTGAACCTTTACTGTACTTTCTCTGATGATATTACCATGACAAGATTTTCTAAGGTCATGCAGCTCTAATTGATATCATAAATCAGGGATGATGACCCAAGTAATCCATAGAAAAGTGGAACAAAAGTAGGAATAAAAGACTTTTACAAAATCATTGTTGCAAAACATGCAAATGGCATTGGGTGCAGATGCTCCTCTAAAACTCTGAATGTTCATGTGAACATTGCTGTTTTTTTAATCTGAAATATTTGGAAGGAAAGTCCCACCCAGCGCAGGGGATTTCAATGAATTTCAGATCACCCTAAAGCATCACGGGATGAGCTGCCCAAGACCCAAGGAGCAGAAAAGGGTGGAGTTAGCAGGTACAAATGTTTTATAAAAAACAAAGAGCAAACCCCAACCTCATTAGGGATCATGCATGCTAGACTATTTAAGTTTGCTGCAGAAAAAGCATTTTAAAGTTGGCACTATAACTGTTAGGAATCCAGTTTGTGTGGGTTGTTTTGTGTTTGTCTCTCCCTCCACCACCAGGTGGTGCCCTGTCCTCGTTGGTCCTCCTGCACACCTGCGGCTCATTGGTTCATCACCGGGGAGTATTTGAGCCGTTGACTGTCACTACCTCGACGTCAGAGTGTTTGCCAGTTTTGGGTACTCTAGCCAAACTGAGATTAGCAGAGTCTAACCTGTGCTTCGTTTCTCTGAGATTAACCATGTTTTTGTCTTTGCCTTTTGGCAGGAAGCCTTCCCGCTGACTGGAAGTTTTGGCCTTCTCCCCCAGGAAAGATATTTTGTGTTCACACTGAGCTGGGGAAAAGTTCCACACGATCCGTTCAAGTACCGTCTTAAATCTAAGTGTCAGTCCGCTCTCATACTCCTCAGGGTCCAACTCCACCGACCTGTCCGCCCTCCAATGAGTTGCTCTCCCTCTGGAAAGCTCACACATTCTGGATTCAAGGCTTTGATTGAGATCCCCTCCTACGTGAGTCCCTTCCTCCTCCATGCTCAAGAACTCTATTCTGTTTCCTACGGCCATTGAACTAACCGCTGTGAACTTCCCTTCCACTTCTAGTTCCGGTTCAACAGCTCTCTCTGAGTTCAAGATTCCACCTCCTGTTGTCCTCATCAACAGACCCGTTAAACCTTCCCTTGGTTCTCTGAGTGGTTTTCTGCATGTGGGTCAGATCCCTTAAAAGCATCATGACAATAACATCCAGAGGTCTGGGCTGGAGAGAGCTAAACCTACTGCTTTACAATGGAAAAAAATCTAGAAATAAGTTAAATTTACTGTATTTATCCTTAATTTGAGCAGGTAAACAAGATTATTTGCCAATGGAATTAGTATTTTTACTCTTAAAATAAGATGACTAGATAATATTCACTTGAAATAAAACAATGCAGTTGAGTTTTCTTATTTTAAATGTAAATTGTGTTGTTCTATTGGCAAAATGTCTCTTTGATGTCCTCAATTTAAGTACAAATGCAGTTATTTTAAGAAAAAAATGACTTATCTAGATTTCGATTTTTTGCAGTGTACACATCATTGCACTAATGATGTTTGGAGAAGAACTATGACCAATTGCTCCAAAACAGACACAACTTTGGTTGATGGGGTGAGCCATATCACAATGTGTCCCAGAATGGCTGTATATAAAAAATTTAAAAAAGGATTATGTGAGAAGTTTGAATTTTTTAGCAAGACAACGGGCCTCATGCGAGAACTGTTTGTATGAACAACTTAATTCTTAAATCGATTGTACGAGTGATTCTGGAGAAATGCTGGACTCACCATTTGTCTCATTTTTTCTAATCTTCTCTAAGGTGCGAACACATATGTCCTACAAACTTGAGTCTTGTGGAATCAGTCAGCTGAACTTACCATTTTATTAGGCTACATTATTATCTATTATGCTTCTCTGGAGTTTTAAATTAAATTTTTATTGGCTGATGGCAGAACTATCGGTCACTAAACCTGCAGCTAGAATGTTGGTATCCACTCTGGTTTAATTTGATGTTATTTCGTCAAAGGAAAGAACAGTCAGAGATCAAGCTGCTATTGAAATGGCATCTGGAAGAGAAACTGGATTGAAAGTTCAGCAAAGCTCCTCTAATGCTAAGACATTATATAATTTTACGCCTTTGCAGCTCCTTGGCTTTGTTATTACACTAAATGTGGAATGTTTGGGTCTGTCTGAGCTCCTCAAGTGAGAGTTTTACCTGTAAAATTTTTATGTTGATGTGTTGTATGAGAGAAGGAGTGTGAGCTGATGGGATGACAGACATTGTCTGAAGATGTACAGTTCATGTGTGCCTGTGTATTTAATGCAGATTCAGCAGAATTTTCTTTCGTGGTTGATGTTGATCTCATATTAAGCATTTACATCATATTTTACACCTCCTGCGAACATCACTAGTTTTCATTGACTGTTTTTGAATCAAATAATTTTATTTTACTATCATTTATATGTATTTCATTTGTTTTTACTTTATTTTACCTCTGTAACTGTGCAACCAGGTCATTTACAGCTCTTGTAATTTATTTTACTTCTTGGCTCTTTATGGTCCTTTAATTCTGCTGCTCGCCTCACAGTCAGCAGAACCTCGATCACCAAACCTTCAAAGTATTCTTCTTCTTCAAAGCCATTTTTGTGAATAAACACCTTCTGACAAGTGCTGGAAGTCTTTCTTTATATTAAATATTCAGTGGGTTGTCTACTGTATGCAAATGTTCCATTCTCATGAACACATTTTCACATAGGTGGACTGCATCAAGTTTACAAGGATCATTTATGATCATTTACTGAAGTTAAGAATGTTTGTTGAATCTGATGTGGGGCGCTCGTAAAAAGCCCACGGTAGAAAAAGGAAGAGAAATTTACGACAAAAAAACCAAATGTTCTTGCATGAGGCCCAATGATCCTTTAGCCTGTGGAGGAAACTCTCAGAGAACTTAACAGGAAGAAACCAAAGCTACATAAAGCCGCCCAGACAAATCCACCTGGAATCCAAATTCACAGATTTTATCTGTGAAATCTGAGGGTGTAGAAGAGAACATTTAAGATTTGAATATTTATGCAAAAAAACCAGGTCAAAATCACAGCTGAGCAACAGATGCAACTAATTTATGAAAAAATATATTCTCTGTGGTAAAAAAATAGATTTTGTTGGTTTCTTTAAAAAAGCTGTGTTTAACCATAAAAAGCACATATTTATGCATCAAGTTCTGCTTTTAAGTAAAAGTCACAGGATATATAAAATTAACAATACTGTAGGGAGATTTGTTATTAAAAGGTAAATATGCCATGCCTAATAGTCATTGTTAAAAAAAAAAGTTACACATTTTCAGTAATTTTCACTCACTTAAAAAAAAAAAAAAATATCCCATCTGCATGAACCTCCCGTACTGGTGGGTAAGATTTGAATCTTTCTTAATTGGCAGTCAAGAGCTGCTAAAAGTCAGTCTAGGGGCTGCAAATGGCCCTGACTCCACAATGAAGACACTACCAACTTAAAAGTAAGACATCATTTTTGGGATTTTTAGACCTAAAAACTGCTGATTCCTTTGGAAACTTAGCAAAAGTAGTAAAAAGCCTTAAGCTTTGTGGCCAATCAGACACACAGATAAACCAAAGAAGCAAAGTAAGGAGATATCTGCTTTGCCTGCTGGATGCTCCCTTTAACAGGCCGGCTGGTTGCCAATAGCTCATACCATCTGACTGACATTGTCTGATGAGTAGCTTAAAGCCAAAGCTAAATCAATATTCCAGTGCCCGCATATGCCGAAATATATCATCACGCTGACCATGAATCTGTTTTAGATGAATGATTAATGTCCCACTCATGACAGGAATATTCTGAGGTTCATGCAGCATGACCTTCGTCTCCGGGAGGAGACCATCCAATCAGATGGTGCTTCACACCAGGAGGCAACCAAAGCAGACCTTTTTGAAGACATTTACTCTTGCAAATTAAAACAAAAACATGATCGTGAAAAAAAAAAAAATGGATCAAAGAGGGAACTCCAAACGGGGGGCTTGTTTTTACATCTCAGATGAAAGGCAGAGCTTTAAAGGGGCCAGGGGTGGCCATGGCTACCCCTAACCAATCATGGACCACCCCTCTGGACATCCCTAGATAAGGCAAAACTAGAACTTATGCTCTTTTTTTTAGAACTAAATATTGTTCTTTGTTGGGAAAAAGAGACATTTATGAGTCTCCGGAGTCATCTAATATGAAGGACCAACTCTGCCATATTTAAAAATAAATACAGAAATAAATAAATGCTCAATAAATGTATAAGCATACAATTAATTGCCAACAAAAAAGTGAGACATAAATGTATATAACTCTTAATTAGCTTCTTTATTTATTTGCCTTTGTAATATTTACCTTATTTATTTTTCTGTCCTTTATAATCTTCAACTTTATTTTTTAATTACTTATATTTTTAAGTATTTATTTATGTGCATGTTATTATATTTTTGTCTGTTTTATTCTTCCTTTTTATTTTTTTACCTTAGTTATTTCTTCGCCGCTGTTTATTTCTCTCTGCCCTTTTTACATTTCTCTATGCATTTCTGTCTCATGCAAATGAGGAGGGGGTGTGTCCTAGAGAGTCAACTTCTGCTCATTGATTGGCTTGGCGGTCCATCTCCTTAACTCACAGAGCTCAGAGTACTAAGTTAAATGTTCTCTTTTCTGTTGCTGTTGTTCAATAAAAGTACGTTTTAAGATCATTTGAGGCGAGAATATTATACTTTTAAGCATCACCATATGGCCCATTCACAGATTTAATGCGTAATTTAAAAGAAAATGTGACGAACTTGAGAGGACCGCGGCAACCAGCGGAGCTCCGAAGCTGACGGCAGCCAGGTCCAACCACAGCCCATCTGCAGCGGCCCTTTCTCGGCATAGCCGTGTGTGAAGCGTGTTGGTTAGCATTTTACTACATCGGTCGAATCTACAGGAGGAGAGTCTGATGTCGAGTCTGAAGTCATTAGAACTTGAGTAGGGACTTTGCCAAACTTTGCCAAATACAACAAAAAATCGCCATCATAGCCTGGCTATAGACCTGGCTGCCGTCAGCTTCGGAGCTCCGCTGGTTGCCACGGTCCTCTCAAGTTCGTCACATTTTCTTTTAAATTACGCATTAAATCTGTGAATGGGCCATATGGTGATGCTTAAAAGTATAAGGTTCTCGCCTCAAATGATCTTAAAACGTACTTTTATTGAACAACAGCAACAGAAAAGAGAACATTTAACTTAGTACTCTGAGCTCTGTGAGTTAAGAAGATGGACCGCCAAGCCAACCAATGAGCAGAAGTTGACTCTCTAGGACACACCCCCTCCTCATTTGCATAATGAGATAGAAATGCATAGAGAAATGTAAAAATGGCAGAGAGAAATAAAAAGCGGCGAAGAAATAACTAAGGTAAAAAAATACAAAGGAAGAATAAAACAGACAAAAATATAAGAACATGCACATAAATAAATACTTAAAAATATAAGTAATTAAAAAATAAAGTTGAAGATTATAAAGGACAGAAAAATAAATAAGGTAAATATTACAAAGGCAAATAAATAAAGAAGCTAATTAAGAGTTCTTTTTCATAATATTCACTCGGTGTCTCGCTATGGGATGCAGCCTCCTGCAGCCCTGATAGAAGCATCTATCTCAATCTGCCAATCCTGATTGGCCGGTGGAAATGCCCGTCATACGCCACGCCCCGTAGCTCCGACTACTAAAGCGTGTGCGGATCACGGCACTCCAATTCAAAACCTCTTCTCACCTGAGAGCTTATCTCACGTCGGAGCCTTCGCTAGCTTAACTGCCCACAGACGGACCTTGCTAGTTTCCGTCGCCGGACGCTAGCACTGTGCTCTGGCTTCTGCCCTGTCCGCTCACTCCAGACCGGACCGGTAACCTTTTGTCTCTCTTCACGGCGGAATCCCTCTCGGCTCCTCTCCACGGACGCTCGAGTCGGACGAGCATTTAGCACACCAGCTACTTCCTCGACCCCGCCACGCTAGCACGCCAGCTAGCTACGGTTCCTTTCCCTACCAGCACTCCAGCTCGTCGGGAAATGGCGGCCGTCCAAAACCCCCACGCCAGGGGAGACTACCGTCTTTGTGGCTGCGGGAATAAAATTTCAGGGAAAGACACCCACCCGGTGTGCAGTACCTGTCTAGGAGTCGACCACGCCAGGTTGGCCCTAGAAATTCCCGGCTCCTGTGGACACTGCAAAGTGTTCACGGTCAAGAGCCTCAGACGCAGGCTAGCCCGCCAGGTTAGCATCTCGGACCGTGATCCATTCCTCCCCACCGCCGCACAAGGTGCAGCCGCGGAGGAGGACGTGGACACAGCTGGGGAAGCCCCGGAGACTGACTACGACTGGGGTGCCCAGTGCGAGCAGCTCCATGCCCCCCCGTTTCCCGAGGAAGACGTGCTGGAAGTCAGTCCCATGGAGGAGGATGACGACACCTCGTTCCTCATATCAGAGGACGAGGAAGAGGATGACACCTTCATGGCCCCAGCACAGCCTGAGAGGCCTAAACCGCCGTGCCCTTCCGCCATGGAAGACAGGGGAGCGAGCTCACCAGCTCCCTCCCTCCATGTGGACCTGCTCGACGTGTGCAAACGCGCGGCAGAGAAGCTGGAGATTCCCTGGCCGGTCGCAATAGCGGAGCCCACCCGGTCCCGCTACGAAGGCAAACGGCTTCCCCTGGCACGAAATGCGGTGAAGCAGCTTCTCCCTGTCTTCCCCGAGTTGCTGACGGAGCTCTCCAAAACATGGACTAGCTGCCCATACAGCAACAGGAGCCCTATTTCGGGCGCAGCATCCCTCGACTGCGAGGCGATGGACGCCCACGGCCTCCTCTCCATGCCTCCGGTGGAAGTCCCGGTAGCTGCGCACCTCTGCCCAGGCAGCGTGAGCCAGCTGTCTGCAGCTTCCCCCAGATGCCCGACGCTGCCAGCTAAGCCCGAACGGTTCCAGTCTGCGCTGACCGAAAAGGCATACAAAGCAGCAGCCCTCTCGGCCAGAGCCCTCAGCGCCCTCTCCATCCTCACTGCCTACCAAGCGGAGTTGTTTGGCGCGTCTGCTGAGGAGCAAGACCCGGATGCGTGGGAGGAGATGGCGGTCATCGCGGACCTGTCTCTCCGTATCCAACGTGTCGCGGTCCAGGCCACAGGGAAGGTGATGGCAACCCTCGTCGTCCAGGAGCGAGCGCGATGGCTCAGTCTCGCTAACCTGACCGACAGGGAGCGGGATGACATCCTGGATATGCCGATCGTCCCTGAAGGCATCTTCGGCTCTGCATTGGCCACAATGCAGCAAAGATGTGAGGCAAAGAAAAAGGACAACGAGGCCCTCAAACTTTGTCTCCCTCGGAAAGCCCCTGCGCCTTCACCTCCGGTGCAACGCAAAACCTTTGCGCATGCAGCCTCCCAGCCGCCGCGTTTTAAGGTACCAAGACGGCCACCACCGCCAGGTCCGCCCCCTCCGATGAGGAAGGAGCGCGGAGCCGGCTGGCAGGGGAAACCTGCCTCCACGACCGCTACGCCGCCGCCGCCCACAGCCGCCGCGAGCTCGGTCCCACAGGCGAGGAAGAAAAAGAGGGCGGCCTGACAGCCGCCAGTTCCTCAGTTGGTGCAGCCTGCTGTTCCCCGTTGCGCAGGCCCACCGTTTTGGCTTGTTTGTGCGCACCCCACGCCACCGTTGCCCATCCCAGAGCCGGTCTGCGAGGAGAAGGACATCGCCCCGGAGGTCTGCGCGGTTGCGCCCCGAGCGGAATGTCCAAAAGCACAGTCACACACCCTTGTTCAAAGAAAAAATGGTGTCAAAATAAAAATAAATCTGTCACAGCCAGGCCACGAGCCGAGGGTGCAGATAATAAAAAAAGCCAAAACAGACGATGCGCTCTCTATAAGCAGGGTGGCCGCTCAGCCCCCTGCAGCTCTGCTCCCGGGACGGGCACCGCCGTCCCCGCGGAGCAGAGCAGAGCGCTCCACCGTGCCTCCGGTGGTGCCCGAGAATCATTTCTCGGTTCCACCACAGGGGGGCGCGGGGCAGGAGCCGCAATATGTTCCCCCGCTCTCTCTCAGATGGGAAAGCTGGAGAGCAGCAGCAGCTCCACCGTGGGTGTTGCGCACAATTTCCCGGGGATACAGGCTTCAATTCGCCACTGTCCCCCCCCGCTTCTCCGGTGTAATACACTCACATGCACAGGGAGAATCAGCTCGAGTTTTACGGGAGGAAATTCTCTCTCTGATAGACTAACGAGCAGTTTCTGTCGTATCTCCCGAACAGAGTCTGTCAGGGTTTTATTCCAGATACTTCCTCGTCCCCAAACGGGGGGGGAGAGGAATCCGCCCTATTCTGGACTTAAGAGCCCTGAACAAATTCCTGCGGAAATACAAGTTCAGGATGCTGACACATGCAGCTCTGTTGCGTCTAGTAAGACCGAACGACTGGTTTTCGTCCGTGGATCTGAAAGACGCGTATTTCCACATTCCCGTTTATCCCCCTCACAGACAATATCTCCGGTTTGCCTTTCAAGGGGTGTGTTACGAATACCGTGTTCTACCATTCGGTCTGTCTCTCAGTCCGAGGGTTTTCATACGGTGCACAGAGGCCGCGGTAGCCCCGCTCAGACGCCGGGGGATACGTCTGGCCACGTATTTAGACGACTGGCTCCTGTTAGCGCAGTCAGAACAGGAAGCCAGGGTTCACACACACATTGTCACAAAACACCTGATGGATTTAGGTTTTGTGATAAATATGGAAAAAAGCCACCTATCTCCAACGCAGGAGATATGCTTTCTGGGATTATCCCTGCGCTCTGTTCCGTTCACAGCCCGCCTGTCAGAGGAAAGAGTGACGGTTTTCAGAACGTGCCTGTCACAATTCCGTCTGCACAGGTCTGTCCAGTTCAGACTGTGCCTTCGGTTGCTGGGTCTGATGGCCTCAGCCATCCTCGTGATTCGCCTCGGCCGCCTTCACATGCGGGACTTTCAGCGCTGGGTCGCTTCGCTCCGAATGGACCCCGTGCGTCATGGCGCACGGCGGATAACGGTCACAGCGGACTGTATAACAGCTCTGCGCTGTTGGCGAGCCCCGTCCTTCCTGACCCAAGGGGTGCCTATGGGCACCGTCTCGTCCAGGAAAGTGGTAACCACGGATGCCAGCCTATCAGGCTGGGGCGGCATTCACGAGGGCAGGTCTGTGAGGGGTCGCTGGAGCCAGGCCCTCCAGCGCCTTCACATAAACTTTCTCGAACTTTCGGCGGTGTTTCTTTCTCTGAGACACTTCCTCCCATTCCTCTCGGGTCACCATGTCCTGGTGAGGACGGACAACACGACAACAGTGGCGTATATCAACCGCCAAGGGGGCCTGCGCTCCCGCATGTTGCACAATCTGGCGCGCGACCTGATTCTCTGGAGCAGTACCCACTTTCTCTCCCTGAGAGCGACGCACGTCCCGGGAGACTTGAACACGGGTGCGGACCTGCTGTCCAGAGGCGCGCCAGTGTACGGGGAATGGACGCTGCACCCACAGGTCGTGGAGCAGATAGATCTGTTCGCGTCCAGGGAAAACGCTCGATGCGAGCTGTTCTTCTCTCTGAGCACTCTGAATGCCCCTCTGGGCGTAGACGCATTAGCGCACGCCTGGCCGCACAAGCTGCTATACGCGTTTCCACCGCTGGCCCTGATACCCCCCACTCTCGCCAGAGTGAGGGCATTCAACCACAGACTGATCCTAATAGCTCCGCACTGGCCAGCGCAACACTGGCTGGCGGAGATATTCCAGATGCTGTGCGCCCAGCCTTGGGAGCTGCCGCTGCGCAGGGACCTGCTCTCGCAGGGTGCGGGGACAGTGTACCACCCACACCCGGAGCGACTGCAGCTGTGGGCCTGGCCCGTGAGTGGCTTAATTTAACCACTGCCGGGCTCCCTCAGAGTGTAATTAATACTATCCAAAACGCCAGGGCTCCCTCCACTAGGAACCTATATGGCTCCAAGTGGGGACTGTTTGAGCGGTGGTGTCTTGAACGGGACTACGTTCCTTTTCAGTGTTCTGTACCAGCGATTCTGTCGTTTTTACAGGAACTGATTGATAAAGGAAAAGCTTTTTCCACGGTTAAGGTTTATCTGGCAGCTATAGCAGCATGCCATATAGGATTTGGAGACAAAACGGCGAGCCAACACCCTTTGGTTTGTCGGTTTATGAAGGGCGCCCGCAGGCTCCTCCCCGTCTCCAGACCTTTGCTGCCTCCGTGGGATTTGTCGGTGGTTCTGGAGGGGCTTAAGGGACCCCCATTTGAACCGTTGTTGGGGTCCAGTCTTAAACATCTGTCTCTCAAGACAGTGCTGTTACTGGCCCTGGCCTCTGCGAAACGAGTCAGCGACATTCATGCGCTCTCTGTGAGCCCCGCATGTACCCGGTTCGACCCGGAATACACGCGTATGGTTCTGAAGCCCAACCCGGCCTTTGTTCCTAAAGTGGTTGGTTCTTGTTCACCGATCGAGCTAGCGGCGTTCGCCGCCCCCCCAGGTGAACGGCGAGCGCACACGCTGTGCCCTGTTCGAGCCGTGCGCTCTTATATGGACAGGACGCAGAGCTTCAGGATGAGTGATCAGCTCTTTGTCTCCTGGGCGGAGCCCCGTAAGGGGCAGCCGATCACAAAGCAACGCCTCGCCCACTGGGTGGTGGAGGCTATAGCTTTGGCGTATGGAAGCAGGGGTCTGCAGCCCCCGGCGGGTCTGCGTGCACACTCTACCCGCGGGATGGCTGCGTCCTGGGCTTTATTTCGGGGAGTGTCCGTTCAGGACATTTGTTCAGCGGCGAATTGGTCTTCGCCTCTGACTTTTGTCCGGTTCTACATGCTTGACGTGTCTGGACCGTGCGTGGCCAGTGCGGTCCTAGAGTCATAACTGACCTTGTGGACCTTCCCCATCGGCCGGTTCTTGTTCGATAAGCTGTCTGACAATACGGGAGCTACCATATCCCATAGCGAGACACCGAGTGAATATTATGAAAAAGAACGTTTGGTTATCTAACATAACCCCAGTTCTTAGAATAATATGAGCGAGGTGTCTCGCCAGACGACCCTTCTTGCAGGGCGGCGAGAAGAGGTTTGCTTGTTGAATTGGAGTGCCGTGATCCGCACACGCTTTAGTAGTCGGAGCTACGGGGCGTGGCGTATGACGGGCATTTCCACCGGCCAATCAGGATTGGCAGATTGAGATAGATGCTTCTATCAGGGCTGCAGGAGGCTGCATCCCATAGCGAGACACCGAGTGAATATTATTCTAAGAACTGGGGTTATGTTAGATAACCAAACGTTATATACATTTATGTCTCACTTTTTTGTTGGCAATTAATTGTATGCTTATACATTTATTGAGCATTTATTTATTTCTGTATTTATTTTTAAATATGGCAGAGTTGGTCCTTCATAATCTAAGAGTCTTCTATAAAATTAGAGATAAAGAACAACTAAGCTTGTTCTGTAGTTCTGGAGATTTCTGCCCTAAAATGAAAAAGATGAAGAAAGAGAAAAACATTTGTTCAACCAGGAAGAAATACAACCACTTTTTACTTGTAAAAATAAATTAGAACTTATTCAAATACTTTCAGAAAACAAAACAAGCCCTACATTCATTCTAACATGCATAAGAGAGATATGAAACTGATTTCTGTCTTTCAAAAGATTTATTGTGCAACTTGTTTTAGAAATTATACAAATAAAGAGAAAAAAAAATTCAGTTTTCCCACCTTTACTACATACCTGTTTATAGTTTTATCTTATCTTATTTTCACCTTATGCAGTTGCAGCTGGCTGGATATTCTCATGTGCATTAACAGTATTACCCTGCTGGAGACTTGAGTGAAAACCTGAGAATGTGCAGTAGTCTATTATTATTGCTGTATATAAGTTATGGAAATAAGCTGCATTGAATTAAACTTTTTTTTTTTTGCAAAGTATTGAAATAAACTATATTAAATTGACCTGAATTGCATTGAATTACATTTGTTTGTGTTCCATATTTATGAGTCCCAAATTTCAGAAGTGAAGTAGAGAGATTTCCTTGGACGTACTAAAACTCTTCACCTCTTTCTCTTAGTAAACTCGCCATTTGTCCTGACAGGAGATTTGTTGTTCAAAACCCTCTGATAACAGATGTTCTGTTAATAAAGACAATAACATCCATCTTATTTTAAAGGAAAGCTTTAAAAAAAAAGTCTTATTGTGGTGTTTGCTTTTGTTTGACTTAAATGTTAAACAGTGGTGAGAACCTGACATCCATCAATTAAAATAAAACCATGGGACATCATGAACGGACATCTCCCTGCAGTTTTATCAAGTTATTTTAAGCTCACACAACCAGAGTCAGCAGTTCACTCCAAATAACCAGCACATGGGTGTCTTAGACATTATTAGGAGGAAATATACAGCCCTGATTCACAGCAGGAGGCCTTTTTTGGCAGCACAGATGGCTAATTGAAGCAACAAACTATGACAGAAACCAACAAAGCTGTATCACATAACAGTTTGGGGCCATTAGTAGGTCTAAGAAAGGCAATGGATCATCCGCAACATTAAAACAACCGGCTTAATGCAGTCACAGTCCCCGCTATGCTGCCGATGGATTCCAAACTGAAAAAGGAGCTCAAACACTACAGGCTTTAGACAAAAACTGCACCATTGTTGTTATTTTTTTTGCTGACCTCGCTCTAAAATCAACAGCTCATACTTTCTGCCTCCCTAACTGTACAATAAATTCAATTAAGCTGCAAGTTAGCTGTGAAAAGTGTTATTCTGGTGAAAAATACTATTTATTGCATTTGTTTTCTTGAAAGATGCAATGACAAATAAAGTCATGCAAGTACTGATGGATTTCAGAAACTACGCCAGTTGTCATAAAGCTGTGTCTGAATCCTTTATCCGATTCTACAGGTGAAGCTTTGACCAGATGTGTGATGGTCACATCACAGCCAAATTCTCTGCATGGCTTCAATATCTTTTCACAGGCAGAAGAGGCAGAGGTAATGTTTGAACCTGATGTTTAAACTCCTGTTATCTTGCAGCTTTGAGATGCATTTCTTCCCTCATCAGTATTCAGTCATTCAGCTCTGCAGAGGTCTGGTGATGAGAAAATCGTTTGACTCTGTTGGAGCAGGGATGTATCTAAAGCAGGGGTCTTCAAAGTTTTCCATGCCAAGGACCCCCAAACTGATGACGAGATGGAGCGGGGACTCCCTAATTATATATATTGTATGAGATTGTTTTATATCAAACTGGTCCTGCAGTCACTCAATTACAGATGGAGTAATGTAATGAAAGTAATTTCTCCCTGGGATTATTAAAGTATTTCTGATTCTGATTCCTGTTTGATGGGACAGGTGTTGTGACTGAAACGGTGCTCAGCTTGAAAGAGCTCCTGTGTGTCGCAGCATGTGTGCATTGATGACTAATGTGTATTTAAAGACATTTCAATTAGTGGAAAAAATTGCAAGGGGAAATATAAAAAAAAACTGTAATCAACCAAAACTTTTGTGACCCCCGTGCAGTACCGCCGTGGACCCCCTAGGGGATGGATCCCCTGTTGAAGACCTCCGATCTAAAGGATGCAGGATAGTAGCTCTCAAGGACTAGAGTTAGGCATCCCTGATTTAGAGTGTCTTGTTAACCTTGTATGCATATTATTGCCTGAATGAGAAAGCTTGATTCCGTGGAGAAAAATCAAAAGCGTAAAGGAAACACCAGGCCATTCCCCACCCACAGCCTCAAACAGACCATCTTACATTGTGAAATAGAAAAACTGTGGCGAGGGTTTCATATGACAGTCTTTGAGAAATTAATATGATTTCCCAGAGCTTAACCTCCTGATTTTCAAGCAAGCAGTTTGAATAATAAACGGAAACATGCAGCCTTAAGTCCCATAAAACAAGATTAGGTTACCTTAGTGAATAAAATAAATCGTTTGCACCTTATCCCTTTGGGACGTTAAGCTACAATTCTGTGAAATTTTAAGCTTAACTTGAGGGTAAAATCTGTATGAAATATGTAAGTTGGGTATCCGTATCACTGGGAGTAATAATAGGCCAGCTTACATGCCAATATGTGTTCAGAAATAATGTTTCCTCTTATGGCTCCCCGATGGTCGTTCGTGTCTCCCTTAATAGACGAGAGTAAAATTAGCAGGGCAGATGCAAATATACAAGACTAACTGGACAGGGTCTCACAGCTCAGAGCGTATTTCATTTTAATCTTCAGAAGGAGGAGGTTTGCTTTTCAGTCTGAATAGAACATAAGATGGTCTGATTCGGAGAGACGGCATTCATCCCACTTTGGATGGTGCAGCTCTTCTTTCTAGGAATCTGGCCACATTTATTAGTCCTCCAAAACCCTGACCACCCAGGGTGCAGACCAGGAAGCAGAGTTGTAGTTTAACACACATCTCTGCAGCTTCTCTACTGTTACCCACTCTTTACTCCATCCAGACAGTGTCTTGCCCACGACCAAAATCTAATAAATTAGCAAATATTCCTAAAGGAGTAAATCATGATAATCTAATAAAAATAAAAATAACTCCAATTGGGGAAAAAGTTAAAACAATTAAATGCGGTCTGTTTAACATAAGATCTCTTTCCTCTAAAAGTCTGCTAGTTAATGACTTGATTTGTGATAATCACATTGACTTGTGTTGCCTTACAGAAACCTGGCTGCAGCAAGAGGATTATGTGAGCATAAATGAGGCAACTCCTTCAAGCTATTTAAATTTTCACATACCCAGAAGTTCTGGGCGAGGAGGAGGAGTAGCAGCAATCTTCCAGTCTGACTTACTGATTACTCCCAAAACAGTTAATACCTACAACTCTTTTGAACATTTAACCCTTAATTTCCCTGATCCAAATTTCAAGGCAAGAAAACCTCTTCTTTTTGTAACTTTGTATCGTCCACCAGGTCCTTACTCTGAATTTTTAGATGAGTTTTCAGAGTTCCTTTCTGATTTGGTATTAAAAACTGACAGGGTCATCATAGTGGGAGATTTTAACATCCATGCTGACATTGAAGGCGATAGCTTAAGAGCAGCCTTTAATGCTATCTTAGACACTATTGGCTTTGTTCAAAATGTGAATAGTCCCACACATTCTCATCTTCATACTTTGGATCTTGTGCTGACATACGGCATAGAATGTGAAGAAATAACAGTATTTCCTCACAACCCTGTCCTCTCTGACCACTTTCTAATAACCTTCAGGATTACTTTAACAGAGTTCTCCTCCCCCAAAAGAAGGTTACATTTTAGTAGATCTTTATCAGATAGTGCAGTTATAAATTTTAAAGAATCTGCTTCACTTTCTCTCTCCTCTTTGTCGCTGAGCAGTGCTGCAGAATGCAAAAGCATAGCTTATTCCCCTTCACAGGTTGATGATTTTGTTGATGGGGTTGCTAGTTCTCTGCGTGCTGCCTTAGACAATGCAGCTCCTTTGAAAATGAAAACCGTTAAAAATAGAAAGCTTGCTCCTTGGTTTAATGCAGAGCTGCGTACTTTGAAGCAAAATGCTAGGAAACTGGAGAGAAAATATCGCTCCACAGGCCTGCGGGAGTCCTTCCTAGTCTGGAAAAATGGTTTACTGCTGTATAAGAGGACCCTTTGTAAAGCAAGAGCAGCATACTTCTCCTCATTAATAGAGGAGAATAAGAATAATCCTAGATTTCTTTTTAATACAGTTGCCAAACTCACCCAGAGCCATAGCTCTGTTGAACCGTCCATTCCACCTGCTCTTAGCAGCAATGATTTTATGGGATTCTTTATAAATAAGATTGATCTTATTAAAAATAAGATCATAAGCACTCCTCTATCCGCGATTGTACCTGAGGTAGTCATGGAATCTGAACCGGGTTTAGACTGCTTTGATCCAGTTGAACTCTCTGAATTAGCAAAATTATTGTCTTCATCTAAGCCTTCAACTTGTATGTTAGATCCAGTTCCAACCAGGTTATTTAAGGAGGCATTCCCTTTGATCTCCTCCTCCATTTTAGATGTGATTAATTTATCTCTGTTTCAGGGATATGTACCTAAAGCTTTTAAGGTTGCTGTAATTAAACCTCTGCTTAAGAAACCGTCTCTTGACCCAGATGACTTGGTTAATTATAGACCTATATCCAATCTTCCTTTCTTATCCAAAATTCTTGAGAAAGTAGTTGCCAAGCAAGTTTGCGATCACTTACACCATAATGAACTTTTTGAAGAGTTTCAGTCTGGCTTTAGAGCTCATCATAGCACTGAAACAGCTCTGGTGAAAGTCACTAATGATATTCTCATGGCCTCAGATAATGGACTTGTATCTGTGCTCGTCCTGTTGGATCTTAGTGCTGCATTTGATACAGTTGACCATAATATTCTTTTAGAAAGACTTGAACATTTTGTTGGAATTAAAGGAACAGCATTAGACTGGTTTAAATCTTATCTATCTGATCGATTTCAGTTTGTTCATGTTAATGATAGATCTTCAACATGCTCAAAGGTTACCTGTGGAGTACCACAGGGATCAGTGCTAGGACCAATTCTATTTACTTTATACATGCTCCCAATTGGTAGAATTATTAGACAGCATGGGATTAATTTTCACTGTTATGCTGATGATACCCAGCTATATCTGTCTATAAATCCAGATGAAGCTAACCCATTACATAGATTACAGGCATGTCTTGAAGACATAAAAACCTGGATGACTCTTAACTTTCTGCTTCTGAATGCAGACAAAACAGAAGTTATAGTCTTTGGACCAGAGTCTTTGAAAAATAAGCTGATTAGTCAGTCACTTCATTTGGATGGGATTAAACTGATTTCAGATAATAAAGTAAAAAATCTTGGTGTTGTTTTTGATCAGGACCTGTCATTTAAATCCCATATCAAAGAGGTTTCTAGAATTTCCTTCTTTCATCTGAGGAACATTGCAAAAATTAGAAATCTCCTGTCCAGGGGTGATGCTGAGAAACTAGTCCATGCATTTGTTACTTCAAGGCTGGACTATTGTAATTCTTTACTATCAGGAAGTCCACAAACTGTAGTTAAGAGTCTTCAGCTGATCCAAAATGCTGCAGCCAGAGTTCTGATGAAAATTAAAAAGAGAGATCACATCTCTCCTATCCTGGCTTCTCTTCATTGGCTTCCTGTTAAATCAAGAATAGAATTTAAAATCCTCCTTCTCACATATAAAGCCTTAAATGGCCAAGCTCCATCTTATATCAGAGATCTGATTGTTCCTTATGTTCCTAACAGAGCACTTCGCTCTCAATCTGCAGGTTTACTAGTGGTTCCTAGAATTTCTAAAAGTAGAATGGGAGGCAGATCTTTTAGTTATCAGGCTCCTCTCCTGTGGAACCAACTACCAGTTTTAGTCCGTGAGGCAGACACCCTGTCTACTTTTAAGGCTAGGCTTAAAACTTTCCTTTTTGATAAAGCTTATAGTTAGAGTGGCTCAGGTTATCCTGAGCTATCTCTATAGTTATGCTGCTATAGGCTTAGACTGCTGGAGGACATAGGGACCCCCATTTCATCATTCTGCTTCATTCTCTTTCTATTCTCCTATTCTGCAGAATCTGTTAGTTCAATCTCTAACCTTCTGCTCTATCTGCTTTTCCTCAGAGTAGCTTTGCCTTGTCTGTTCCTGTTTGGCTGTGACGTCATCCTGGAAAGAAACATCAGCTGTGCTGTGACTGGGTGGATGTGCTTTCTTCGTCCTCTGACATGGGAGCTGGCTCGGAGCTCGTCTGCCTGGCTGTGTGTTTCCTGGACGGGGCCGCCTATTACAGCTGCTTTTGTGTCTCTGCTTCCGTCTTCTTGAACCCAGTCGGCCTCGGCAGATGGCCGCTCACACTGAGCCTGGTTCTGCTGGAGGTTTCTTCCTGTTTAAAGGGAGTTTTTCCTCTCCACTGTCGCTACAAGCATGCTTAGTGTGAGGGATTGTATTGAGTCAATGAGTCGATGCAATCAACTGGTTTTCCTTAGATGGAGAACTTTGTATCAATTTGACTTTATGATCTGGTTGAACTGTAAAGTGCCTTGAGATGACATGTGTTGTGAATTTGGCGCTATATAAATAAACTGAATTGAATTGAATTGAAGATAATAGAAAAACTGACCTTTTAACCTCTGCCCGCGCTTAGGTGTGAAACAGACAGTTTAAAACTGAGCTCTCAGCAAGAGAACAGTTTCTAACACAATGCATAGTCTATTTTTTTGCTCTAGAAATTGGAGCTACATATCTGCATCAGTTTTAAATCTGATCAGAAGCAGAACATTTTCTTCTGGAAGGAACACAAAAAGTAAATCTGTCCGCACAGGCTCAGAAATGTCTAGATAAATGTGAAACTAACCACCCTGCAAGTAGAAGGCAATAACTTAGACATTAACAACACTGCCCCAATTGATAGGAAGTGCATCCTCAGAATAACAAAGTTTTCAGTTTTTGTTCTGGTGACATAGTGCTTCATTTTCCTGTGTTGGGAATCCTCATTTATAACCGATATGGATCATGATCAAAATAACAGCATCCTGAACAAAACAGCCTTCCTCTGTAGGATGGCTTGACTCAGCCTTAGAGATGGGGATAGGAGCTCCATCATCCAGTTTGAGTTTGAGGAAGAACCCTTGCTCTTCCACATCAAAAGGAGTCTGTGGTTTGGTTTCATGATTTCATGATGTCATGAGGGTGCGCAGGGGCTTTCTGGGCCCGTCCCACTGGGCAGAACCAGAAGGGTCTAATAAATATCCACAGACTAAATTCCTCTTTGTTTAATCTGCTGTTTGATGCGCTCGTTCAGACAGATGTTTAATGAGATATTGGAGTAAATATTGAATTTACGAAAGTTTTTAATGATCCAACTTTTATAGGAAAATTAGCTTTTATTTGAAATATTCTCTCTATCTTTTACAGATCTATTGCAAAGTTAATCTTTTTTTTTTTTTTCATTAGACCTACTTCCGGGCCGGAAGCACAAAAATAAAAGCATGTAACAATAAAAACAGAAACAACAAAATAAAAGCACATGGGCTTTCATAATGTCATTAAAAAAAAATTTAAGAGTTCCTTACACCAAATGAAACTTATGTTTAATACCAGGTTAAAGGTTTTTATTATAAAAACTGAAATCTGACAAGTCAGCCTGAAATGAAGACATGATTTATCAATTATGACTATACACATTTAGAAATCTGTATCATAGTGGTGCAGTTTATAGCACTCCTCATTAAGGAAACACAGCTATAACAAGCAGATATTGGTTTTTCATTAGTAATGCTACCTTCTCAGGTAGCTAAACTGGGAAATGCTTCCAGACATCTAAATGTGTCTTTCCTTGAACAAAATATTTGTCTTTCAGCCAGCTGACCAACAGTGAGCAGCATAAGGTGGGGGGCTTTCTGTACTCTCCTAAAGGTTGTGTGGCTTCCCATTAGAAAACATCCTAAACTGTAGGAATGTTATATGAGAATTTCTGAAAAAAACAACTTTATTTTGGTCACATTCAGTGCACACTGTGATTATACCTGTAATAACACCAGTAGATTTGGCAGAGATGGGTTTCTGCAGATCAGCCGAACATTGCACCCATCATGCTTCCATCAGATGAAGTTTCCTTTTTTAAACGGTACAGTTGAGGTAAAAACTCAGCATTTTATTATGTGCTGAAATCCTTTTTTTCAACAAGGAAACAAGCCATGGTCATAAACAGTGGACGTTATGAAAACCCTCACTGTCAGAAGGTCAACACCTTTTGCGGACTATTTATTTCTAAGCAATTTTCTGAAGTTTAATTCTTACCAGCTACATTTTTCCAGGAGAAAAAGTAAAAAAAAAAAGAGATCACATAATTACCCAGGAAAAAAATTCAGCCTTTCAAATTCAATGCCTAAAAAAAAGGTCTGATTCTAATGAGGCAATTTTTCTTCTACATAACTTGTATGAAGATTTAGGAGGTGACAGTACAGCTCTAACCCTCATTTTTTCTCCTCAGCCAGCATCTTGCAACGTGGGTAAAGTAGAAAGCTCCCAGTTAGGAGAGCATATCGCTGAATGAACCAGAGACAGCAAAAAGAAAACAACCTGCATCCTCAAGTCGATTCTGTCCGGATTAACACAGAAAAAGGGAGAGGACTCAGTCAGCGCCTTGCCGATTCAATTAAAATCCAATCTGGAAGAAAAAAAAGGCAGAACCAAACACTAACCGGCCTTCGTTTTGTTCAGCTGTCAGGTACACCAGTCGGACTTTCTCATTTAGAGCAGGGAAGTGTGAAGAAGAGCAGCCCTCCAAGGGAGCGAAGCAGAATTTAGCTACAATTGGACGAGGTGCTGATAAAAACACAAGCTATTACTGAGGCAAACTCAATCTAGAGACACAAGTGACTAAAGAGCTCTGCAGCCGGCCGAGCCGCATCACAGAGCAGGAATAACACTCTCCTCCGGGGGGAAACGTCTGCCAATACAACCTTCCATACAAAGCAGATCTCGCTGAAGCCTTGCTTCATAACAGCAGGAATAATTCAAGCTGTTATGTTGGTTAAGCTGGATTTACAGTGTCATCCTTTCCCATTTCTTATTTCATAGGGAAACAAGAGGGTGTGAAGAATTATGTCATAACAAAACAAATATTTGCTAAAGGAAAAATATTCATGCCTGCAAACTGAGTCATGGTGACCTTTGAGCTGCATTATTTTCACTAAATTTGATCACTGTGTCCAATGTTTGATTTAAACCATATTTCTTAAAGAGCTTATTTTTACACATACACTTTAATTTCTGCAATGTTAAAACTTAAGGGAATTGTATTTTTTCTTTTTTAACAGTTGTGTTTCTGTGTTCAAATTTGAAAACTTAGCTCTAAATTAAGACAGCGAGTAGTTACAAAGAAATTATAATGTTATATGGTAACACAAGGAATAAGGAATTGACACAACTACAGTACCACCTAAGAAACAAGTTTTGAAGGCAAAGACACCTGCTTTGCTCCTATTAATGTGTCGTATTGGTTGGGCTGGGGAAGCTATTTATATAGTTTCCTGATGTGTTGTTGTTGTTTAGACAAGGCACCACTCACAACATGTCTGGACTGAATATCTGAGCGCATGAAACATTTCTTTCTGTCACAAAATGTCATGTTTTTTTAACTGAATGTTTGCCTGTGGTAAACGTCATGCAACAGGGATGGAGACAAGAGTGGTTCTTCCAACAAAAACAAAGATTACAGCATCCTAGTCTAAGACCAGTGTTACAACAAGATCTCAAAGTCTGTGACACGACGAAAACTGTGCAGCCTGTAGTATGTTGTCACATTTGCCAAAGGTTGAAAAAAGTAAGACTCTTACTTTCCTTATGTGTCCGCAATAAATGTATAGTAAAAATAGAGGTCCTTCTGCTTATTCCTGGAGGCGGACAGAATTTACTTGTTTCCTTGTGTTTTTTCCTTCCCTTTTCTTCAAACTCTTCATGTTTTGAAAAGATAATATATGAATTTTTAAAATTGAGGACACATTCAGTGGTGAGACAGCCGGTATTTTCTCAGTCAGCGCAGCAACTGCAGGTAAATATTTGTTTGTTTTTTAAAATTAAGGATCTAAAGCTGCAACAATCAAAAAACCACATGCTATGGCAGCGGTGGGCTATTCCAGTTCCTGAGGGCCGCTATCCTGCAACTTTTAGATGTGTCTTTGGTTCAGCACACCTGAATCAAATAATTAGATGATTGAGAGAACTCTGGAGGAAGTGACTGCATACTAAGGAGGTAACCGAGCCATTTAATTCAGGTGTGTTGGAGCAAGAATGGATCTAAAAGTTGCAGGATTCCGGCCCCCAGGAACTGGAATTGCCCACCACTGTGCTATGGTGTTGCAAACATTCTCAAGATTTTACGAATGAGATGACATATACACACGTATACATGCATACCTATATACACTTTCGTGGCCACAAATAATATATATATTATTTTAGGGGGGTTTCCAACAAAACTACGCTTGGAATTTGGCCTTAATACAATTTGTTAAAGCCCAACAAAAGACTGATGCATAAAGATCAAAGACCGAGCCTAAAACCTGGAAATAACAGGGTGAGACTGGTTTCAAGACCTCCATTCTTGTTATGGAATCCAAAATAAGTTTATTTACGGGAGTAATTAGCAATTCTAGAAAAAATACTTTAAAGGCTTATATGATTGCTGCTGGCTGCAAAAAAAGGAACTGAATCATGGTTTCCTTTAATCTGACCGTTGTGTTGCTTTAATGTGATTAGGAGGTTTTAAAGGGCACTTGAATTTACTACAGCATTTTTAAAATAAAAAAAAATGTATTGAAATCGAGAAACAATTTTTTTGAAGAATTTTAAAGGAATATTAGTAATAGACCTTGAGAGTGGCGATGAGGAAAGCCACAGATCCAGAAAAGAATCTCCCAAGACCTCCAGCTCCTCATAAACCCGCAGTGCTACTCACTTTCAGGGGGGAATCAGCACTTTGCCGCCTACATGTTATGTACCTTCACTATCTTATCATCTCTAAAAAATGCCCATGATCAACCCTTATCCTCCATCTGCACCTGTGGCTCAAATGTGTTCAGCGGTAACATGTTAGACACAAAGGTGACGAAGGTGTTTTTATTATAGTTTTGATTAAACAATTCATGTATGCAAGACATTTTTGGATTTCAGTAATAGATAACATGATGACATGAGTAACAAAGAATTATGTGCTAATGAGTATAAGTATTTTTAGGTGGTTCCAGTTTCTTTGACCATAAGTCTTCAACCCTCTCTGAGGACCAGTCCTGTTGAAAGTGTTTCCCTGCATTAAATGATGTGCTGGAGCAGAAAGAAATCTAGAGGATCCTGAGGACTGGGTTGAAGACTCCTGCTCTATGTTGTACGAATGCGTTTTTTTTTGTTTTTGTTTTTTTATCATTCTTTCCAGATAATAACTTTCAGTGTGACGTCCTTCGAAACCCTCCAGGTCAATAAAGCAACCTTGGAAAACTGCAGGATGCTGCAAGCTATTCTGATCCAATCGACTACCAGCAGCTCTGTGGAAGAGATGGACTCCCTGGATGAGCTTGACCTCTAAGCCTCCACACCGGAAGACCTTAAACCAGAAAAAGGAGTCAGGAGGTGTTTGGGAAAAAAAAGTATGAATAATTCTTTGAAAAGTTTAACTCACAGCAAAACATACTGTTTGCTTGCTTTTTTTACATTAAAATTGAACAAACTGGGTATATGGGTGATGGTTTTTTTTTTATTTACATTTTTATTAGAGATTTTTTTTAGTTTTTGCTATGTTTATTTTTAAACCACTGTGGCAAGAACGAGTTTCAGACAAAGGATATTGAATAAACATTTTTTTTAAACTTTGTATTCCACTATATATATCTAAAAGAGCCATGAAAATAAAGTTCTGCAGCATAAAGAAGAAGTTATAAAGTTTAGCAATTATTTTGTGGATTATCCATCATCTGAACGTGTCAGTAGTAGTTACCAATAAATGTTTAAGTACAGCTGGATCACTGTGTCGAGCTCGGCTCGATGGTTAGCTCCGTTATTCTAACAGCCACACAGACGGTTTAAAAGCTGGGCCTCAGCTCAAACGATCCAACATCACTGCCTCATCCATGCATCTAGTCCAATTAGAGGACCAGCTGGAAGGACATGACGAATGACCGGCTGAACTCTGGGTGCCCATAAATTTAGCTGACTGCCATCAAGTTGCCGCTTTCTCTCCTGCAGCCAAATATCAAGCATCGAGCAAGTAATAGGTTCTTGATCATCAAATAGATGAGCAGAATAGGAGAAGCTTTAAAATGCAGCAGTGCAGACCTGAGCCACTGACCAAATAGATAAATGAAACTGAAGAATGCATCACTAATAACTTTTCATTTTATCCCACGCTAAAACACCTCAAATTCACGTTATGAATGCTTTGAACTTTTAGGACTTCTGGGTTATTTTGGGGAGGTCAGGCTTTCAGTGAAATGTAGAGAAATCATAGATGTCAGAGATGCAGAGGAACCGCTGACAGACAAAGGTGTGCAGCAAGAATAATCCCCAAATCTATGCTGCCACTCAACCTAAAAGTTTTAAAAAGATTTCACTGGACTTCAGAGTTATTAGAGTTTACTTTTGGCGCAGGTGAAACAAAAAGAACTGCTTCTGGAAGTGAAATAAGTCTCCTGGGAGACATATTTACACTGTAAATAATATCCGTAGAATTAACAGTGAATTCCTGTAAAATCATGACATAAAAAAACTGTAGATGCAAAAACAATGAAGCATTGTGTAATTTACAATGATAAACTGTAAAACTCCTAACCAAATAAAACTGTTAATTTTACAGTAAGAATATGTTGAATAGATCAGAATTTTTTGTATAATTAGCAAATTAATGTAATTTAAACACAAATTAACTGTAATGCCAAAAAGAAGTCATACAGTTAAAATTACATCATTGCCCTGTTAAAAAAAAGTCAGTAGCCTCTTTGGCACATTTCATAAAACGAGTTTTTGCCTCGGCAACCGCCCGAGCCGCTTGTCGCTTGGACTGCCATTACCAATCAGCTGCCTCTGGAATCCCACAGGCAGGGAGCACTGAGTCCATTAATGGTACTCATCATAAGGGGTCTTTGGGCTGCGCTTCGACAGATCCCTAACCTAATTTTGTTTACCATTTCGTAAAACTCTAAACCAAATAAAACTGTTAATGTGTTTAAAAGACAATACTTTTTTTTTTAAGAATAAATTAGGAAAGTGAAGCTTTATGTAGGTCTAGTTAACACGGGATGCCTATCCATGATGATATTTGAATGGAAAACGCAGCTGAATCAAACCATGGCCATCTGGAAGAGGACTTATTGAATCGATTCTCTGCTCTACATATATTGGAATTTTTCATGAAACCAATCATTGGTAAGTAAACAATTCTATTTTCTGTTTATTCCTGCTATGTAGGATAGTTTATTTTACAAATAATTTGTTCTTTGCAGGAGAATATCAAATTATTTTGGTTCAAATGTTAGCTCCGCCCATTCACAGGCTGTATTTGCGTATCAGCGTCAACGTCCCACAGAGTGGCTACTAGCTAGGTTGGTACACGTGCGTGTTCGGCTCTCTTGCAGTTGCACTTAACAGACACCAAGTTTGAGTAAGTAATGTCTCTGGTTCTAGCATCAGGTTAAGTCAAAAGACAATTTTGTGAAACAAAACGGCGCGTTTTTATAGATTTCAATGGCTGATAGGCGAACTTCACATTGCTAGTGGCTTCTAGCAGCTAATAGCTATTTTGCCTGTTTCAAGCTCCCCACGCCATGATTCAGTAAGTAATGTCTCTGGTTCGAGCATCAGGTTAAGTCAAAAGACAATTTTGTGAAACAAAAAGGCGCGTTTTTTTTTTTATTTCACTGGCTGATAGGCGAACTTCACATTGCTAGTGGCTTCTAGCAGCTAATAGCTATTTTGCCTGTTTCAAGCTCCCCACGACATGATTCATTGTCATTTTTGCGGGAGAACATTGCACACGTTAAAGGGTTCTGTGTTGCATTGTAGGGTTGTGATGTTCCATTATGTGGAGGACACTTGCCTGGCTAGAGAAGTGGACATCAACAGAGTTCCCTTGACTCCCACGATTGTTGTATGTGGTAAGTTAACCTCACTCACAAATATATCCCAAATTTCTTAATTTCTAATTTAAATTATGTTCATGCAGCATCTGTAATTGTTTTTGTCTCCGCTGTTAATTTCAAATACCCCCACTCATTCTCTCACACACTCACTCACACATTCACATGAACACACACACACACCTGCCTTCCTAAGACTGAACACGTGCTCTCTCATTCACACACTGACCTCTATCTCTTATTTGTTTCAGTTTTTTTTAGATGAGTTTTTTTTTTCATTCGCATACATATAGTACACACACTTGGTTTTACACTTGAGCTACGAGTTACTGACATGTTGAAATGTTCCCTAAATTGCTGCTGTTTTTTTTTTTAAATAGGGCAGTCCTGCTATTCCTCGAGACGGATGCTGAGTATGGATCAAGTCATCGTGAACAAGAACATCTCTTCTTTCATCTCGGCCTTGTGCATGATGTTTGGCAGCTATTACTGCTTTAACATTCATTACCCATCCACGGTTGCATCGACCCCGGAATTTCTTCAGAGGTATGTTATTTTATTTTTTACAATTGTTTTGTTCTATTTATTTCTATTCTATTTAGCAACATGGGGTTAAGTGCCTTGCTAGGGGCTAGCTTCAACCCCTGACTTCTGTGGCTACTGGCATGATAACCAAGTTTCTTTACCCCATCGCCACCACCATCTTAGTCAAGATAACTGCTCTGTAGCATTGCTAACTGAAATACAATGTATCAAATAACATGTATCAAATAATGTTGACACCTTGTTAAACTAATTGCCTGAGTATTTTTTAGCAAAAACGATTTCATTTCATGGGCAAAATGACATGTTCTGCTCAAAGGACAACTTCGGTCCATTTCAACAAGAGCTCTATTGCTCAAGCTACTCGAGACTTGCCAGTACTGAAGACGCGAAAAAGTTTGGTCCAACTTGTATAGGTTTATTTGAACAGAGAATTAGCTCTGATAGCTAACCCATGGGGGCAGAACTTTACACTGTGTTTTATCATATCATTTGTTTAAATTTTGTATATGGCTGCTTGCACAAACACACTGTTTTAACCACTTTTTAAGCATTTCTAGTCATACACATTACAGTGTCGTGTTGTATTGTGTCGGCTGGTGTTGCATAGCTTTGGCGTTGACATTTGGAGCGTTAAATTCACAATTTAAAGTTATGTCCCCATGGGTTAGCTGTCAGTGCTAATTCTCTGTTCAAGGAAACCTATAGGATTTAGACCAAAATTTCTCACGTCTTCAGCCCTGGCAAGTCTCAAGTAGCTTGAGCAATAGAGCTCTTGTTGAAATTGACCGAAGTTGTCCTTTAACTGAGGAATCTATACATTATACCAAAGGTGTCTGGCATCAAGAGGGAAAAAAAAGACATTGATATGTCAATAGGCAGAGTGTAGTGTCTAATGTCTATAGGCCTTAAGGTGCACCCTCCCATAATTCAAAGGAACCAACTTTCTTTTAAAAGTCTGATCATACTGAGCATGAATCAGAATGTTAACACTGAACATTTTGGGTTGCACTACATGTTTCAGGTAGTCAATGTATTTCCATACATTGAAAATGCAATGGAAACGCATTACAGGAACATGACTCTCCATGAGCTAGGGGAAGGTGCAATGCAATTTGCAATGTTTGGAAAATACACTGACTACCTGAAACATGTAGTGCAAAATGTTCAATGTAAACATTCTGATTCATGTTAAGCATGATGAGACCTTTAAAAAAATAAATAAATAAAAAAAGTTGGATTATGTGGGGGGTACACGGTTGGCCCCTTAGCTCCCCGCCTACCAGTTAAACTTTAAGTAATGGAAAACTGCAACCCGTATTCTCACCTTTTTTGTCTTTTCCTTTGTACTGATTTGACTGGTTGAGATGGTTGTATCATTTATAGTGGTATATGTGTTTCTTCTCTCTTCTGTTAACCTAGATGTTTCTTCTCTATTAATCCGGAGAAGGGGACGAAAGTGGAACAAACAAAAACAAAACGGCTCCATGTGAATCCAAGAGTCCTTACTTTGATTCAGGACCTCTCAGACCATGAATGGCGAGCTATTTAAAAAGGTATGTGTGCTAGTGCTAATGCTACTGCTGTCCTTGATTATTGACTGACTTTACTAATGAAACTAATGGAGGTTATGTATTTCTTTCTCTTCTCTCTTCCATTAGATGTTCCTTCAAGTGACCGCAATAGTGAACACCCATATGTTTCTCTAGATGTTCTTCTAGAAGCAATGCAGTTGCATGTTAATCTAAGCTTCTGTAACTTGGTTCATGACCTTTTCAACCATGAATGGCGAGCTGTTTGAAAAGGTACAGTACAGGCCAAAAGTTTGGACACACCTTCTCAATCAATGTTTCCTTTATTACCATGTCTATTTCCATTGTAGATTCTCGTTGAAGGCATCAAAACTATGAATGAACACGTGGGAATTATGTTCAATGCATCCAGAGAGTATTCACACCCCTCTCAATGTTTCAGCATTTGTTGCATTGCAGTCATGTCCTTCAGTCAAATAAGTTCATTTTTTTCTCCCTGATCTAGAATCCGTGCCCCATAATGACAGCAAAATACAGAATTGTTGAAGTTTTGGCAAATCATTAAAAAAACTGAAATATCCACATGGGCATAAGTATTCACACCCTATGTTATAACACTCTTGCTGTCATTATGGATCACTGAGTCTAGATCAAGGAGAAAAAAATTAACTTATTTGACTGAAGGAGATGACTGCAATACAACAAATTGTGAAACATTGAGGAGTGTGAATACTTTCAGGATGTACTGTACATAATTCCCACGTGTTCAGTGTACGTGTGCTAATGCTACTGTTGTCCTTGATTATTGACTGACTTTACTAATGAAACTAATGGAGATTATGTATTTCTTTCTCTTCTCTATTCCATTAGTTGTTCAAGTGACCGCGACAGTGAACACCCATATGTTTCTCTAGATGTTCTTCCAGAAGCAATGCAGTTGCATGTTAATCAAGCCTTTACCATGATTCACAAGCTCTCCATGAATGGCGAGCTGTTTAAAAAGGTGTGTGTGCTAGTGCTACTGTTATCTTTGATTATATTGACTTTGCTAATTAAACTAATGGAGATTATTGTGTTTGTTTCTCTTCTCTATTCCCCTAGGTGTTACTTCAAAGTGATGGAGCCGATGAACACCTATATCACCTTTTTTCGTGGCTCTATATTAACAAGGTTCACATTTATTCACTCACAATCCCTCTCTCTCACAAACAGAAGTGCGACCACACACACACAAACACACTTTAATGATCTTTCTCATTATTTTTTCAACAATAAATTTGCGTTATTGTGAATTGTATATTGTCTGATGAGTGGTTTGTTACAGCTTGACTTTTCATTTAGAAGTAATTTGAAGCAATGTAGATAGTAAGACTGTAAAATATATATATATATATATATATATATACTTACTGTTGTTTTTCCAGAATGATTTTGTTAAAAATACAGTACAAATGTAAACATCTTTAAAAAGAAATGTTGTTTTTACCGAAAAAAACTGGCAGCTGTGGTTGCCAGAATAACCCCGTTAAAAATACAGTACAAATGTAAACAACATTACGAAACAACTTGTAAATTTCACGTCCTAAAACTGCTTATTGTACACTGAATAACTGCAAAATGTACATTTAGTCATTATTTATTGTACATTAAATCCCAGTAAAATGTACAAGTTGTTCCGTAATGTTGTTAACAGTTTTGTTGTATTTTCTACGGGATTATTCTGGCAACCACAGCTGCCAGTTTTTTCCGTAAAAACAACGGATTTTTTTTTACAGTGTAGAGTGAGGAGAGCCCGAAGGAAAATAACGAAATCCATCGGAGGAAGTGAAGATGAGAAAAAACAGAAACTAAACCACACACAGAGATCTGCAGTTAACAGACCCGCCTCTTTTATCGCTCAGTTTAACATCGGATTAAGCTCAGTTGCTCTCGTCTGTGAAAACTACATATTGAGGACTTGCTGCAAAATCTGTTCCTGTTTTTCAACCTTAACCCCCAACACAAAACATAATGCTGAGCACGGAGTCTAAGAGCAGCACAGCTTTAAGACAAGACAAATGTAAATAATTCATATATGCAGATAGGCCCCTGAGCAAAGCTTTGCTGTCCTTCACTGTGTTCTCTGCAGAACACCAGACAGAATATGCCGTCGATGGGAGATCTGCAGGTCCTACCTGACTGATCTCTGTGGACACAGCCATGCTTAAATAATGGATCTGTAGTTTTAGGGGATTTTGGTAAAAGTCATGTTTCGTAGCAGCAAACAGCAGCTCTCTATCATCTGCCTGTGAAGCTCTAACCAGGGTTTGAAGGTTAAACAGCACTAAAAAAATTGAAATCTAAATAAGTCATTTTTTCTTAAAATAAGTGCATTTGTTCTTGAATTGAGCAGGAAAGTGAGACATTTTGCTAGTGGAATAAGACTATCTACATTTAAAATAGAAAAAAAATGCATTGTGGTATTTCAAGTGCATATTATCTAATTATCTTATTTTAAGAATAAGTATACTCATTCAATTGGCAAATCATCTTATTTACTACTTATTTATAGATTGTTTTTGGCGTGCAGTTTTAAAATCACTGCTTTCTATTCAGAAGAAATCTGAAAATGCAGTTTAAGTAAAAGATTGATGCCATGCAGCTTTCTGACACATTTTCACTTTTTTTAACTCTACAAGTTTTATGGCGACTAAATGTTTTTCTTTGCAAGACATCACAATCTAGACATGTTTGGAGAGCTTGGATAAAGTTTCATGTAACTTCAGATTTAGAGGAAGCAAAGGTCAGAGGATGTCATGCCGGCAGCATTCCTGGCTTCAATATAAATATATCACAGAAGCTAAAAAGATTCATGGGTAATATTACAATGCAACATTTAATGGACTCCAAAAATAAAAAATAAAATCTTCCCATTTCACAGACAAAAAAGCTGTTTGTGCTGCACTAAGTCCTTATACTGAGGGAGACATAGTTTCAGTCTTATTGTTTAGTTTATTTGTATTCAACTACCATCAAATTGTGTTCATAACAAAGAGAGCATGACCTGAATTAGCCTGAAATGTTTCTAAAGTAGTTATTGCAGAAAAATACTGCAGACACAAAAGAGCCCAGGCTGTATCTCAGACTAACAATGACAAATGAAAAGAACAAGGTTCCTTAAAAAATGAGTAGTTCTTTCAAAGTAAGCTTGAGTTTCCATATTTGTAGGTATTTTTTTACCGATGTATTTTAAATAATAATAACCAGTACAGCTCTATTGGTTCGGTATGAAAACAAATGAACACAGCCTTGTGTTTTTATCTAAACACAAGGAGAATGTTTATGTGGGATCTAAGTTTGCTGATTTTATTGAGAAATGTAATAAATGAACAGCAAAACAAAGATATTAAACTCTGCTATTTGGAAACAAAGAAGCTAAAATGGAAACAGAAAATTAGACTAAACCAGAACAAATTGATAAATTTCAAATAAATGTCTGCACTGAACTGAATGAATTACCTGCAGCAAGTTGCATTTAAACGTCACTAGTTTTAAACCTATACTAAACTTCATAAATTCTTTTGACTCAAATGCAATTTTGGATTTTTATTTCAGTATGTTAGCTGCAGAGGAGGGAAATGGGCCTGGCTGCTGCAGCATCTACGCCTGTCTTCACCTTTAAGGGGAACATGCAGACATAACAGGGCTTGGGGTCAATGATGGTTACAAGGAAATCGTTCTTGAACAAAATACCTTCAGGGTGCAAACGTAGAAATCCTGCCCTTTGTCTACAACAAGATGTCACATTGGAAGGAAGCAACCCTACAGTGAGACATAGAAGTTGGTATGAAAGGTCAAGAAGTCTAACAGCTACTGAGTCACATTCTCTAGCATTAATTTCTAACTCAGTAGCTCACTCTGGTTGCAGACAAAGGCTTTCTGATTAAATAATGTCGCCCTGTTAACTAATTACACTGTGTTTTGTGCTGTTTTAGCTCCATTTGTCAGTAAATAAAGTGCTTTTTCTATATTTGACACAACAAGACAATGTGACCACATGCATAACAATGTCACTAATGCTAATATTAGTAAAGCAAGGCTTACTTATGCTGTTAGATATGGAAAAAAGTATTTAATACGTCAATATTTATATTAATTCAAATAGTTTCCAGATTCCTAATAAAAAGTGCCAGCAGATGGCGTACATTAGTGTTTATTTCTGTTGATCATACCCAGGCAAAAATTATTTTCAGGCTCAAAAAAGGACTACTGTATGCTATCAGGATGAATGCTTGGCATGTAGTGTAGAAAATGAACATGTAGTTTTGAACATGGGGTGGTACTTTTTGTTCAAAGTTTAGATAAACAATAGAAAAGCCTTTTCTGATGTATTTTAATGCAACTTCATCTTTGAGAAGTAGATAGGCCTACTGCTATACTGCTGTAGATGATAAATGTATCTGTCCAACATAAAGTGGACTGAAATACATTCTCAGACCCCTTAGAACCCCCCCTCTCCTCCTTCATTCACATCTACAAGCACTTTTCCAGGTTGTTTAGTGAGCTAATCATGCTGCCACATTCTGTGTAATTGGTCGTTTAAGTGCCATTTGAGGACAAATTTCAGCCTAATTTGTCCCTCCTGCCAGGTTCTAAAAGCTGCGAAGATTTCGTTTTATGACATAGAAGTAAGTGCATCAATTTAGAAAGCTGCATGTGATAAAAGAAACTAGTTCAGCGACTGCATCCGCTCTAAGAAATATGATGCAGCGATTTTAGGAAGCAGCAAACGATAAAAACTAAATCTAAAGCTCATAAAACAGGAGCGAGAAGTTTGCACATGGCTTCTTGTGGCAGTAAACCTCGCAGACCAAGCGGCCCCTGCTGATGTATTGATTAGCAAGACGACGGGCCCTGACTGCTTCGGCAATCAAGGGGGGAACCAGACTTAGTCGGTCCGCCGACTGCAGCTGCAGAGCATCATCAGTTTTAATAACACCAGCCTCTTCATGTTGAGCTACGCAACAAAAATAACATACGGCATTTGGTTGTGGTGTGTGAGCATTTGTGCATGAGGAGAGGGTAATTAAAGCAGTTTGTTGGGGTGCAAACTGTTTAAAAGCTGAAGGTAACAACAGTCCAAAACAGCAGCTGTGTGAACAGACACACATTCATGTTTGTTGTAGTTCAGAAACATTTCTATATTCCAACAAACCTGCCATGACATAAGAAGCAATAAACCCCTATATTTTTATTAATTCATGTTCCTAGCCTTCATTTTCACTAATTATTGAAAATGGCTATATATGGGATGTACAAAAAATTATTAAAATTCAAACACTTAAGTCTCAAATGTTTATTAGATTAAAATTAATTTAATCTAATCAGTAAAAGGATTTTTTTCCAGTGTGGTGATATTACGCTGCCTACTAGAGGGCACCACTACAGGTGCTGGTCATAAAATTAGAATATCATGAAAAAGTAGATTGATTTCAGTAATTCCATTTAAAAAGTGAAACTTGTATATTATATTCATACATTACATACAAACTCATATATTTCAGATGTTTATTTTGTTTAATTTTGATGATTACAAATGACAACAAATGAAAATCTCAAATTCATCATATCAGAAAATTAGAATATTGTGAAAAGGTTCAAAATTGATGGCCCCTGGTGCCACACTCTAATCAGCTAATTAACTCAAACCACCTGCAAAAGCCTTTAAATGGTCTTTCAGTCTAGTTCTATAGGCTACACAATCATGGGGAAGACTGCTGACTTGACAGTTGTCCAAAAGACGACCATCGACACCTTGCACAAGGAGGGCAAGACACAAAAGGTCATCGCTAAAGAGGCTGGCTGTTCACAGAGCTCAGTGTCCAAGCACATTAATAGAGAGGCGAAGGGAAGGAAAAGATGTGGTCGAAAAAAGTGTACAAGCAAGAGAGATAACCGCACCCTGGAGAGGATTGTGAAACAAAACCCATTCAAAAATGTGGGGGAGATTCACAAAGAGTGGACTGCAGCTGGAGTGAGTGCTTCAAGAACCACCACACACAGACGTATGAAAGACATGGGTTTCTGCTGTCGCATTCCTTGTGTCAAGCCACTCTTGAACCACAGACAGCGTCAGAAGCGTCTTGCCTGGGCTAAAGAGAAACAGGACTGGACTGCTGGTGAGTGGTCCAAAGTCATGTTCTCTGATGAAAGTAAATTTTGCATTTCCTTTGGAAATCAAGGTCCCAGAGTCTGGAGGAAAAGAAGAGAGGCACTTCATCCACGTTGCTTGAAGTCCAGTGTAAAGTTTCCACAGTCAGTGATGGTTTGGGGTGCCATGTCATCTGCTGGTGTTGGTCCATTGTGTTTTCTGAGGTCCAGGGTCAACGCAGCCACATACCAGGAAGTTTTAGAGCACTTCATGCTTCCTGCAGCTGACCAACTTTTTGGAGATGCAGATTTCATTTTCCAACAGGACTTGGCACCTGCACACAGTGCCAAAGCTACCAGTACCTGGTTGAAGGACCATGGTATCCCTGTTCTTAATTGGCCAGCAAACTCTCCTGACCTTAACCCCATAGAAAATCTATGGGGTATTGTGAAGAAGATGCAATACACCAGACCCAACAATTCAGAAGAGCTAAAAGCCACTATTAGAGCAACCTGGGCTATCATAACACCTGAGCAGTGCCACAGACTGATCGACTCCATGCCACGCCGCATTGCTGCAGTAATACAGGCCAAAGGAGGCCCAACTAAATACTGAGTGCTGTACATGCTCATACTTTTCATGTTCATACTTTTCAGTTGGCCAACATTTCTATAAATCCTTTGTTTTTATTGGTCTTCAGTAATATTCTAATTTTCTGATATGATGAATTTGAGATTTTCATTTGTTGTCATTTGTAATCATCAAAATTAAACAAAATAAACATCTGAAATATATGAGTTTGTATGTAATGTATGAATATAATATACAAGTTTCACTTTTTAAATGGAATTACTGAAATCAATCTATTTTTTCATGATATTCTAATTTTATGACCAGCACCTGTATATACTCTCAAGTGGATCTATACTGGTATTTGCAATAGAAGTAATGACAGAGTGGAGGTAGGCATGCTAGAGCAAAAACATGTATTGATCCAGGAAATTTGTGATTATCTTGATTGTTTGATGGCAACAAGGATGCACAATTCAGTTTATGTGGTTCTCTATGTAATTTTATGCATGTGATAAACTCTGTTTTAATCACCTAAATATGACCCATATAGCTTAATTATAGAAAAGTGAAGCAGATCACACAAAACACAACATGCAAAAAAAGAAAACATACATCCTGGAAATAAGTATGGTAGAATGGGAAAACTTCTGTAGCTTAATCCACTTTTTTCCAATTTTAACATTTCTCTCAGAGCAACCAAAAGCTGCTAAAAGCACAAAGTCTCTCCCAGCACTGATTGTTGGAGCTATATTACAGTTTGAGTCCACTTCATTTAAACAAAGTGGCACATAGTCTGACAGCATGTCGGGGCAACATACCCAGTTTTTTAATGATAAATGTCCATCTCTGTTCATTGGAAACTATGTGTTTCACATGTTTCATTAGGTCTTTGTTTATTCAGTAACCTAATAGTTTCCCATTTTGTTTTATCTTTAAAAAAAGTATATAATGTGCAAAAAACATATGGTAAAACAATATATAGACCTTTGTGTTCTGGAGAGACCTTCTTGACCTTTTTTTTTTTTTTTTTTTTTTTTTTTAAGAATTTCTTTTTTTACATATCCTAAATTATCTCTAGTTATACTGCTACAGGGTGGGTTGCTGGAAGATGTTTCCAACAATTTTTTTTTTCTTTAATACTTTCCCCTACTATTCTACAGTTGGGTATTTTCTGCAGTTAATGTTCCCTCTTCTCTCTGTCTTATCATGAAAGCTTCCTTGGTCCAGCTTTTCTGTTTCGTTCCTTTTATCAAATTCCAGATGGGGACATTATGAGAGTTTTTGTTGCATCTGATAGATCAATGTATTGGACAGATATCTGATACCCTGCATCTATTCTGGACAAAGGCATTTGTTTTAAAAACAATAGACTGCACTGCAGCTTTACCCCCAATGTGTTTCTCAAATAAACCACCAGACACCTATAGGAAAGATAATGCTGTAATGAACAGAGCAGCTGAATCATAATCTGGCAGATTTCATGATACAGTTTGGCCAGATGAGGTTCGGAATTACAATAAATGGAAATGCAATTTTTAAACTTAAATCTTCTTAAAAAAAAATAAATAAATAAATAAATAAATAAATAAATAAATATATATATATATATATATATATATATATATATATATATATATATATATATATATATATATATATATATATATATATATATATATATATATATATATATATATATATATATATATAAATTTATCTCCATAACTTTTGAAAAAACTATAACCACTTAAAAGAAAAAGTTTATTTTATTTTTTTCATAACAACTATGAGATATATTCCAGCTTGTGATGTCTGAAGCCACAATACACATTCTGCTCCATAAGTCACAATGTTTGCTATAATAACTTAATAATTTATCATCCTTGGTCATAAGACAAGGAGGTTTACAAGTCATAACAAAAAGGTTAGCAGTGTCTTAAAAAAAACACATAACCACATATTTCACTTTACATACCACAACATAGCCTGCAATAAGCATGTATTAGTGGCTGAGCTGCATACAGCTTGTTCCAAAACAAAAAAATGCCACCTCCCATGCTGGGTCATTGCACCTCTGTACCCTCTGTGTCTTTAATAAAGATCAGCAGAGCATTGCTGGCTGAACTGTACCTGTATCTGTGTGTGCAGCAACCTGCAGAAGGCCCACTGTCCCAAAATAAACTAATAGATAAATAAATAATAAGCAAGTGGAAAATTCTCTCCAAAAGGAGAGAGACCATCAGGGTCTGAGCAGAAAACCAAATTTAAGAGCTGAGGGAGGAAAGATTAGATTATACCCTCACCCACACACAGTTCTCCAAACACCCCCCGCTGCCAACCCCAACAAATATGCCTCTGCAATTTCTACACAGCAAGAAGTGATGTTGGAGGCGTCAAGCTGCCCTGTGGTGTTAACAAGAGTTGAGGCTGCTGCTGGTGTGTGGAGGGGAGGTTTGCAGGACTTGCAGAGTGATTGATAATCCAACTAGATCCATCAACTGAGCACATCCAGACTTCTAAATTTGTTTTTTTTTTATTTGTTTTTGAGGATCATATAGGAGCTAATTAAATTATTACTCCTGAAACTCAAGCACAAAAACTAAAGTGATACCCTCAACATTTTTTAGATGTCTAATCAATGTCAAACTGCCTCAGGATAAAAGCAGATCCCAGACGAATATGCAAAATATATATTTATTTTTTACTTTCTTCTGTGCTACTTTTTAAAATCATTCCCTCAGTATTTGATTTGCCTTTAACTGTATGACTTGGCTCACATGATTTTAGGGTTTGTTTCTTAATCTCCCAATAATTTAGAGGAAGTTTGGCTCATTCCGTCAGCCAGAACTGCTGCAGTTGAGTACCACTGATTACACACATATTTTCAGCTCTAAAAGCAAACCTATGTCTCTGAGATCAGGGCTTTGTGATGACCCCTCCAAATGATTGACTCGGTTGTCCTTCAGCCGTTTTGTAACTTTAAATGCTTGGTTCCACCTGAACAAAGAACTGAACTGTGCTTTAGAGGAGACTCTACTTGCTAAGGGGGCTCAGATCATTTGGAGAGCAGGAAGGGCTCCTGAATACCCGCTCCTGACTCTGTGATGACATTAGCCATCTCTTAGGGTGTTTTCTGGTGGAGCAGCAGATAAAACTCTATCCCGGGATACCCTCTCCACCCAGTGCATGTGGTAGGAGACAGAAAGGCCGGTAAAAATAGCTACACTATTTGAAGATGTCTCCCAGCCACACATCAAGCTGTTGCAGAAAGAGATCCTTCAGTTAACGACTGCTGGACAGCCGTTGCTCAAAGGAGCGTCCTTCCTCAGGTCCTTCCTCTTAGTCACTTCTAACCTCCCAAAAAATACCTTCTTTATATTCTTCTTTACATTCTTACTTTTTTATGAATTCCTCTAGGTTACTTGGCTCAGTTGTACACTTCCAAATTTCGAAAGGAAAAAGAACTGCATTTTTTTTTCATTGTAAATTTGCTTCTTCATATTCTCCTTGTCTTATTTTTTATTTTCATGTATTTTACCCTTATGTCTGTCGGAATACTTTCATTTCTATCTCACTGTCAACAATGGGTGGTTAGGTTGCTTAAGGACCCAGATGCAGAGCCGAGTGAAGCAAAGACAGTTCTGACAGGTTTAATTGAAGAAAAGGAAACAGAGGTAAAAATCCAGAAATCTAACTAAAAAGTTTAACAAACCAAAAACCATGGAGACATCAGGGGAAAAAAGAGCCTGAGGAGCCAGGGGGAGATGAGCTGAGTAGATGAGTACAGCATCGAGAAAGAACCAGCGCTGAGTGACTGCAGAGGTGGAGTATTTAAGGAGAACAAAACAAAGGATGGACTAACGAGCTGAATGAGGAGCAGGTGTGGGTGGAACTGGCAAGAGGGAATCCAAGGGGAAAGAAAACAATCACAAGGGGGCAACAGAGAGTAACTAAAGAATGCTAGAATATTATGGAAAATAAAAACAAAACAACTGATAACAGAAAACTCAGAGTCACAACAAATGAGAACCATAACACTCACCTTATGCTGGAACATGTGAATTTCCCCCCTAACGGACAATTAAGGTTGTTTTTAGCTAATCTGGTGAAAACATACGGTCACTGTCCATTTGAAGCACGTGTTTGCTTCAAAGTTTTAGCAACGTGGGTGATGTCTGGAGATGATTCATCATCATTTCCACTATTTATGTTCCTGAAGATACCATTTAAGTGCACTAGTCCCTCCTGTTGCAAAAGAACAACACAGCATACCGGTAGGAATGGCGTTTTAATACTTGGGGCCACTAATCAGCATTTTCCCCAAACATCACTAAAAAAGGGAAATTTGAGTGAGTTCTGTGATATTTATTTAATCTTACACATGAAAAACATGTTATTAGTGCAACTTTAAATGCTTCCAGAGATGCACGCTAGTTTAAATGATGACATGAATAAACCAATCAAAATGGAATAAATTATATTATCAAGCATAGGAATCAAAGTGTATGTGAATTATTTTTATTATACTCTGACTCTGATCAAAGTTATAAATACATTTTCTCTAAAAATAAAAATTACCCAGAAATAGTTTTGGTAATCCCAATGTTGATAATCCAATTTAATCTTAAAACAGTGAGGCCATAATATTATTCAATTTCTAAATATTAACCAGATAATTACAGGCACTGTTAAATATGTTGCTTGTAAATATTTGGTTTCAGCTGTATGGTTAAACTGAGAAATGTCAACATGTTCTACAGTATTTCTAATTATATTACAATATTAACACTCTGTCACAAATACCTTGATTTGGAAGCAGACAAAATCTGTTTTTAATACAGAAGCAACATGGAGACACAGCTTCTGGAGCACAAACTGCAGCACAGGCATTAGTTGTAAAATGTGTCAAAACAAGATCTGCAATAATGTTCTCAACAGATGGAGTATCCTGGCTCCGAGCTTCTGCACACTTATTCATTACAACCTCTGAGAGGAAATTAAATTTAAATTTAACGATGCTGAAACATTCTTGTGAAAAAGGAGTGGTCAATTAATTTCCACATGAGTAAGTCTGACTGTCATTTGGGGTCAGATCATTGGCTGAACTCAATCAAATACATTTGATAATAAACTCTAAATAGGAATTTTATTACCTGCTGGTAACAAAAGTCATTGCATTTAACCAATAACTTGAGAGATTTATCCTGGGACCTGAATAAATGTTTTTTTAAAAAGGACAAAAATTGCAAAATGTCAAAGTCATGTATCTCGCTGCATGTTTAGTCTAAATTCATTAGTCAAACTGTTCTCTATTAAAGCAGCAGCATGCTCTCCACAAACAACCAATTTACTTCCAAAATAAAAGCCAAAGAATATGTTTGCATAGCTTTGGGAACAGCACAGAGATATTCTTGAACATCTGTGACAGCTGTGGATCTGAATATCCACATCCAGTCTGCTTTTAGGGTAACTAAAAAAAATAAAAACAATCAACACACACAGCAATCTTTACAGTACCAAATAACACACCTTTGCAAACTAATATGTACACGTATTGTTAAACCTATCAATCTATTTTATGTGTTTCTTATCTTAGTATGAGCTAACATTCCTACCAAAAGCTACCCAAACAGATACTCCTTCTTCAAAATAAAAGCCGAAGGTTTGGATTTTTTTGCGTAAATAACAGCCCAGACATATTTATTTTCATTTTCTACTTATTATTCCCAGGTGATCTGCCCTTTAACTTTGCCCTGCAGGCATTTTGACAAAAATTAGTAAAGACTAATGCAAACGTTATCTCCGATAAATAATTCATACGTTCATAAATGACTAAACCGACTTTGGATTGTGATTAGGGATTCATAGGTGAACAGACAGATTTGATGTCGTAGATTTAACCTCATGGGAAAATAAAAACACTTCTTAATAGTTTTAAAAATGTGTTCCCACATTTTTCAGCCTTTTGTCAAGGTTAATCCAAATTGCCTGCCATTTACTATCTCAATTAGGCAAAACAAAAAAGAAAACTAAATATTCATAAACCTAGTCTCTGATTAGGAAATGCTTTGTGTTCATTATTTATTAAAACAAACTCCTTAATGGTAATTTATCAGAATGTTAAATTAATAGGTTTTTTCATGTCTCTTCAATAATAGAGCACAATATCTACCAGATTTTCCAGAAGCTCAAACATCATTTTTATATTTATAAACAATATTTTAACTTGTTTGAGGCCTTCCTCGAAACTCTAGATAGGCAAACCCTCCCAGCTGGCTGCTGGAAGGAGCTGCAGTGATGTGACGTCTCCTCATTCACATATAATGATCTCCACTATGATAAGAAAATGATTAATGCATGTCTCCACAGCAGGAGCTCTTCTTTCTGTGGCTGATGTCACTCGGCCACAGCAGGCCTCAGAGTCAAAGGCTCAGCCAGCTCACCACAGACTTCATCTCTCAAACCAGACAACAGCCTCACCAGCATGAGAGCCTCCTAAATGGATCAGGATAATACATCTGCTCTAAAATACAACTGGGAAACTGAGAATGAATTACACAGCAGGACTCAGGAAATGTGAATAAGTAAGAACATCATGTAGTTTGGATTTAAAAACAAAATCCAGATCAATAAAACTAGTTAAGGAATAATCTGAGTAACTTTTTATTCAAAATTTGGACAGAGAAACTTTGAATTCAACTTTAACTTTTATAAATTTTAACTTGAATGAAAGTCTTTATATATAATATCCTCTCTAAGTTAACTTTATAACAAACAAATTTTGAATGAATCTGGAGGTTTCTTAAGTATTAAAGCACTTTCTGAGGGGTTTGTTGTTTGGTTGGTTTGAGCAAAGAATAAAACTGACTACTGATTAGTTTCTACCAAGCTGGACAGAAATTGTACCCATTGCTCCCATAAAGCTCAGTGAATCATAAGGCTCTGCTTATATTAAATTATTCTATGGCTTGCTTGGTTTACTGTCTGAAAATTACAGGGACAACGTTTAAAAAGTCAAGCAATAAACTTTTTTTTTTTTTTAAAGAGCTGGAAGAGTCATCTGTAGAAAGTGATATGACCCAACTAACCAACTAATTAAATGTATGATAGACGGATCTACTGTATCTCACAAATTATGTCCAAAATCCAAAATAATAAACTTGCATTTAATTCCCAGAAATTACTTTTTAAATTCAGTTGATTTTTATTTTATTTTTTTCCATACCATAAACTAAATGTTTTGCTAACTCTGTATTATTATTTGTTTTGTTTTTTTTAATTGAGTTGTAGGTGTTGATAACAGTAGACAGGAAGGATCCTCTGTAGTGGCCTGTCTTGCATCAGACCCAGAGAAGCCTCTGACTGAAGACACTCTATTGTTGTTTATCAGACTGATGAAGAAGAGGCTCACTTTTAATAATGTCTTTCACTTTATGAAAATGTCTTCTTTGTGAAATCCCTTGTAGATATTCTAGATTAGTTTCTAGAACAGAGCTTGTTAAGCTTCTTCAAGCCATTTGCTTTATGCTGTTACCCCAGTAGAAGAGATCCCTCTCTGCACAACAGGCTTATAGAAGGTACGCAGCATGTTGCAGCAAACACTGAAGGAGCTAAGCTTCCTTACAGCCTGCTATGTCCCTTATAGCAGCCATCTTCACAGTTGCGTCTCTTCATGTTTGATTTCCAGGTAAACACCAAGATACTGTATTCATACTCCTCCACCTGTTATCCGGTGATGATAATTGCATTAAAATTTTAACAGTTTATTTTCTGATCTACAATCATCTCCCTTGTTCTGTTTAAATCAGACATCCCAAGATCCAAAAACTGATTTCCGGGAGATTATCATCCTGGGATGTCTGGTTTAAATGCAAGATCAGATGATTGTTTCAATGCCACAGAGTTCACCAGCTCTCTGCACTCAGCTTCTTGTCCATCTCTGATCAATCCAACAACTGCAGAGTCTTCTAAGTGTTTCTGTACAAAACACGACTCTGCCTGGTACTGGAAGTCAGATGTTTCTAAAGTAAAAAGGAATGATGATAGTACCGTACCCTGTGGTGCTCCTGTGCTGCATTTAACTTTATAAATGAATTAATAATGTATGTATAATTTAGAAAGTTTAGAAACAAGGCTAAGTTATTAGAACCTTTCCATTCATGGGACCCCCCTACTGTATGTACTAATTTCTCCAAAGAAATGAAAGAATCCAAATAAAGCACCATGTTGACAAAAGTAATGAAGTCAAATATGCTGCTTAGATATTAGGTATCATTTCAGCTCAATGGAAGGATTCCAGGCTTTATAAATTAAAATTGCAATGGTGAACCGTCCGTACTTATATTGCCACCTAAGGTCAGGGAACTCCAAAGCACTACGCTAAGTTTACACACATACTCATGCACAACATACTGATGGTAGTAAAATACAATGTTGCTTTTATCTATTTATTTATTTTATATAATTTATCTATTTCTTTTTATCTGTCAGTCAACTTTTCCCGTCCAAATCTCATCAATGTTTCCAATTTTTCTGACTGGGAGTAAATACATTTTCTTGTAAGAGGTCTCAGTTGTCTTTTTTGTTGGTTTTATTTTTCTCATTTTCTCTCAGATGACTTGTTTCCTATTTTGGAAAGTTTCATTTTCACCTTCGAGTCTCCCGGTGGCTTCTTTGAATCTCCATCTTATTATTTTTCTGAGTTGCACTCATTTGCATCTTAAAATAAGCTCAACCACAGTCCTAAAACCTGGACCGCTTTCAAGTGAAATTCTCATCAGTGCCGCTGACATCTATGGCACCGTTTAATAAAATATTACAGCCTTTCTGGTGAGGACAGCATTCTGTCACACAGTTTGAACACAGCTGAGACAACTTTACTTTTAGTTAAATTAATATCTCCTTGTTTGGAGATGTCAGGAAACATTAAATTGAGACCTGTGGCCTCAAGGGAATCTCATTTTAGTTTTCATTTCAGTTATACTTCGAATGCAGCTGCAGTTTGGCTACAACACAAAGAAAACTACAAGACATTTGCAGCCTCAATCTCTGACTTTGTGCTCTAAAGGTTCTTAGGGGCAAGTCAGCAAACACGCTGTCGTGCAGAATGACTTTGCAAGAAAATAAGAGCAGAAAGCTCTGTGTCGCAGGCTTTTTCCTCCCCCCATGGGGCACAGCACTGGGTAATTATTTTATAGTCTATCATGAAACCAATCTGACAGATGCAATTACGATGAGGCTGAGGCATGTCGGGTGTGGCAGCGGTTGGAAATTTCACATCCGTCTCAGGTCATTATGTCACTATTGATAGGTAGGTTGAAGTTAAACATACGACATCAAGGAGGATCTAGGTTAAGAAAAAGAAGACTTAAAACTAAATTAAAAGGAGTATTATTAAAACAGCAGCTGACGCTGATATAAACAAATAACCTTGGCAGCTAATTATCAGATTTGAAACCTGTTATTGATTTGAAGCATCGCTTCAACGGCAGAACATTCGGAACATGCAGGATCACCCTTAGAAAAAGCCAATTTCACATGGATTTGACGGTAATTAGTAGAGGTACTGCTTTCATATCCAACACCTCTGCAAGTTTGTGAATACTAAGGAATTCTGCAAAGGTAGGAAGGTGGTATATATTCATTTCAAGTTGGCAGCTTTGGAGTCAGGTTTTGAGTAATGTGTTTAATTCTAGTAGGTGCACAAGATCAGTGAAGCAAAGAAATGACGCAGAAAGTCTGACAGCATTACAATGCATTTCATAAAAAAAGAAATACACAGAAATAAAAAGGTACACAGCAACAATTTAAAGTCAGTCTGGATTAAATTAAAACTTATGTATGAGTTTAAAAAAGTACCCATTAGTCTCAGCATATTTTAAATTGCCCAAATGTCTTTTAATAAAATCAGCTTCTTAAGTTCCTGATCAGTTTGCAGTTGATTGGAACAAACTAAATTCTGTCCAGTCATTTGGAAGTGAAGCTAAATATCAACAGGTGAAAAGAGAACAAGATTTGACTAATTAGCTACACATTTTTCCAACTTTACTGACCGATCCTTAACCTGGACCTGCATAATAAATGCAGTTTGCTAGAATTAAAAGCTTTAACAAAAGGTGCAAAAACAGCAAATATATAAAAGAAACTTTCTGAGCTTGTTCGAAACAGTGATGGTTTAGGTCTAGGGAAGACGGCTGTGATATTATGCTGATTTGTAAAGCTTGAGGAGGCAGTAACGGTAGGAGCTCTCCAGCTCTGCAACAGGCTGCATGAGGGGGGGTTAGAGGGGCAAATTCAGACAGAGGCAGTCTTCCTAATGAGCTCAATAATCTCTTCCTCTACAGTAGATTAGCTGCTGCTCCATCAAACCACGTCATGAAAAGCTGACGCCACCACCTGGTTAAAAACCAGGAAATGGGTTTCACCAAATGTCTAAAATAGATACAGAAGTCAAAAACACTTACAAAATACTGCTTTGGTGATTCCAAAACATGAAAAAATATATTTATTGAAACTACAGAAACAACATCTAAGCTTTATAAAGTGGCAAGGCAACCATCACAGCCGTTCAATGGACACAACGCCAGATTTACCAAAAACGAATGAACAAGCTTGAATTTATATTAAACTGTCAGACTACATGAAAGGCAGCATGCAACTCTAAGCACATCTGGCAGAGGCAGATATATCTCCAACCAACTGAAGAAAAAAGATTGGCGTTTGGATTTCCTGGGCAACAACCCCGAAACACTCGCTGAGCGGCGGTCCAATCACCTTTAACTCCAAAGTCCATCGCCTTTAATCGGCAACCCCTCCGAGAGCAATTTGTCCTCAACATTTGTCAAGCGAAAGCAACATCCGAAGCACAAGTCGAATCAGGCTGGAAACATTTCAGAGAAATGCACATTTTTGCAGGCTGCAGACAGTGGAGAGGAAGGACAACCACAATAGGCCGTGAGTAAAACTAAACTGTTTTCAAATTATACCAAGTAAAGCATTAAAAAACTGCTAAAAGACAAAAAAGTAAAAAAAAAAGTGCTCCCTACACACAATACAATCACTAAGACTCAGGCAGTCTTAATTAGTGAAGTTAATTCCCTTCAGTGGCTGCATGGCTGAATAATAGGAGGAGAGGCTGCTTGAACCAACCGTCAGTAAATTTTTGCTAAATTATAACAAAAACCCGCCGGAGCAACGCGTCTCTATCCAGGTTTTACTTTTCTACTTTCATCCATCTGAGACGATCAAACTTAAAATGCAGATCACCTTGTCTTTTCTGTGGCTGCATATAATCCTCTGCTGACCTTTCACTTCTAAAACTTCATTTTCATCCCTGTTTCCCCCTCATTAGATATACGGGATGATACACACAGGTTGGGCTTGAACACCAGCAAAGTTAGACATCACTTTGATGCAAATCTCTTTTGGCACATCTATCCTAAATTTGCAATTCTGGAGCAATAAAGAGAATTTAAAATCAATGAGGAACGGGATCTAACAGGTCAGTGTTTCTATGAATTTCTAATTCTGTCAGTAAATGTCAGAGGATTCTGGAAACAGCTGAAGATTATTTCTTTTTGTACGAGTCCATAGAAGAACAAATGCTACCATCAGGGGAAAGCTTGAAATAAGACTTCAGAGTCACGCCACACACCGGCTTTCATTTCACACTAAGCACGTATGCTCTGTAGCATGGATAATATTTATGGATTTATTATTCGGTTCATTTTCTAAAAGAAGCAGGCGATAAACAATGTTTATTATTTGGAAAAACAACCAGTGCAGCATCTAAAATGTGTTTTTGTTCTTTTCCATGCAGCTTAAGATGCAAGGTTTTTGCTTAAAATAATAAAAAAATCGAATGGATAATGTTTTAAAACTCTGTAAAATAAATAAATGAATAAATAATATCTAATAATAAATGAACCCTTTCTTTGGTGAAAGATATTCTTTTAATTTTTTTGCAAAATCTAAAGAAAGAATTTCTTGCCTTTGCCGCCCTTTTGGCTAGTCGATTGATTGTTTTGAATTGGAAATCATTTGTACCACTTTCACAGACCCGTTAGATTAAATGTATTCTCTTTTTTCTCAAATTAGAAAAAATCAGTGTCGATGATCGGCAAAAGTGGAATGATTATGAATCTATGGGGACCATTAATATGTTAACAAGTCTGATATCTCACTTATTTCAGACACCAACATACTGAGCATGTATAATATGCTGAAGTTGTCTGTGGCTACGTCTTTTTAAGTTAATTAGATATTTGAATATGTCTTGTATTCAGTGGTGTCAAAAGTACACAGATTTGTTACCTAAGTAGGAGTATAGATACTGCAGTTTAAAAACACTCTGGTAAAAGTTGAAGTATCAACTTGACTTCTTTACTCAATAAAAGTAAAAAAGTATGTGCTCCAAAAACTACTTAAAGTATAAAAGTATAAAGTAACCTTTAAAAAAAAAGCCAGATGCAACTATATGAATTGTAAGCTAAATTTTTCGACTATTTGGAAAAATTCTTCAGATAGGGCCAAGGATGAGGGAGGTCTTGTCTCCATCTCCTGATACGCTCTCGCCTGTGTCCGACCTTTCAGACATTTCAACATCTTTTTCTGAATCCCACATTGTAGCATGGCATAGACAATTCACGTTTACAGTCTGAAGAACACCTGCTTGCTTCTGATGATTTCCTTCAGCTAACCAATGAGTGTTTGCGTTCAATGACTCATCCAATTACACTAGTTTTCACTAGATGTGGGTGGAGCCAATGATCTGCAATGGATGGCGCACATGATGTGAAATAAATATTTATAAACATTAAACCGAAGCCAAGAGTAACGAGTAACGTTTGTTTTAAAAATGTAAGGAATAGAAAGTACAGATAGTTGTGTGAAAATGTAATGAGTAGAAGTCAGAAGTAGAAAGAAAAATAAGTAATGGAGTAAAGTATAGATACCTAAAAAGTCTACTTAAGTACAGTAACAAAGTATTTGTACTTTGTTACTTGAAACTTCTGCTTGTATTTAACATTTAATGATCTGTAGGTTTTTGAATGTCAGTTTGTTTGTTTGTGTGTTTTTCTTTTTTCGTTCTTACAAAAAGAAAACATACTTTATTGTGATATGTTATTTGTGATGTTTTGAGGAAAAAAAAGAAAGTGGAAAATTTTTTTTACATTTTACATAAAAAAAAGGATGAACATGTTTTCCTTTCAGAGCAAATAAAATAAATAAATCTAATTTAGACATTACATGTATCTCAAATAAGGGACTCCTGATATACTTTATACTCTGTTCATTAAGCTTGAATTTCTCTGTAACATTGCACTATACAGCTCTATAGACTAATTAGATCTTATTGCATCTTTGGATTGTTTCAAACATTATTTTAGTGAGTTTTATGTCTAAAATCTCATTGATGTCTCATTGAATTTATGACATTGAATTTTCTCTTTAAAAAATGTGATGCTTACAATTAGACACATGTAATGTACAGAAGGTGTAATAAATTGTGCATTTTGTTTTATTGTCAAAATATTCAATAAAGTCTCTAGTTTAAAAAATATGAACTCTGACAAATATTTCTTATTTCAGATTTTACAGGATTATAACTCATGTACCAGCTGTGTCCTTTAAAACTTATAAATATAAGAGTAGCAGTTGGATACAGTTTTTTTCTTAACTGCTCAGCTGAAATGCATATTTGTGCAATCCTTCGAAAACCTGCTTATCGCCTGTTGTACAGCTCTTCTCCAGCTTTAGTGTGTAAGCTGTGCACTAATTCATTTTGCTGCTGCAAAGAGCAGGTGCCGATGTGACAGCTTCGTCCATATTTAGAAAAGCTCTGTAAGGACTCGGCATGCTGCCCCCCTGCCTCCAACATAGAGTTAGTGGCAAAGACTTTTCAGGCACAGAAAGAAAAAGAAAAAAAACAGCTGCAGCCCGGCGCCACAGGGAAAGCATGGCAGCTATTTTAGCTTTCACTTTGTAACCGAATACGAGGCTGGAATAGCGTCGCAGGGCAGAGAGTTATTTAGCCAGTTAGATGAAAAGATGTTTACGAATGTGTCTTCTCAGTGAAGAAATCACCAAACTGGATTAATAACAGCTGTCAAGTGGATAAAACGTTTCAGACGCAGATTATTAGACGTGGGTGATGTGCAGACAGCAATTACAAATCGGAAGATTGTTGCGCCTGGAGTGGCTCAGAATAAAGCACTAAACATGACACTGCAAGCCAGCTATTTGTCGACTAATAAAGAAACTGACAGATGGCTGCACGTCACAGAACTATTCACCCATGTTTGATAAAGTATTTTTTTTCTGCCTAATGAAAAAAAAAACTCTATTTTAGTACTGCATTTAGCTAACTACTGATAAGTAAAGAATGTGAGATTTATTGCAATGTTTTTAGGTGTTTAAAGCTGTTAGTGGAGGTATTAAAATCGAAATATGAGGTAGGGATTTATTATAAATAAATCCGAAGCATCCCTGCAAAACAACTCATGAGTTCCTGCTTTCGAGTGCCAGAAAAGAACAATTCAAAAAAGGTAGAAATGATTAGGAGGCTCAGAGGGCAGACAAAAGGGTAGTCAGATAACATAACCTTTCAAACTAAAAGTGGAAATTAAAGTACAGATGCAAACCAAAGAGCATGGCGATTGGTCTGATTCGTTATCGATTCCTGCATTGATTGGGCGTGTTCTTCACATACGGCCAGGCTCTTTATGTAGGCTGTTTTTCAGCTATGATTGGAATTCAAAGATGGAAAGCTCTTAACATCACTGCAGCAAGAGGCCAATGGAAAATTTCTACTAGAGCAGGTTCAGTCTTAAAGGCAGCAGCTTTTTTCATAAAGTATATTTCATGATGGGTAACTGTAGGAGATCCCATCTCTCCTGTTCTTTCTGCAAATAGTTTTTAGATCAACTTTATGCACAATATTATAAAGTATCTACTTTTAAAATCTTAGGTACTTTTTCACACAAAAAGCTGATGAAATCACTGAAAGGCAATGAAAGTAACTAGATCTCCTTCGAAGAGACCAGTGAAAACTTAACAAACAGGAAAACAAAATTCCTTAGAGATGTTAACAGAATTTCAAATAAAGATCCGCTGTTTTCTTTAATTTAACTTTTCTAAATAGCTTTTGAATCCGTGTATCATTCGTTCTTTCTATTTTCAATTGTCAATCAAAAAAAAAAAAAAAAAAAATTGACTGGTTATTTTGTTTTTTATGGTTAAACCAAAAACGAAAAAAGGATTTGTTTTTCATATATCAATTCTAAGCTCAGATCAAGAATACGAAATGGAAAAACGGACAGCAACGCAGAATTTGTTTTTAATATTTAATCGGTACAGTTTACGTGACCCGGAAATAGCTCTTTGCGCAGCAGTTGGGGTAATGAAGTGGCTACCATGGCGACGCTAGAACCACACACTATGTTGATCGAGAAGCTGTTTGTTGTTGCTAGTTAAAAGTACAGTGCACAGAAAAGTTTCAAGAAAAAAGTTATACCTGGAAAATCCTGCAAATTTTCTCCGTTGTCATGTCCTCCTCAAGAGTCACACGCTTGGATCCTCGAAATAAAACGTAACTGTCCATGGCTGATAGGTCCGACTGCCTTATCTGGTGCAGTTTGATCGAACGTGGTGGGAGTAAGCCAATTGTTTTTTTAGCTAACGCTCCACCAAACTTCCGGGTCATGTAAACTGTACCGATTAAATATTAAAATCAAATTCTGCGTTGCTGTCCGTTTTTCCATTTCGTATTCTTGATCTGAGCTTAGAATTGAAATATGAAAAACCAATCCTTTTTTCGTTTTTGGTTTAACGATAAAAAACAAAAAACAAAATAACCAGTCAATTTTTTATTTTTTGTTTTTTGATTGGCAATTGAAAATAGAAAGAACGAATGATACACGGATTCTTTTGTAATAATTAAACCATGACTTAGGTTTATAGGGAAGAGTTTCTTAGCCTGGTTTTAGTTTTAGAAAACTAAAATCCTTTAAACCTTTAATATTTGAGTCTTTGACATACTGTATTACATAGAATATATTACTTATTTTCTAATTTATTTAAATAAACAGAGAGATAACAATGATAAAGTTGTGACCTTCACGTAAATGAGGTTTGCTTTTGTTTTTGTTTTCAGTATTTTCTCGCTTTTATGATACTCTAGCACATTTTGCCATCTTCTGTTGTAAATTTTGCTATTTGGGTTTTCCACATAAGTTCTTTCGATGATGAAGGCACACCATGGACTTTGTGACCTAAACAGTTAACACATATGAGTTACTTTAAATGATTCCTCAGGCCAACATACAGGAAGTGACACTATCAATGCTACGAGCTGGGGCTATGTAAATTGGGAGTTGATGCACCGTCGTTGGGCAGGTCATGTGACCTGGAAGAACGTATGGCTACTCATGGAGATAAGGCTTTTGCTCTAGTACTTTTTTCGCCTGCTTCATTACTGGTCATGGCTGAGGCAAGGAAAGAGTTTAAACCTTCTGAGGAGGCTAAAAATAGAAAACGTAAAAGGGATCATGCGTGAGGAAAAACAAGAGTCTATATTGGAAAGGAGTTTATTATAAGACTGGCAAGTTAACAGTTTGCACCTGGTATACATTCATATTTTGGTTAATATTTTCTATGTTTAGTAGAACCCAAATATGGGCTGTTACAAGTGTAGCACCCCTAGTGGCCATAAGTTACATTTTGTGCCTTTAAATTTGTATTTTCCAAATTGGTTAATTCCTTTGTGTTTAACTGTGTAGTTTAGGTTACTTTGTACATTTAAAGCTACAGTGTGTAACTTTTAGCGACATCTAGCGGTCAGACTGCAGACTGCAGCAACATGAACATCTCCCCCCCACCGCTTCTCCCCCCCGACAGTACGGCGAGCGTTACGGGACAAAATGTCTTCCACGACGTCCGCATCACCTACCTTCTCAAGTGATGAGGTTTGTTTACATAGATAATTTTACAGTTAGTATTTCATTAGTCTGTGTAGGGTATAGATTTCATGTAGACTTAAGATAATAAATATACCCGTTATTTTTTCTACATCGTTGTGACATTTTGGCGATCTCGCAATCACTAGTTTGTTGGCTCTGCGCTGCCGTAGCGCAAAGATGTCTGCCTCCATGGCTGCGAGACCCGCTCCTATGTAATTATAAATAACGAATTCTAAGGCAACGCAAATATTAAGGTTAAGAGGCTGAGCTCGTAGATGATGATACATAACATAGTTATGTATAATATATTACATTTCTGTCTGTATATCCCTGTAATTATTACACACTGTAGCTTTAAACTTATTCCCTGTTAAATGTTTGTCAGATACTTCCCTGTGTCCTTTCTGTTTAGTTTTGTGTTCGTTGATTGGTCCTTTTCCCTCACCTTCTCCAGCTTCCCTTTGACCCAGCTGCTCCGTATTGGGCTCTTCCGGTTAAGTGGTAAGCTTTCATCCCTGCCTAAGTAGTAGAAGATCAATATTTCTCATAGTTCACTGCTAGATTCCTCTCTTTGACTAACATTAATGTTTTTAATTTATTGTGCTTCATGTCTGTTCCCAGTCTGCAAGACCATTGTGTAAGTTCTGTATATTGTTTGTTTTTCTCATCAAAGTACTCAGCCTTACCTGAATATATTTCTGCATTTGACGGATTTACGTAACTGAAACATGACAGCAAAGAATTATTAAAACAGAAAAACAAAACCTACTGAACGGTACAGGTGGTTATGGTGAGCTGAAACCATTTAGATGAAACAAACAATTATTTAAGTAAAAAAAGTCACATTACAAAAACTAAAGAATAAATCTGAGTGGGATACATTTCTGGTACCCACACAGACATTTTTATGTGCCTGCCGTGTTTCATCTGTAAGACCTGACAAGTTAAAAACAACCTTTTCCTCCAGCACCAACAAGGAGAATTACAATGGCACTAAAAGGGGAGGCTGGCTGTGCAATCTGCAGTAATTTGACAGGAATACATTGTATGTGTACAGGAGGAACTTTTGGCATAACAGTAGGGCAGATAAAATCATTTCTGAGTGAATAAAATCTGAAAATCAAACCTTATTTAAGAACTGTATAGGTAAAGGTAGAGAAACTGCAATTAAATCCAATAAGGCTCAACTTCTGTGACCTATTTAAAACTGGGTGGTGCTTCTGCTGCATTGGATGGGGAATTATGTTCCTAGAAGTCAGACTTTAAATATTTCATCTTTTTAGAAAGACTGAGCATTATTAAGAGAAGCAATTTTTATTATTTATCTTCTCTATTAATCTGGGTAATTTTGTAAACCCAATACAGCAAATTATTTCCAAAGCTCAATGCCTCAGTTTTCTGAGAGTTTTCTGTATTTGGGCCCAGGGTTCAAATAAATGCAGTCCTTTCTGCATCTGAATTACTTGCATTTTTTGATATGTTACAAAATGCATCGGCCCTACACATATAAACAATCTGGCAAAGTGAAGTTATTTTCACAGTTTTTAGACATGACCAAACTGATAATCTTCTGATCGCTCGGAGAAGACATATTGGAACTGCCTGGCTTAGCAACAATAGCAAACGGAAAAACTGATATGAAACAAGTACATACTTTTGGTTGGTTAAAAAAGAAAAAAACAAAATAAAATCGCAATTGCAATATTCACTGAAAAATAATAAATTTTGATTTTTGGCAAAATCTTTTAGCCTTACGCACAAGTCCAATTCTTGTTTGTACTCTCACCAGAAAAAAAAAAGGGGGGAATAAAAAAGGATCTAAATAAGCTATTTTTAGAAGGACTGTGTCATGAAGCGGTGTTGGATTGAGGACCCAAAAGCAGAGGCAAGTTGGCAGAGGTTGGCAGAGAAATTTGGTGGGTTTATTGAAGTTTACAGATAGGGAGGCAGGAATCAAAGATCCAACAAAATATCACTAACCAGAACCAAGGATACATCAGGGGAAACCAAACTCTAGGAGCCAGGGAAAGACGAGGTAAACAGACAGACGTTTTGACGAGGATCCAGCAAACAGGAACTGAAGAGGGAGGGCTTTTAAAGGGGACAGAGACAAAGAGAGGGCTAACGAGGGAATTGAAAACAGGTGAGGGCAGAGCAGAAAACAGAGCAAGGGAAAGAGGACACAAGAGGGCAGCAGAGGACAACAAATGGAAAACCAAGAAGACTGAATACTAAAAAGAAAATCATAACAGAAACAGAAACCTAACAGACTGTATGATTAACTTATCAGGTTATGACAAGTTTAAATTAGATTATAAAACATAAAAAGTAAATGTGAGTTTAAAAGAAATATTTTTCCTAAGAAAAAAGATTTTCTTTGTGTTTTAGGGAGGAAGGTGTGAAGCACTTTTTGATTTTCAGAAGCCACTCAACACAACCCATGCCCACCAGCTGGCCCAGAAATGTCTCTGTATATCCCTTTGCAGACCAATGCAGACGGTAAAGCCCTTTGCAGACCAATGCGACTCACATGCCTGAAATTCCACTGAGCGGACAGCAGAAAGACAAGAGACATGATGATGAAAACAGAGAACTGCAAGTAATGACCCAGTGGGACATGTCCATCACTGAGGGGTCATTATGTGACAGCTTTGAGAAAATTTCACACAGACCGTTTGTTTAATGGGACTTTGGGAGTGATGTCAGAAACAGCTAACTGGCTTTGATTTTTTGGTTTAACTTCTAACATGATTGTCCACTCTGGAAATGTACTGTTTTTATCTGTTTCTGTCTGATCTCCAGTCCTTTTTAATCTCTCCTTTTATGTGTACTCCTCTCAAGGGTTTAGGAACAACTTTGAAAACTTTAAAATGTTGACTGAGATTTGCTGCACATCTCTAAATCTTCCAACATGAACAGAGAGAGGTGGATATTTTTGCTGTGATGTACAGTAAGCTTCAACTTTCTGCAGAGAAAGTAAGCCTGTAACAAGAAGAATGGGCCACAGCTTGAAACATAAAGGAGAATCGGAAACTGGTTTTCCCCTGAATTTTATTTGCTTTCCTTTTCCACCCACAGCTTCATCTCTGATGCAGTTTTATTAAATACATGTTTTCAAACATCACAAAGAATGCTCCTGTATACCATATTGTGTTGCATTTCATTATTTCCTGCTGTTATATTACTGTTTTCTGCCTTGCTGCTGTAGAAAAACACAGTTCCTTTTTTAGGATACTGAAGCAGACAGGAAGGATCCTAAATCCTAAAGTTCTACTGGAAACTTCTTGCGTATATTGAGAGCAAAACGAAAATCTACTAGAAAACCAAGACTTTGTATAAAGTACCAAATTTATGACGTTCTTTAATGGTTTGACCTTAGTTGTAATAGTAGTGACAGATGTGAGATGAATGCTTCACTATCACACTACAGCAAGATTTTATCATTTCAAGACAGCCTATATGCTCAAAGATATTCGTCTTTGGGCATATAGGCAATAATGGCATAAAACAACTAAAAATGATTGTTTAAAATTATTACCTAAAATTTTATACAATTGATTCTATACATTTACAATACCTCCACTTGATAAAGATTGCAAACTTCTGTTAGAATCTTTCCTTCCATCTCTGAAAAAAATACATGGATTAAATTGTTGTGAAAATCAATTTTGCACATAGCTTATATATATTGATCTTCCCCTACAATTCAAAATCCAAATTAAGGATGCACATTTTTCAAACCTATGTGAAGAAGATGCTTCACAAAAAAATGGTGCACTATGCAGCTTAGAAAAAAACATAATGTGGTCTCCCAGCAACCAGCACAGCTGCCACTGCGTAAGCTTGCTCTCACGCACCATCTTTCAAGGCTTGCACAGATTTTTGACAATTAAATTAATTAAACAAAAATAAAATTTGTCAAAATTAAAGTGGAGGGTAACCAGATTTCAGTTGCTGAAATTTTTTTTGAAATAGTATATCTTGTTGTACTAAATTCATTGTAGTTTGACCGTCTCCATCAGCTTTGCACACCTAAGGATTGATATATTTATGTATCAAAGTGCAGATAACAGAAACAGAGTGGCATAAGGAGGATACTGGAGATCTAATAACAAAAAGGCAGACAATTAGGAACTTGGTGAAAGACTGGGTGTAAAACTGGGGAGCAATGCAGAGGATTAAGTGAAGACCAAGAGTAGACATGAAGCATCTAACTAAAAAGTTGAATTATGGTGTGATCCAATTCTTGTTTGTACTCTCACCAGAAAAAAAAAAGGGGGGAATAAAAAAGGATCTAAATAAGCTATTTTTAGAAGGACTGTGTCATGAAGCGGTGTTGGATTGAGGACCCAAAAGCAGAGGCAAGTTGGCAGAGGTTGGCAGAGAAATTTGGTGGGTTTATTGAAGTTTACAGATAGGGAGGCAGGAATCAAAGATCCAACAAAATATCACTAACCAGAACCAAGGAGACATCAGGGGAAACCAAACTCTAGGAGCCAGGGAAAGACGAGGTAAACAGACAGACGTTTTGACGAGGATCCAGCAAACAGGAACTGAAGAGGGAGGGCTTTTAAAGGGGACAGAGACAAAGAGAGGGCTAACGAGGGAATTGAAAACAGGTGAGGGCAGAGCAGAAAACAGAGCAAGGGAAAGAGGACACAAGAGGGCAGCAGAGGACAACAAATGGAAAACCAAGAAGACTGAATACTAAAAAGAAAATCATAACAGAAACAGAAACCTAACAGACTGTATGATTAACAGATGTGAGATGAATGCTTCACTATCACACTACAGCAAGATTTTATCATTTCAAGACAGCCTATATGCTCAAAGATATTCGTCTTTGGGCATATAGGCAATAATGGCATAAAACAACTAAAAATGATTGTTTAAAATTATTACCTAAAATTTTATACAATTGATTCTATACATTTACAATACCTCCACTTGATAAAGATTGCAAACTTCTGTTAGAATCTTTCCTTCCATCTCTGAAAAAAATACATGGATTAAATTGTTGTGAAAATCAATTTTGCACATAGCTTATATATATTGATCTTCCCCTACAATTCAAAATCCAAATTAAGGATGCACATTTTTCAAACCTATGTGAAGAAGATGCTTCACAAAAAAATGGTGCACTATGCAGCTTAGAAAAAAACATAATGTGGTCTCCCAGCAACCAGCACAGCTGCCACTGCGTAAGCTTGCTCTCACGCACCATCTTTCAAGGCTTGCACAGATTTTTGACAATTAAATTAATTAAACAAAAATAAAATTTGTCAAAATTAAAGTGGAGGGTAACCAGATTTCAGTTGCTGAAATTTTTTTTGAAATAGTATATCTTGTTGTACTAAATTCATTGTAGTTTGACCGTCTCCATCAGCTTTGCACACCTAAGGATTGATATATTTATGTATCAAAGTGCAGATAACAGAAACAGAGTGGCATAAGGAGGATACTGGAGATCTAATAACAAAAAGGCAGACAATTAGGAACTTGGTGAAAGACTGGGTGTAAAACTGGGGAGCAATGCAGAGGATTAAGTGAAGACAAAGAGTAGACATGAAGCATCTAACTAAAAAGTTGAATTATGGTGTGATCTGACATATTGGTCCATGTGTTTGCTCATCCCTCACACATGGCTTGTGATCCACTGCAAATAGGACATTCATGGTTTTCCTCCTAGACCTCTCCCGTTAAGGCCAGATACTCATAGTACTATGAGCTGCCCTCTCCACAGGTTCTCCTGCAAGAGCAGTAAATCTCTGCAGCTCCTCCAGTTACTGTAGACCTCTTAGCTGCTACTCTTATTAATTTAATCCTTCCTTGTTAATAACATCCACAAATTAACTCTATTGGTTAGTTCACTTCTGAAGGCAATTGGTTGCAGTAGATTTTATTTAGTGGTGCCAGGTTACAGGAGGGCCGAATAGAAAGGCATGCTGCTATTGTTTTGTTAAACAATGAGGAAACCATGTAATATTTTCCATTCACTTCTTAGTTCTTTTTGCCCCTGCATCTCTGACCGTCCTCCTGTCCTGATAAATAAATTCAATCAGCTCCACAAAACCTTCAAAAAATTTGAAAAACAATCCAAGTTGCTGTACCTCAGTTAGTAAGAAGAGATACTTGTATGAATTGTCCAATCAAATTGCTAGAAGGTATCAAAACATTTGTCTGCATAGAGCTGAGCATTTAAAGGTAGGGAGGAGGTTCAGAACAAGGTGAGACAAGTTCTTCCTGCCATCAAATCCTAGTAAAAACAGAGCAGCAGCACAGCTCTGTCCACAGCCTGTCAAAACACAGACATCTCAGTCAGGAAGAAAGACAAGCACAAAACTGTAATTTCTGTCATTTATCAAACTGATGCATACTGACAGAGTGGCTCCTTGATATTTTGTCCTGGATTAGACTCTTTTTAGCGGGTGGTTTCTGAAGGCCCAAAGGAGGATAAGCACAGCAGAGGGTCTGAAAAATATGCAGGCAACTGTCTGCTACGACCCGAGGGTGTTTGGATTATGCTCCTCTTTTGTGCATTTGTTTGATCTGTTCCTTCTTTTTTATTATTTCTTAAATATTTTGCCATATTCCGTTGTCACTGTTCCCATATGGTGAATAGTTTCTTAGTTTATTTATTGCGTTCTCACTGATTCCCTTCAGTCGGTATTACTGTTTTTATCTTTATTAAGTTGTGTGTGTGTAAGTTCAACTCCCTCTGAGTTCATTTTCATTTTCCTCAGCTGTTCCCCCAGATTAACCCTCATCCATTCTTCCCTCAATATATTAACTGGTTTCTGCCTAAACCTTTGCACATCTAGCTGTACGTTCAATTTGTTTTTGTTATCAGTATTAAATTGTTCTGTTGCCATTCTCTACTTTTGTGCCTTTAATTTTCTCAAAAAAAGGAACAGTCATGACATCGTCAAGAGCGTCATGACGTCATAACTTCTTTACTACAGCACGTAAATGTGAAAATCATCTCTCCTTCTGACACAAAAATGTAAAGGATAATTATCTAAGATAATTATCTAGTATTTAGTGTGTTTTGGTGCACTTGAAATAAATAAATAAATAAATAAATAAATATATATTTTCATGTAATCAGTTTTTTTTTTCAATCTCTGAAACTAATATATAATGTTAAAAACCCAGAAATGAACTAACAAAACTAGCACTTCTCAGGGTTTTTAACATAAATTAGTTTCAGAGACTGAAAGTGAGTTTGTTTTTAAACTGATTAAATAAAACTGTTTTGAAATGTGATTTAATATGCTTTAAAAAGGGAAGCTAATTCAGTTTCAATTCAGCTTCAATTCAGTCTATATAGCGCCAATTCACAACACCTGTCATCTCAAGGCACTTTACAGTTCACCAGATCATACAGTCAGATTGATTCAAAGTTTTCTATCCAAGGAAAACCATTTTATTGCATAGACTCATTTACTGGATGCAATCCCTCGCACTAAGCATGCTTATAGCGACAGTGGAGAGGAAAAACTCAATTTTAACAGGAAGAAACCTTCTTCAGAACCAGGCTTAGTGTGAGTGGCCATCTGCCAAAGCAGACTGGGCTTCAAAGAGACAGAAGCAGAGGTGCAACTTATGTCCATGTACTGTAGATTGACAGTACAACTAAAAAACAAGATGAAAACAACAATGTTTTTTTTTTAAGCTAAATCAGTCTGTTTATTTAAATTAAAGTTTAGAACTGTTTGGAGATGTTTTGATACTTCAACCACTTACTTTTCAAGCAGTACCTGAATGCAGTGTGCACACCTTTTGGGAAATCCAATCTAATCAATGGAGATTCTCCTACTTGTATCAATGTGCAGAGTTTAGGCTCACTGGATGCTGCATGGAGGTGGATTTGGACTTTAACTGAATTCATCCAGGACCAGGATACATTCAGTTTGATGTTGCTGACTGAGGTATGAAAGTAGTTGCTTTTAAAAATGCTGAAAAGTTCTGTTTCAGTTCACCTTTGTTCTTCAGAGAAACCCTAATGTCCTTTAATGGCTAAATTCAGTACTGATAAAAGGTTTTGGTGTCACTTTTTTAAATTGTGCTACAGAACACTAACATGTGCACTTAGTTCAACACATTAACATTGTGTGTTGCATGTGTTTGTACAGTGCTGAAATGACAGGGATGTACTGGTATGAATACGTGCACCATTAAAACCCTATTAGGAAATATAAATAGAATTTTCAAGGTTAAAGTTTAGCTCTTAAATCTTATCCAAAGTGAGCAGAGTATTTTTTTTTTATTACAATAAACCACCACAAAAAAAGCATGCCAATGTCTACTGAGGAAGACAGTTGAGAAAAAATTCTAGTGAAATATTTAGAGTTTTACAGGTAAAGTCTTGATTTGGAAAAAAAATAAATCCTTGATATTGATTTAGTTTGACAGCCTGTTTTTTTTATATATATTTTGTCCACCAGTGTTTTTCAGAGCAATCTTGAAATCTTCTCACAGCGTGTCAAGTTGTTTCACATCATTGCCCATCATTTATTAAGAATTGAGTCAGTGGAGGAATGCTGAGATTAGATCAAACCACAACGTCAAACACAAGCAACAATATCGAGCTTTGAGGGAAGATCTGAAGGGTAAAACAAAAAAAAATGAAAAGTCGGTGAACATGCGCCCGTCACAGCTCTATGAGTCCAGCATGAGTGTTTTCTGTTCCTGTTCAGTCTGGTGACTTGGAGGGAAATTGATCTTTAGATTCCAGCTCCAGAGTTTAGGATAAATCATCACTCACTATGCCACGCGTCACCTTCTGCCGTCCGCTCATTTTTCTTATGTCCTGGAGAAAATTGGCCATTTGTTTGGTGCTACATAGAGAAAAACCCTGAGCTGCCAACGACGTGGACTGTACCTGCTTTTAAACTGAACTACATCAGTGATCCACGGCTTACAGTTATCCAAGCACAGAAGATGATAAACATTCCTGAAAAACATCTGACAAACCTACATATATCACCTCAAGACCCAGTTAAAGCACCCTCTTCACGCTGAAAATTACATCTCACATCTTTAACGTACCGCAGTTCTGCATGAGACCAATCTTGTGGAGTAATACCCGGCCTGGACCCGATTGCTGCTAAGATAATCTCACCGACGAGATAAGATTTGGCCTCCTTTTATGAAAACCTCCACTTCAAAAAAAGGTTAGAAAAGGACTCAGAGAGGCTAAAGCCTCTTTGAACTTGTGCTGGGAAATAAAAACTAATGAAACAGCCGTGGGTTTAAAATGATAGAAAAAAATATTAAAGGTTTTCTTCTTCTAGGAAACATTGAAGACAGAGGTATACATCTATAGAGGTTGGTACAGGTAGGGGAGTGTTTTTTTTAAAGAGAAAGGTTGATTCTTGGTCATGGTGAGGTAAACAGAGCAGAGCAGTAAGATCCTGATAAGATGTTTACATGTAGCCATCATGAACATGAATATTGAGCTTTAAAAGATGCATTTAAACCTCATTTTCAAGGTTAAAAACATAAACATCAAGAAAACAACTTCAAGACTTTTAAAAATAAAAATAAGGCCCAAATTCCCTCTGATTTATAGGACTCAAAACTCTAAATACAGTAGAGCTGCTAAGTTGTCCAGAAGAGTATCATTTATCATTTATTTCATTCTTTTTCCTGAGCTTTTTTATTTCCTTTGGTCCTTCCTTGCTTTGTCTTCCTTCCACTGTTTCTTTCTTTATTTATTTACTGCTTTCTTAATTACTTCCATTGTTCCTTTCTTATGTCCTACTATGAAGAGTTGAAAAAATTCATTGGATTAATGGGATTCATCAATTGTTGAAATAATTGTCAACTAATTTAGTAATCGCTTAATAGTTAAATGGAGTTCAGAGACTCTGAAACATGCCTTAAGCTGACAGAGTGACCTACTTAGAGCAGTTATTATATCAAAACTGCAAAAAATACTTAATTATTTTGAATTTAAGATAAAAAATAATATTTTTCGGTTAATATGTTCTACCCAGAGCAAAAGTTTGTTTCACTTGGTTTGATTCTGCAAAAAATCTCTTTTAAGGATACTTTTGCTATCTGATTATTAATTATCATTTAGCAATGGCTAAATCATTTTACAGCCTTACTCAGAGTAGTTTTTTTTCCTCCTCTGTTTTCCTTCCTTTTATAGCATTTCTTCCTCACTTTCTGTAAGGAATCCCAAATTTCCCTTTGGTCTTCTCTTTCTTCCTTAATGCCTTATTACTTCCTTCCAGAGGTTCATCTTCTGTGCCTCCTTCCTTCCTTTCAACCTTATACCCTTCTCCCCTCTCATTTGCCCAAACTATATTTCCTTTTACCCTTCCCCTCTTCCCTCCTTAAGGCTGATTTATACTCAGAAACCAGGTCATCTGCATGTGTGTCACAGTTAACACAGATCTGCTCCCAACCCTTCCACAGACACTCTGCTGCACCTCTCCAAAATTGTAGGTGACCGCAGACAGTGCCGCAGACAGGAGGCCTCTGATTGGTCAAATCTGCCTCCGCTCTACTCTGTGCAAATTTCCTGTTTGGTTCGTTAGCGGTTTGATTTGTTTGTATGACCGCCATTGTGGAAAACGAGGCGTGAAGTTGGACCAGCTAGAGGAGCGAGGTGAGTGAGAAAGATGGGACCCTTTTTCCACCTGGATCCCTGCTCTTTTTGGCCCTCATGTTCCTCCATTGTCGCACAAACTTCCTCACCCCATCAGCCGCATAAGACCCACAGCTAGTTCGTCATTGTCCCTATTGCGTTGTGGTGTGGAATAACATAGCACACACCACACTTCAATATTGGGCATATCTGCGACAAGCTCACTGCGACCCACTGCTGCACGAGGATAACCAGTCCTTTACATGTGTCCTTTGTTAGCCCTTCCTCTCTTCTTTCACTGAGGCTTTTGTATTTCCCTACCTTTCTTTTGTCCTTCTTTAACATTTCCTCCTTGTTTCCTTCCTTCCTTCTTTCCTCACCCTTCAACTTTTATTCTTACTGTCAATCCTTCCATCCTTCATTGTTCCCTGCATCCTTTCTTTCCTCCCTGCCTGTCAGTTTCTGGTTTGTGTGTCTTCCAAAGGAAAAATCTGCCTCTATAGAAATATTTAACTTAAGTAATATTAACATATTACAAGGTTAACATTTTCAGGAAGTGTTATTTAAATATAAACAAGTAGGAAACCCCTCTGTGTCAAAATTATACACACACTTGATCACATGCCCTCTGTAGCTTTTACCTCTTTTTTATGTCTCATATAAAAACAACCATAACTCCCCAGGATTAAGTAATAGGAACCAATTTTAAGTCTGCAAGAAGGAGACACCAAAGGTTTTTGCTGCTGCTATGTGTTAAATAATATTCATACAAAAAGGTTTCTTGATATACATTTCCATGGGTGTCTGAATGACACTACATAAGGTACGGAATGTGTTTCTTAATAATGATCTTTGCATTGGTTATAGTTTAATTTTTTCCTTCTCATGCACAGTCCTTGGCTTTTTAACCATAATCATTATTGAACAACCTGAAATTGATCTAAATAGGTCTGATTTCATCATTTTTAATCTTATATTGCACCTGGATCCCCTCGATGTTGATAAGAGTCCAACATAAGTAGGAACTGCATTTAACTTAAACAGCCTGACTTTGGAATCCCAGTGGAAACAACATAAAACCTACATCAAGTCCCTTTTTGTAGTTCTTTTATTGATCGTACATCTTAAATTTACTTCCTGTTATTAAACTGTCAAGTTGGGATCATCATTTTAAAAGAAGTATAAAGATTAGGTTTGAAACATCCCGTTCCAACTATCAACCTGCAGCAAATCTGCTTTAAAACACACTCATGAGTGAAGACTGTTTCACTTACACTACAGCAATATCCTGTATCTAACAAAAAAGTATGATTTATCAGTGTCAGTGTGATCCACAGAGAAGAAGAGAACTCCTGACCCAATCACTCCTGCTTCTCTGCCTCCCTCTGAAGGATTATTCAAGCGAAACTCCCAGCAGCGGAGAGAGACAGGAGGAGGTGACGGGAGCTGAGAAAGCTACATGAGATGTGAGAGGGCGAAGGATCGAGCTCCTGTTTGATTCCCTGGCACACACAGCCCACACCAGCTTAAAGATAATCCTTCATCAAGGGCCATGACATTCACACACAGGCTGAACAATCAATTTTGTTTAGTTTCACGGTCGTTTCTCGCTCCGGGTTTTACATGAAGAGATCAATATCCTGCAATTCAAAGAAGCCATTGTGGAGATAAAGGGCTTCAAAAAAATGATTTAAATAAGTATTCATTTTTAAGAGAAAAACTCAAATTATGCAAGAGTTAAAGGTTTTAATTTGTAATTCCTGCAACATTAAAAAGCACAGCGGGTACAACACCAAAGAATGATGATTAACTCCCTTGATTTAAAAGGCAAATTCAAACCTTTTTTTTACGTTCAAACACACTTGTTGTGTTATATTCCACATCTATGATCCTCTAAAAGAATAAAGTATGACGATGAGTTAATCCAGGACATAGAAGAAAAAAAAACAAGCCTGTGCATCATATTCGGCTGTGACAGTGAGGTGGATATGGTTGATATCCACCTGTTGGGTCTTCCGTAACCTTTGGCTGGGAATCAGTTGCAGTAGCTGGGGTTGTGACCTCTTTGTTGGAGGAAAGAGTCGGACTGATGGAGCGAAACAGGAGGGAGGGAAGAAACGGAGCGTGGCGACACAAATCACCTAAACAGCGCAGGAAACCTGACAGGCGACTGAAGCGTTTTGTGTCAGGGCTCAGATTCTGCTGACAGGGGGAGAAAACAGACACCAAGAAGGCCGAGACCACTGAGAAACCCTTCATTATCAAAAGAAAAGAAATCAATGAGACACAGCACAGCAATGGCTCCTTATTTCAATTTTTTTTTACATCTATTAAATATAAAATTATTCTATTGATTTAGAATAATTCAACATAACTTTGCAGATTATTCAGATCTTGCCTCAATGTTTGATTTTCCCTGAATAAAGTAATTATTGTTAAAATAGTGATATATGCTGGCGAGTATTACAGTAATACAGAAAAATAGATTCCCTGTTTTTATTTATTAGAAAAAAGTTTCTATTTAGAATAAGCCATAATTAATTCCACTTTAACCTTCTATTTTAGCAATCCTTCACTGATGGAGGAGTGATCCCAGATCATGAAAAGACCACTGCCATGTTTCCTTTATGTTAGCCGTAGCTTCATTATGATGACTACAGAAAGATGCAGAATTACACAGAAACATCTGGCAGGTATCGCAATAGAAGCACTTTCTCTTCCGTTCATTGGGAAGTTTAAGATTTATTCTTTTAGCTACAACACTATCCTGAATTTTGTTAAAATTTAGAGATTACATTGTAATTCTTAAATTAAATGTTTACCTAATATAACTGAACATTTTCAATTATGTAGAGAAGAAACCCCTAAAAGCATATTTAGTTAATGAAGAGATGGAAAATGGGAACTAGGATAAAACGATTATGTCATTACAAAGAAAATCTTATTAGCTTCTCTCTGATTTTTACTGTTTTTACTGCAGCATCTATGCAGTGTTTTTAAAGAACAAATAAAGAAGAAAAGGTATGTTTTTAGACCAGACTACCACAGCATCGTTAGGATCTCTAAGAAATACAAGATCCACATCAGGAAAACAGCAATTCCTTTTTTTTTAAGAGCTTTTTTAAATGTTCTTTCGCTCAAATTTAGTGTGTTTTTCTTTTATTCCTGTGCATTTGGCAGCACCTTTCTTACTAGGTATGGAGCTGTTTCTGTCTGCAGCGAATAGCCAGATCTGTCCAGCCTCTATTTAAACATCCATAGAGGCCCCTTGAAATCCCTAGTGCAGCAGTGCAGACGATACAATTTACATATTTCTTTGCAGTTTAGCAGAAGTTAGACAAGAAGGTATAATTAAGCATAACCTTGTGTGTTTAAGAGCTTCAAAGCCTTTTATATTCTAACTAAAAGAGCTTCAGATATCAGACTAATGCTGTTAACAATGCCCCTTTTATCAACGAAAAAAACAGGATAAAGTAGTTGTATAAATTTGATATCCATCTGTTGCCTTTTTCCAGAGCCTTTAAAAAACGTTAACAGGCATTCAGAAGATCCCCTCCCCATTAATATAATGACCAGATCAGCAAGAAAGCAGTGGAAACAAAACTGTTGGAAAAAACAAAGGTCTGTGAATGAATATCCATCCATCCATCCATCCATCCATCCAAAAGAAAACCAGGTGAGAGCTCATCATTCTTTCCTGGATAGAGCCACCTATGGAGCTAGTTTACCGTTACCTTATCTTACATAGAAAGTATTTATATGCCATTGCTTTTGTGTTTCTTTTGTATGTCTGCTCCTGTCTCCTTAAACTCCCAGTCGGACTTAGTAGAAGGCGGCTAACACTGAGTCTGGTTCTGCTGGAGGTTCTGCCTGTTAAAAGGAAGTTTTTCCTCTCCACTGCCGCTGCATGCATGTGTGTGTGGGATTTCAGCAGAATTAGGGACACAATGCATAAAAGTATCTACTGTCATTATTTGCTGATCCAGGAGGTGTGTGTCCTGCAAAGACTTGATGCAATCAGCTCCCTTAAACAGAAAACCTTTAACCTGATCTGTTTGACTCGGCACTATACAGTTATGGATATTCTTATTTAAAATAACTTTTTTTTTTTTTCAAGATTAAGTTTGTTACCATTCAGCTTTTCCAGTTTATGCTTCATTCCCATAAACAGTTGAATCCATAAACTGCTTTAGCCTAATCCTAAGTGGAATGTAATCCAGCAGGCACAAACTTAGTACAGGCTCATAGATAGTTTATTTGTTCTCATTTAGAGGGCCGGATTTATCAAGATCCAATTTTGCGTGCAGCAATTTGCGCTCGCAAACTGCAATTTTGCGCGAGGGGCTGAACCATGGTTTGCGGGTGATTTAACAAGAGTGATTGCATAACTGGTGGCAGGTGCAAAACTGTTGGAGACGCCCTATTTAAATTATGGTTTTGCGCGTTTTGTGGTTTGCGGCAAAGTAGTTTGTAGTTTGTACAAACTAGTGCATTAAGAAATTTAAAAAAAATTAAAAATAAAAATCTACTTCACTGCAGTTAAAAAACAAACAAAAAACAGGTGTTTTGTATTGGCCTGTAGAACAATGCATATACCAAATGGCTCACAAGAAGTGACTGTGGATGAGATTACTGCGCGTATGCATCCCCGCAGCATTGGCATGTTGCTCCACAGGCACAGGGGGGAGGTCTGGTTTCTCCGTTAGGGCGTCAGCGCGACATGGCATTTAGAACGTCAGACAGCACTTCTGAAAAACTATATTGGGAGATCCAATGTTGCAAGGAGTTTTGTGATATCTGGTATTGCGTTGGTTCTCCTTGTGGCTGGCTCCAAATCCATTCGGAGTTCCCCCAACAGCTCCAAAATGGCAATGCTGGATAAACGATATGTTTTGATGATCGTTTCCTCGTTCATTCCAAAAATATTCACACGGAGTGAAAAAATGCGTTCTCTGCGTCTCCTTGCTTCATTTCGATGTCTCCTTCTTGCGACAATAACCGCTGCCATGTGTGCGCAATTACGGATACAGACCATTTGCACCTTCTTTTGAAACGTGTTAAATATAGAGTCAGATACCGTTAGCAAAATTGCTTTCAGGTTTGATAAATCACTTTGCGAGTGCTAAATTAATATATTTACATGTTCTCCTCCCACAAGACGCACTTTTGCGTGTAAACACCCCATATTGCATATTCATTGCAGAAAAAGTACTAAATGGATAAGAGGCGCTATTTAGCCCGTTTTAAAGACCAAATCCTTTTAGCACGCTGTTGATAGATCAGTTTGTACATTTTTTAGCATGTGCAGTGAAATAGCTCACGTTTTTATACACGCAAACCTTTGATAGATCCGGCCCACAGTTTCTAAATCTTTTTCACTGGTTAAAAAAAGACATCTAAATGAAACAAGATGATGTACACATCCCTGTTAGCAGCTACCTGCTGCTAGAGCTTTCATTTCACCGAGTTTAAAAACTTCAATTGCTGGAGGAAGTGGGTGGATGAGGCTGTGGCGACAGAAGCAAATAAAGCTGAATAAAAGACCAACAGCAACATTTCCAACAACACCACAGGTTGTTTGACAAAGACATGCATGGCTGGAATATCCACAGCAGAGAGGTTGCAGGTTTGGCTCTGGTACCAACTTCAACTATGATGGAACCAGCTGCTTAGTTTTTCTATCTTAATGTGCAGGAGGTTGTTTAAAAAAAATCTAGTCTCAGTTTACCTTAGTACGCTTTTGAAAACTCACAAGTGAACTATTTGTACTTGCAAACTATCCATCCTTCCATTATCTGACACGCTTGTCCCAATTGGGGTCACGAGGGATGCTGGTGCCTATCTCCAGCTGTATACGGGCGAGAGGCAGGGTACTCCATGGACAGGTCGGCAGTCCATTGCAGACTTGCAAACTAATATGTTTCTTTTTTTTCTTGCAATGATTGCCCACTGGGCTCATTATACATTTTGCAAAACTTCCATCCATTTTTTTCCGTCACACTTATCCCAAGCAGGGTCGCAAGGGGTGCTGGTGCCTATCTCCAGCTGTCTACAGGCGAAAGGCAGGGTACACCCTGGACAGGTCGCCAGTCCATTCACAGGGCAACACAGAGACAAACAGGACAAAAAAAGATTCAAACACACTCTCACCTAAGGAAAATTTTGAGAAGCCAAATAACCTAACAGTCATGTTTTTGGACTGTGGGAGGAAGTGGGAGTACCTGGAGAGAACCCAGGCCTGCTCAGGGAGAACATACACACTCCATGCAGAAAGAGACGGGCTTCTTAGCAGACCAGTTAGTATGAAACTTTCAAATTTTCGCATCCCTCAACAAATTTTCAAATAAAAATGAATATCACAACTTAAGAATTTTCAAATATATATCCAGATTATATTTTTACCTTAACTCTAATCATCAAAGCAGACACAGAGTCCTTCAGATAGTTCCAAATCTTTGACTTTTTTAAAGAAAAAGAAGAACTGGACTGATGATGCGACAGTAGAGTTGGAGCCCATGGAGGCTCTGTACAGCCAGCCCTCAAAGATTCTAGTGTCTAACTCCTCATGGGATTTACATAAATTTTACATGAGTTATACATCAGCCATGAGGCCAGACATAGGATTAACACAACTTTTTCAAATCTCTGTGCTAAATGTCAATCTGCTGTTTAATCACATCCTCTCCATTTATGGACTTGCTCTATTAAATCAGTTTAAGATCATTTCTACCTTATGTCTACATCTGAGCCTGGACTTGCCTGGTAGGACTGAATGACGAGCTACCTGCTGAGCATTGCAACAGCAGCTTTCAACATATTTCACTTTACTATGCCTGGAAATGTATCCTGGCCGTATGGATCACCAATAAAGCTCCCATCCTCAGTCAGTGGAAGCAAACACTGACTTGCATCATTCCATTTGAAGCCTTTTCTACCGCATTAAAGGATGAGCTGTATTCATTTGACCAGACCTGGGGCCAATTCTTTGCGTACCTACTGTAGCTACTGCTGCATCCAGTAGAAAAGATTTGGACTGGGAAAACATGCAGAGTTATAGCTTTTTATTAATAACTTTTTAAGCAAAATTTACAGATTATTTACAACACTATACTTTTCTACATATGTAGTACTCTACCAAAAGCTATTTCCTCATAAGGAAGTGTTGAAGTGTTACCAAAGTTCATCCTTTTGTGTTTAATCTCTCAATCCCTCAATAGCACAAAATTACACCCTCATAACTCACATCTGCATCCAGGGTCATTCTCTGTCCTTCACTCAGTATCTAAGCCCTTTGATTTCCATTTTCTTTGCTGGATTCTTTTTAACATTTGTCAACCTTACATTCCTGGGTCCTGGTGTTCTGCCTGTTATTCTGACCATGTTCACCATCATAATTTTTTTAATATAGTTTTCTTTATATTATTAGTAAATTCTATCATCATGCAAATCACATGAAACAATCTCTGATCCCACAAATCATGAAAACTCGCAGATTATGGGAATATTATTTTGAAGCAGCAGGTTTCCTCTAAAGAGGAGGAGGGAAAAATGTAAATATCCAGTTGAAGATTAAAAACTGTATTCAGATAAAAGCTACACACTTTACACTTTCTGGCATTTGTTTAATAGTAATGAAATTAAAAACAGTATCAGTTTTAAACTGATGGTTATTCAGAGAAATCCAACAGCTGCAGCTTAATGGCTCTAAGCACTTTAAATGTCTAATACAGAAAAAAAATAAAATTTAAAAGGAACTTGTGAAGATCCATTTTGTCAGATGCTTGTTAGGATCATATTTATGAATATACTGTTTGGCAAAAAAGAGATGCTAAAACTGATAGAAGTTTTATTACTGTATCACTAGATAAAACTTACTTTACAATCACACTCTCACGCTGACTGCAGGAAATCCTTGGTAGGAATCCCAGATTCACGGTAAACTATCATTTATCTTTGGCTTTATCCTCACCAGCTTCTGAGGAAATGTCCAGCTCTTTAACTGCTAAATGGTGCACATCCTTATTGTTTCCAAAATTACATCTCACAGCTGTTAGATTTCTGTGAGCTTTTATTGAGCAGCTGAAAACATTTAATCTAAACCAAGGTAAAAATGAACTGCCCTGTACGATGCATTATGACTCTCACCCTTACTCCACTAGAGTTTCAACATTTTCAGTCTTTCTTGTTATCAGTGTCTAAAAAGGTGGAGAGGGAACTCCCCTGGATTTTGGATAACTAATGCTAAGTTAAAATCCAGCAGCTGCGTCCTCCGTAGGCTAGATTAGTCGGCCGGTTAGGTCATAGCAAGGCACTGAGGTCCGTTCAGACTGGATGACTCCTCGTTATGCGGCCGACAAATGCAGCCTTCTTTTTAACTGTTTTGAAGGACGGGTCCGGTGTATCCTACATGGCCTTGGATATCCCGTGATTCGCTGCGAGTCCAAGCAAGCCAGCTGCTCCATGATCAGAGGAAAAAGGTAAATGGGGCCGAGGAGTGGTGAATAGTTTAAGTGCACTTTAAAATACTCCAATTATGTGAATAGTTCCATCTGAAATGAATGAAAATATTTGTTTTAAATGGTTATTAAGTCAGATATGTGGAGGATAATGTATGGTTTATTGAAAGGATTTGGAATCTGTCCCTGTACAAATGGGCTTGGCTGACATTTAAGGACAGATTCTGATATATCTGCAGTGTCGGAAGTCGGGACTATAAATATGATATTCTTGAAGACGGTACTGCTGCACCTGTAAAATGTAAAATGTAAAAAGTTCGGAATCTGTTCTTTGCTTGCTTTGTGTGTCTATTGTAACGGTTGCTAGGCGACAGAGTGTAGGTTGGTGAAAGCTGGAGAAGGCTGAACCTGCCAGCCAAACTCTTCTGGCCTCCTTATTTTCCCGGTTTCAGCAGTCCAGGTAGACCGGGTCCTTGGAGGATGCAGCCACTGAAATCGAATGCACCCAAAGTTTGATGCAGCTGTCCTCTGTCTGGTCCTGCAGCAGCAAATGAACCAACAGTGCAAATGCAAACCAAGGATATAGAACAGGGGAGACCAGAAGACCAATCAGATGAAAAGCTGCTTTCCATATATTAAAGTAAAGAGACATCCAAGTAACATTAATATGTTGTTACTGCTTGCCTAAACCAGAACCATATTCATTTTTCAGTTGTTATATACATGTAGGAAATAAATCAAAACATTCATGTTTTGTTTTTTGCATTATTTGTCTTAAATTTCCCTGTGTTAAAACATTGCAAATCTAAGTAGTGTAAAATTTGATCTAACTATTGACCTTGGAATACAGGAAAGTATTCCAAGGTCAAGGTTAAAATCCAACCATCCACCTTAAGAATATAATTTCAGGAAGGAGTAGGGTGAGAACGTTGCAGGTGAAAAGAAAAGAAATTCACATAGATGTAAAGGAATTCACTTTGTCAATCAGTTTGTACCTTTTTATAGAGCTGATTGTGGCCTCCTCTGAGTTTTTCTATGTGCGCCTTTGTGAGCTGGAAGCTTTGCCAAGGAGCCTCAGGTTGATATTCACAAGCAGGCGGACACTGCAAACAAGCTGAGTCACTGTGAAGCCAACAAGAGAACAAATGAGGCTGGACTAAGGCATGTTTTTGGACGCCGTTCGGTCTCTTTGGAAGCGCTGTGAAGTCTCCCAGACAAAGACTTCTTTCATTCCCTCTCCTGTCCAACAGTCCAATTCATTTTTTTTCCTTTTTTCTAAGCCAGAGCTCATTGGCACACATCCTTTTGTCCTCCCAAACGTGCAGTGGATGCAAGGTAGAATGGAGGACCATTTTTCTCCAATTGTTTTTACTGATGGACCTGGTCGTTCAGATAGAGTGCCTGGTGCTTTAATCAGAGCCAAACTGGATCAATCCACTTTCATCCCCAAGAACAACAATAAAACCCCGTTGTAACAATTAGAGAAGCTCTTGGGAGTTATTTTGTCTCATTTATTATGGTTCAAACAAGCATGTTTAAGTCACACTATGAAGCTGTGCTGCAAATCTGAAAGCACCAAATTAAAATAATTATATTTTTTTCCTAAAACTTAATTAAGGAATGCAGATAAATAATCTTGCAAAGACATGTCTAGACACCAGAGAGCATAAACAGGGGTCACATGTGGAGGGTTAGTTGAAGTATCTTATAGTTTTACTTTAGGGGATTTCCAATATGTAGGACAGCTGCACAATATCACCTCATGTATAAAGAAAACATTATTAAACTGTATTAAAATATATAACTTGCTGTCACTCTTTTCAACTCATTGTATTTTTTTTATTTACCAATAATTTTATAGATTAATGCAGTAACTACCTGCAAACCTGTGTTGTGTGACCCTTTATTCTTTCCCCTTGCTGGAGTCAGACAGACCAAATCCTTTTAAAAATGTATTTGCAAAGCCATAAGTTAGTCTGCATGGTAAAATCATTCTTATGAGTAAAAGCATTTTTATTTAAATAAACCTTTCAGGTAAAAGCGTTCAATATGGCCAAAGATTTCAAAGGGGACAGTAGGGGAAGTTGTACTTTGAGATTTTTATTTTAATGGTGTGATTGAAGATAATAAGAGAACACTGGGAAAAAGAAACCCAAATTGACAGTCATTTGGTGCTAAATCAAAAGATAGACCCCATCCTCTTTAACCAGCCTGGCAGTATAGCTCCAGCAATAACTTAATAAATTTTGATTAATAATTTTTTAGTTTGTCTGCCAATTGCATGTGTCGAAGAAAAGTTTCATTTATAAAATGGTACATTGCTGCTCTCATCCATCCGTCTTCCACATATGAAAGCAGCCTCTACTACGGACTCCCTCTCTTAAGCTGAGTCTTGCCACCCTAAAAATGGGTTAAGTCCATCTTGTTTAGTGAGTAAAGATCCATACTAAGATAGTTAAACTCAGGCACTTGAGGTAGAAACTGATCCAACAGCAAAGGAGACTTATCTACTTTTTACCAGTTGATGGTCTCAGCAGTAGAGCAGCAGCTTCTCAAGGCCACTTCACAAACCCAGCTGAATACCTCCCCGGTGCACACTGAAGATAACAGCCTGAAGATGCCAACCAAGGCCCATTGTCCACAAAAGGTAGAGTTCCTAAGACCAGACACTTGGCAACCACACCTTAAGATGCATAAACACCACATGCAGTAAGGGGCCAGGAGGGAACTAGGACAGAGTCCAAATTGCACCAAAAAGAAACTCACCTTTGTGCCATTACAGTGTACATAGCTACTGGTTTTGTTATGCAGCACAACAGGGGTCTGCAACGTTTTCCAGGCCAAGGACCCCCAAACTGATGGTGAAATGTAGCAGGGGCCCCCTAATTATATATATTGTATGAAATTGTGTGATATTGAACCTGCCCTATAGTCACTCTGTTAGAGATGGAGTCAACGAAAGTAATTTCTCCCTGGGATTATTAAAGTATATCTGATTGCTGGTTGATGGGACAGGTGTTGTGGATGAAACGGTTCCCAGCTTGAAAGAGCTCCTGTGTGTCGCTGAATGTGTCCATTGATGACTGAAAGACATCTTCTGCCTCCATTTATCTGTTTACTACAGTGTGCCCAATTCATGTTAATGTGGATTTAAAGACAAAAAAAAAATTGCAGGTGGAATATTAAAAAAAAAAACGAATCAACCATAACTTTTGCGACCCCCATGCAGTACCTCCATGGACCCCTTAGGGGTCACGGACCCCCTGTTAAAGACCTACGCAGTACAAGATCATTCGGTTAGCATCTTTCTACTCTCCTTTATCAGACCTCAATATAAATGACAATATCTAACATGATGCTGCACACATCCTCTGTGGACAAAGGTCCCATTTGAGTTGTTAGGATTTCTAAATAGAAAGTAAATGCACCAAAAAAAAATTCTCAACAAACAACTATCATACACAGACGCTATACCTGCACTCAAAATAATGTTTTCCTGAATTTATTTCACTAAATCTAACCATCTGTCAAGTCCAATGTCAAGGTCAGCCGCATATAATTATAAGTTTCAGAATAAAGGACGCCGCTGTGTTTTTTTTTTTTTTTAAAGGTTGAGAACAAGACGGTCCCATCAAGTTTATATGATCCTAACACATCAAAGAACATTTGATATACTGCCTTTCAAGCTGCGGGTCGGGTTATTCATTGTTCCCGTCCGCTGAAAGTCTTGTCGCTGGTGATGCAGTGAATCCTTCTGGGTGCAGGAACAGATGTACCCTATATTTCCATTCAGTGACTTTCACTGTCAGCGCGCTCCACGCTTCTCCGCTGCCTCCTGTTCCTCGCTGACAATTTGTGGATCTACGGCTCTAATGGAACTCCATTGTTTCAGCCTGATACACTTTGTGAAGGTCAATGTTCAGTTATTAAACAGCTGTGACAGTTTTTAGCAAAGAGTACTTGTTAGACAGCAATGGGCCAGACGAGATTGACAGTGGAAGTGAGAATTAAAAGAAGGAAAACACCACTGGGTTGTATACGAAAGTTGAAAAAGATTTGAAGCCTGCTTTATCCATTTCTTTTCCCTGTTGTCATTGCAGGCAAAATATTTTGTTTGGTTTTCTTAGTCTTTTGTTCTTTTGATTAAAACAAATTCAGCAACTTATTCACTCAGTTATCCAGCAGAGAGATCAGTGGTGAGATGCTAGAGACACCCTGGACACGTCAGCATCCCATCAAAGCAAGAGTACAGTGCTGTAGGGGTTTGGTGCAACCATTTTTAAGTACACAGACTAACCACTAAAGGTGGGTCCCAAAATACCCAAAAGTCTGTGGTAACAGGAGTTCAATGAAGTTACATGAAATCCACTAACCTTGGATTTAGGTTCTCAATTACAAATGTTAGATTAAGCTAAACCCTCGGAGAAGAGAATAAACTGAAGGTACTAAACTAGGTTTAGGTATGAAATCCACTTTCCTTAACTTTCTTTCAAAAAGTTCTGGTGTGAATTTTTTTGGAGTTTTTTAGAACTTTACTGGCAAAAAAATAAATGATCAACAGTATAGAAACCAACTCATCAAACAGCACTCAGGCGTCATTGATATAAAAAAGTTTTAAATTTACAGAATAAATGAAAACTTCAAATTGCCTAAAAGTTTAATTAAATTTGAAAAAAAAACATTTTACAATTCAGCTGAATGTACATATTTTAAGGGTGACCTACACCCATTAAGCAAACAGTTGTCTTTCTATACTTTGGGAGGAAAAAGGAGAGAACCCATACATGTATTGGGAAAACATGCAGATGACTCCAGTCTAGGATTTAAACACAAAATTCTTGCTGCAAGGCAATTATTCTATATTCTTTTTTAATCAAGAATTTATTAAAACTAACAACCGATTCAACGCCCAAATTCTTCCCCAAAAAACTCTCATCCAAATCTATTTTCAAAGATTGAACCGTCAACTCTTTACTTACCGAAATGTTCTCATCTTATTTAACTGTTGCTCTATTAAATGTGATTTTGTTTTTGTTCTTAACAAAGCTAGGCTAATTTTACTATATAATTCCAACATTACAACATAATTGCAGTAGTTTCATTTTTTTATTGCAATAAAAAAATATTTGTCATTTCAGTACCTCTTGTTTTGCAAGTTTAGACATTTGTTTCAGTGGTGCCTTAAGAATTCTTGAGAAGTTTTTTATTAGAATATATATTTTTCTTTTGGTCTGACACTTTTGTCCCATCTCACTGTAACGTAGATTTACCTCTATGAATTATTAAAGTAACCAGAACCTGGACTTACATTTTATTTTTTGGTTCATCTGTGAAAATAAAGCAATATTTTGTTGTGTTATATATTGTTGCTGTTCTCTAACAAGTATATTCTTTCAATCATCTTAAGACAATATGTAATTTACCTGTGAAACAAGTAAAAAATGAGCTTATGAAGAAAAAGTGTTGCTTCTGAAACAGTTCACTGTTTGGTTCCTGTATTTTTCCAATAAACTGATAACAATTAGTTGAGCTTAAACAAGAATTTATTAGACTAATGCATCTGGTTTGCTTTTTAATGTCAAACCATTATAAAATTCCAGCCAATGGAAAGAAGATTGACCCTTTGCCAATTTAAAAATTTTATTGTATTTAATCTAAAACTCCACTATACATACCGAACAAATACACAAGGAATTTCTCTCTTCTTTGACTACATATCGCTGTTTATATGGGTTTTTTTTGTTCTGTCTGACCTGTATGCAAATAACTGTCCTCATGATATTATTTCCAGCAATGACAAGCAGGAGTCTACAGTTCCAACCACTTAAGGCCACATTGTGTATTTTTTGCGACATTTAATTGTCAGACTGCAGACTGTAGGGACATGAACATGAAAAATTTAACTTTATTGATCTCACATTGGAGAAATTTATCTCTGCATTTAACCCATCCCCTTGGGGAGCAGTGGGCTGCCATTGTGCGGCGCCCGGGGAGCAGTGTGGGGTTAAGGGTCTTGCTCAGGGACCCAGAGTGGCAGTCTGGGGGAGTCAGGGATGGAATTCCCAATCTCAGGATTCAAAGCCCTATGCCCTAACCACTAGGCCGCCACTCCCCTGGCGTTTTAAAAGGCGTTTTAATTTACCCCTACATATAATGTTTCATATCCTACAGGCCATCTGATGCCTTCTCTCATCCTTCTACGGCGCTCAGTCCGAATGCAGGCTCTTCTTTTTTTTTTTCTTATGCAGGCTCTTCTGTTCCTCAGCAATCCCCCATCTATCTCCAGCAGTTAGCCTCTGGAGGCCAGCCTTGGCCTGCCGTCGTCTCTTCCTACTCTGTCTCCCTGTTGGGCTCCTTCAATGTCACGCTGTGCTCCTCACGGTAAGCTGCAGCCATTCTACCCAGCCCTCAGACCTCTCTCTGCTCGGCGGACTAATCCAATCTACCACCGTACTACTTCGTGGTTACTCTTAGCCCGGGCCAGTTGCAGCCTCTTCGGGCCATCGTCGCTGCTCCTCAGCTCTCTTCCTGAGCTAGAAGCAGCAACATGTCACCTCTAATGCTGTGGAGGGGTTAAAGTTGGCCGGCTCGTCCCGGTTATGGAGCTCTCAATAGATTCCCCTCTGCTCCTACCTGAGCTCAGGAACACCGTCTCCCTTACTTCTGCTGTTCAGGTGATTTTTCCCCCTGTTTTGGAGACTGAGCAAAACAAACATGGATGTAAGGCAGGAGAAAGATGCGACTCCACTAAACTTACACCTGCCACTCAAAAAAAAAAATAAAAATGCCACAAACAGCACTTGAAATCAGTTGGCTTCATAATAACCGGACAGTTGCCTGTCACAGCTGGTGTAAATCTAGTTAACATAGATATTAGTACTTTATTAGTTTATTAGTAGGACTGTTTATATGCCTAACCTGATGCAGTCCTATTCAAGCGTAATGCAATGGTAAACTCTATGTCCCTAGTTTGTCAGCTCTGCTCTTTCGTTGCGCAAAAGATATCTGCATCCACAAATGCAAAGCCACTCCTATGGAATTATAAATAGCACTTTCTAAGGCAAGGCAAACATAAAGATAGAGACTTTCCGTTCATAGGTGATAATAAATAACATACATATAGATAATATATTACATTTATTTCAGTAAATCTCTGTAATTATTACACACTGCACCTTTAAAGCTAATTTACAAGAAAAGAAGATGCCTTAGGGTCATGGTTAAGCTCTGTCTCCACTGCCAAAAAAACTTCCTGCCCTCAAGTGCTTTGGTTCCCTCCGGAGGCAAGGACTTAAATATGAGCCATCTGTAATTAGAGTGGAAGTAAAAAAGAAAAAAAAATGAACCCACTTGAAGCACATCAGTCATCATAAAGTGCACGTCTACAACCCCCTCTAACACCTAAGAACATATGCAACATATGTCTTGGAGGTAATTAGCTGATTTTCACTAATGCTATGAAGAGACTCTTGGCTTGAGCAGTAGATAGGAAAGACTGCAGGAGTCTGGTTAAAATTTGCCTTAAGAGGGACAAAAAATCTATGCACTCTGTCAGTTTAACAAATGTGTGACTATGGAGAGAAACGTGAATAATTCATTGTTTTAGATCTGCATTTTCATACACCACAGAGCTAAAAGGGTGAGGGGCTTTTATTCATCACCTACATTTACATCTGAAGCAAGATGAGGACGTTGTGTTCATGCAAAGAAAGCTTCATATCAAAATGGACGTCCCCTTTCTAATCAGTCTCGTTTCAACACCAGCACAGCAGAAACCTGATACCGAGATAAGATGGTATTAAGTCGTTCAGTAGGATAGAAAAACAACAGAATTAGATAATATTATAGAAGCAGAACCTACAGTTAGTATCTAAGAAGTCAGAACTCGTATCTAGAATTCATCCTCAACATGTAAAGTTAGGCCCAAAAATATATAATTGAATTTCAAATTAATCTCAGTTTATTTTTGGGGACATCTCACGTAAAATGTAATTACATTTTTTCAAAAAATGTATTTTCTTTATAATTATTGAAAAGTATGGCATGTCAAAAATAATGCGAAACCTTTTTAATAATCAATGAAATAATTATATCAGTCAAGATTAATGTTGAAGAAGATTAATGTTTTGTGAAAAGCTAAACAACAATAATGCTGGAAGCTTTCCTAATCGTCACCCCAAATATTTAGCTCTCTTCAGTCAGAACCGTTAATGGCCCCTCCAAGACATATATATTCAAGTCAGCACAAAACATGTCAAGCGAAACGTTTGACTGGAAGGGCTTTACTTCCATTAATTACAGTCCATACTGGAGTCTATTCAGATACTAATGATCATGAAAATAAATGCAGTTTTTAAAGGAAAAATGCTCTTTTGCTGGTTGCATTTTTTGCCTATGCCAAAGCCAGAAGTTTGTCGTCACTCTGTGTGATTGGCACGCCAACATGGTGGATATAGACACTGAAACAGATAGTGACAGCGACGAAAATACCTATGAATCTTCATCAAATTAGCGTATCTCAAACGACACTTTACAAAATCCAGTTTACATGAAAGTCCTGCAGCTGCTGCCCCATATGTTTGAATCTGAGGCCTTGTCAGATGAGGATAATTTTTAGGCTATTTTTTAAGCCATTCCAAGAGCACGCCACCCTGCTGAGCATTGCTAGACATCTCCATGTCATTGCAGATAACAGTAAAAATGTGTCAATCAGAAGCAAAGCCCGATCTCTTTAGATTCTGTCAGACCAGAACCGATCAGCTGGTGTGACATCACTGCTTTAGCGGCCACAGCCCAGAATAAGGTTACTAATGGGTTTGCAAAGGTGCATTCTTGGATTTGACTGAACGATTAAAAAAGAAAAAAAAAATGCTATTTGTTTATAATAACCATCCAGTCCTCCGTGTGAAAAAAATTAAAGCTCTATTCCTCTTAATAAAGAACATTTTCATCCCATCTTTAAAAAGAAGCATCAAGGTCAAACAAGCTCAGGTTCTTATTTCCCATGCCAGATAGAACTTATTTTTTAAAAGTCAATGAAGCAACAGTGAAACCACCTTCACATTTGTTTTATAGAGGAAGACTTTCTGGGCACCTGCAGGCGCCAGGCTTTCCCAACGGTATGTCTGAAATGTTATTGCAGAAGGGAAAAAAAAACAGAAACTGAACAGAGGATAAAAACATACAATGACATAAGCAACATAAGCAGATACAAAACAATATATTTTGAATCTAAAAATGTTGTAATTCTATAAAAGAGCTACAAAGAAAGCAGCCCCCAAAATTATCTGATAAAATCACCTTAATCTGGACAAGATGTGATGCTAATTATACAAGAGATGGTTAAAAACTGTGAGTTAATTTCAGCTATTACAGGAGGAGAAATTGCTTACAATGATCAAGCTATTTTTTATAAAATTTAAAAGAAATACATAATATTTTCCCAGACTTTGAATCACTTGCCTCTGTGTTTAAAATATTCCTCAGTTTTATTATCTTACAGCCACTGATAATAGTTTTAAAAACTAAATAAAAAAAAAAGCTCTTTATTTTCCTGAGGGATATACCATAAATTTTCTTGTCATATTTTGAACACTTATTGAATAGCTCTCTTCTTTCACAGCCTTTGTTATGATTATGTCGAATTTGCCACAATACGGTGGGAAGGAGTCAGTGACAGCCAGCTGGAGATGAGACGCAGCTGTTAGAAAAAAAAATTAACAACTGCTCAGACAAACCTCGTCCTTGTGAAGCTCTGAAGCAATTTCATCCACAAAAAAAAGGAAAAACACTTATCCACAGTAAAAAAAAAATATACAAGATAAATCCAAAAGCACAGGATTCACAAGATAAAGCTCAAAGATTTACATATGAACTATTGGAATTTTACAGATACGATATTTGTCACTGGTAACAAAGACAGAAAGCCTTCAGTTTACATAATTAATTGCACATTTGTTCCTAAAAGGTAAAGCAATGCTTTGTTTTCAACCAGCCGTAAAGTTCCTCTCCCTTCCATGCTTTTATGAGTAACTTATTGAACTCATTTGAAGTATTTACATCAATTTTAAAGCCTAGAAGAAAGTGCTTTTTACACATTGAATACTGCAATCTAGACAGGTTTCTCCCATTCAATATTTTCATAATGATAACGAAGTCTTGAGCATCCAAATGAGTCTCACCGATCAATGTTTAGCTAAATAAAGGCGTTACTTTATGACAGCGGTGATATGACCTCCTGGCTTCCACCATCAATACCCGATCAATACCTTATTTAACCGAACCACACAAACTGCAGGTAGAAGTTAACAGACTCTGGGATCAGAAGCACTGGGCAATCAGATGTGGGGATGATTGAGGCAGAAAACAAAACGGTATCACCTCATAGATTTGATCCTGAATTAATGTGTTCAATAACAGGTATTAGAGCTTTCTCGGACTATATTGTCTATTCAAAAGTGCACAAGAAAAACCTCTTTATAAACAGAATAAATCCAAATTTGACCCACATATTTCATAAAATTTTGACCTCAAAAGATCAGTTTTGTCTTTTAAACTGACATTATTTCAATAGTAGCATGTAAAAAATTATATTTTCTCATTTATTGTTCTTTTAAAACACACTGGGTAATCAACGGCAGAACCTTCTAATGGAAGGTTTTTAAGGGCCCACAGTAAGGGTGTAATGGTACACAAGAAAAAAATGTATCAGGATTTGGTACATTTTTGGAGTAGCTTACTTCAATAAAGAAAAGCAAAATTTCACAACTTTAACTTTAAAATGACACAAAAAAAAATGTTTTTCTTTAAATTTATTTTGTTATATGTATAAACTCAGAAAGAGCTTCATATGTAGAGGTGACTGGAGAGTCTGTTGGAGAGTTTTTTAAGAAAATAGTAGAAATGGGAAAAGCCAATTCCTTGATTAATAGGACAAGTAAAACAAATTGGAAATGGTCAGTGTTGATATTTAGACATTATAAATGAGGCTGTGCGCATAATTCACAATATAATTGGAGCAGTTTTAATAATTTTACTGCATATTGTTGAAAGAGGAGTGTTGTAATTGGGTTCAGACTGATGTGGAGCTAAGTAGGTAGCATTTAGACATCAGCGGATTTTTCTTCAGTTCCAGTGATTTTCACATCCGGTGAGTTATTCAGTTAAACTAAGAGCGAGCTATAATCTACTATATAGCTATAATCATTAACGCTGTTTGAAAACACTGAAAGTTGGTTCATTCCACCTTTGTTTCCACAAAAGCTGCATTAAAACCTCCACATTTCCAAACTACAGAGTTTAGTGGTAGATGGGAAGACTCTCTGTATTATTTTAGGGTCACTTGTTAAAGCTTCCCAAAGCTAATTCCATAAAAGTTTAAAAACAATCCACTGGATTCAAAACTTGGTTTCCAAAGTTTGAAGACGTTTCGCTTCCCCTCCAGGAAGCTTCCTCAATTCAAATGACATTTGACATGACATTTGAATAGAGAAAGCTTCCTGGGGGGGAAGCGAAACGTCTTCAAACCTTGGAAACCAAGTCCAGTTGATTGTCTTTAAACTTTTATGGAATGACTATGACCAGGATGACTGAGAATCTTCATCAGCATATTTCCCAAAGCTAAGTGTGAAGCACATAAAAAAAAAAGCAATGGGGGAAAAAAACTATACTTTAAATCTATATTTCATGAGGTCAAAATCTATTACATCATCACACTGCTAAGCTGAAAAATCTGTTGCTAAACATTTCCCCAAATCAAACATTTTTAAATGTAAATGTAAAAAAAAAAAATAATACATTCAACAACAAAATTAAGAATTCAGCCAATTAGAATTAAAATCAAAACTTTTTATTTATCTCCGCAGAAAGTACAGTTTACTCACCCCTCAGGTTCTGCATAAAACTTAAAATTCTCATATTTTTTCAGCTGTTTTTGTAAGAAACAAAAACGCAACAGAAAAAGGACTTTCTCCTGTTAACGGAGTAAACTGTGTAAGTCTACAATTTGGATTCATTTTATCCACAGTGTTTGACAGAAGAAAAATTTAAACTTGGAATTTGTTGTTCTAGGTATGAAATTTGGAATTTCTTCATATGTCTGTGTCTCCATTGTTTAGAATTCAGATGATCACACAATTATGTGTGACTGAAATGACCTTATCCAGGTCCCAGTCTGCCAGTCTCTGACCTTTCACCTCCTTACTTCTTCACTAATCCTCCCAATTTACTCCTTGTGGAAACCAAATACGTGACAAACAGCCACACTTTCCCTGCTTTAGCAACTTTGGGCCACAGGTTTTCTGTCCTAATCTGATAATTTAAGCATTACTGCTGCTTAGCAGAGCTGAGGCCCCAGAGCAGGAAAACCTAAAGTGGCCCCGTCCCAGTTTGTGAATCAAACTCAAACCTAAATGCTGCCCCAATCCGAGAACACTTAGATTAAACCGGTGATTTAAAATGATGTATTGTACATTTTGTTAATAATTGAGATTCACAACACATTCCGCATTGGGGCGGGGCGCAAATTCATTCAGCTTAACACTAGGAGACCTGGCTGGTAAAAAAAAATCAAGTAGATTTAATCGTGAGTCAGAAAACCATTGTTCATTAATGCCCTCTAAAGCAAACTAAGACTAGCAAGAATGAAAGGTATTTGGGTGAAATAGTCAAGACCGACAAAACAGTAATACATGAGGTTTTCTATATTATATATATATATATATATATATATATATATATATATGATAATATAGGAAACTAATAATAATAGGAAACAATAATAACTTATAATATTGGAAACTTCATGTATTACTGTTTTGTCAGTCTTGAGATATATATATTTTGGATTACTTGATTTATCTAATCGGATAAAAAAAGTTCCTCAAAGAATATTTTGTTTATGACATCAAACCAGGTTAAACTAAAACGATTCCCAATGAGGAGTTCTCCATAGAGCATATTGACAGAAAAAGCTTATGGTATCATTAAAGCAAAATCAGAATCAGAAATACTTTAGTAATCCCAGAGAGAAAATACCTTTGTTACACACTCCAGATACAAAAAAATTATATATATATATATATATATATATATATATATATATATATATATATATATATATATATACAACAAACCACACAAGATAATATAAATATAGATATATACACATGTAAAATGTTAATACATTCATTTTTTTTTACAATTTTGGTATAATTGCTGATCAAAGGTCGGTTGATCTGTCACCTAAAGGCCTATTTTACAGTCTCTAAACTCCATTTAATGATAAACCGATTATTAAATTAGTTGACAATTATTTTAATAATCAATTAATCTGATTGATAGTTTCATCACTAATATATATATATATATATATATATATATATATATATATATATATATATATATATATATATATATATATATATATATATATATAAATTTGATCCTCGGTGAAAACAAAGACATCTGTGTCGTAAATGTGACGATCTCAAGTTGTTCCAGTTATGGATTTTAATGAAAATCTATTATTTCTTCTGTTGAGTGGCGGTAACTAAAGTCTTATTGACATCACTGCTGCTCCTCTGCCGGCTCTTCATTAGAAGTAACCCGCTGATAAAGGATCAATGTCCTCCTAACATTGATTGCAGCTCTTCCAATCATGCATCGGAGCAAAAGACAAAGCCAACAAGCTCAAGGACTTCAGTCTCTGAGACCTGCAAAGACATGGATTGGCATCCTTTATCTTTTTTTTTTTTTTTTTTTGGACCAGGTTCTGCTGCTTCCCACCAGCAGCATTATAAAGAACCATTTCCCAGACTCTTGGAGGTTTGATGTTTTACCCACACATGCTAGAGATGTAAATACTTCAGCAGTCTAATGACAGAAAGAGAGAAATCAGAGGTTGGGTCTTTTCCCACCACAGCTCACCTGGATTTTACTGCCACACAAATTATAAGTGAAGCACAGGTCCAGATGTTACCCAGTGAGGTCGTCTTTGTCTGGCCTTATATCATCGCTGCAGCTCTTTGAACACTAATTACAGTATGTGAAGGTAAGTTAAAGGCTGCAAAGCTCCTCCCCTGAGGCAGGATATCTGTACCTTCAACCTTAACTACTTTTAGCATATGACCTGTTCTATTTAGAACAGGTCATATGAACTGATGATTATATTTAAAAAAACGTTTCATGCATCAGAGGTGGGAGAAGTGCAAATCCCTCCAGTTATTGACACTGGTTAAGATGTGTAAAGGCATGAAATTAATTCCTATTTTAGTGCAGCAGAAGAACCTCAGAGTGAAAATTTTATTCTTATCTTTATATCAAAAACTTGGAGAATGCAAGCTTTTTTGTTTGTTGGAAGTAATTTATTGACAAATTCAGTTGTTCCACAATTTCTATCATACCCAACATTTCTTATAAGTAACAAACAGCCTGAACATATAAGCTGTGAAACAAGGTGGTGGTGGAATCATGCTGTGGGGATGCTCTTCTTCAACAGTGATGGCGAAATTACCTTTAGTTTAAGATAAAGAGAGCATGCATGTTTTAACTAAAAATGCACAGCATCCCAAATATATGAAAAGTGAATTCTACAAAGAGCAGATATGCTTATTATTGTTGTATAACATTTTGTATTGTTCTGTATTTTATAAATGGTAAATTTCAGATTTTTGTTTCACTAATAAACACTTTATTTCGCTGCTCTATCTGCAAAATATGGCCAACATGGTGGCTTCACACTGCAAAGAAAGCAATATGAGGCTTACTTTACAGAGTGCTTGACCATAACTAGGACATATGACAGAGCTTTATGGCTTCCTTTAAATTTATCCTCCTTTTTTTGTTGTTGTTGTTGTGCCTTTTCCAAACTCGGAAGTAAGCTGGAGCATTTGGCCTTCAGCCAACGCCGACCTGGGCCGGAGCAGACAGACTGAACAAAGAACAAAAAGATTCCTTACGACGCGAAGCTGCGGTAGAGACAGAGAGGAGGAGGAGATGGGCCAGTTGCAAAGGACTAGGAGCTGAAGACAAGTGCCCTGGTGCGGGCCTGCTTTCTTTCAACAAACTATCAAATTATGCCTCCGTAGGAACAGGAGGAGAGGGGGGAGCAGCTGTGCAAGCCTGCACACCTCTGACTCTCTCACAGAAAACTGCAAGTGTCTACATGTTAGCAGGGAGAAGACTACAGGATTCATTATTTAAGTTACATATAAGTAGAGCAAGAGGTCTTTTTTTTCATACAAATCTCAAGAGAGACAAAGACGAAACAAGCAAGATGTTCAGTGGATGTGGAGCACTCAGAGGAGAGCTGGGAGAGGATACTGCCCCCAAACGTCACAATTTGCCTCATTAACACATAGATACCATTCTGTCTGAAGCCTTGGATGGTTTCCCTGTTAAAGATGTTTACTTCTAAATCAGGCTGAGAAATGTTTTATTTATCCTTATGAGGGCAAATTCTCAATGAGCATTAACTGGGATTACAACTTTGATCCCAGTCTGGACTTCATCTGTGTATCATCTGTGGGGTTTTTTCTATCTCCTATTCATTTTTTAAAGCATTTTCATGTCTTGTTTACTTTAAACACCAGCTTGCTAATTAATACTGTAATACAAGATATATATATTCCTAGTAACTGTCAGGATATAAGATTGGTTAGATAACAGAAAGGATAAAGTGCAGCAGTTTGTTTTTGTCAAAGTGAAACTCAGCATTATAATATTTATTTGCACCTTACGATGGGAAAAAGTAAATACTCAGTTAATTAAAAGCAGGCATTTAAAGACAAAAGCATTAAGTCCTTTAAATCTTATATTTCCAAACTCAAAAACGCTTTAGAAACAGCCAGGCCCCTGCAGGTAGATTCTGAATATCTGTACCTTCAACCTGAACTACTTTTAGCATATGACCTGTTCTGTTTAGAGGCCTGATGACTATATTTTTTAAAAACGGTTCATGCATCAGAGTTGGTAGAAGTGCAAATCCCTCCAGAGTTTTTGACACTGATTAAGATGTCTGAAAGCATGAAATTAATTCTTATTTTAGTGCAGGAGAAGAATCTCAGATTGGTTAGATAACAGGAAGGATAAATTGCAGCAGTTTGTTTTTGGCAAAGTTAAAGTCAGCATTATAATCTTTATTTTTACCTTCCGATGGGAAAAAGTGAACACTCAGTTAATTAAAAGCAGGCATTTAAAGACAAAAACGCAAAGTCCTTTAAATCTTATATTTCCAAACTCAAAAAGGCTTTAGAAACAGCCAGGCCCCTGCAGGTAGATTATGAGGCTCTTTTCCAACTTAGAATGAATGAGGCCCTTCTCTCTGATATGGATGCTTACTTGAGCATGAATAAAGGCTGGTTTAGTGTTGGCCTTGTGGTTAGAGCAGTGCATTTGTGCTCTAAGAAGGTTGCAAGTACCCCGCAACCTGCACTCTGGGTCCCTGAGCAAGACCCTTAACCCCACACTGCTCCCCGGGCGCCACACAATGGTAGCCGACTGCTCCCCAAGGGGATGGGTTAAATGCAGAGAGTGAATTTCCCCATTGTGGAATAATAAAGGGAGTTACATTAAGGGATTTACATTTTCAAAAAATGAAAATGTGTTACTGCTCAGTAAGTAGCACTGCTGCCTTGCAGAAAGAAGGTTCTGGGTCCGATTCCCGGCCAGGGGTCTTTCTGCATGGAGTTTGCATGTTCTTACTATGTGGAAATATGGTTATAAAATTCCTCACAATAAACAGATTGTGAATAGGGAATTACTGACTGTCACTCTTGGATGATCCGAAGAGGCATTTAAAATCCGGGAAAAATGTTGGGTTTTTTTTACTTCTACTTGTCGTGTAGTGTTGAAGGCTTGCAGTTTGTTCCCTATACTGCCCCCTTGAGTCAGAATACTAGTTACATTACGGAAAAGGCACACAGCGAACACAATCCTGTAAAAGTGGTGTCAGCATCGCTTAGATATGTCACACATAAACCAGGCTTAACAGTGACACAGACATGGCTGTTATAGTTATACTAATTGCTAATCCCACTGCATTACATTTATGTCAAGTAGAATAATACAGCAGAGTTTAAACTCAGCTGTGACTTGTTACTATTTATCTCTGAAAGGGAACAAAGATAACAGAACACTTTTCATTATTATACATGACATATTCACTGCACATTAAGAGCAGAAACTCAGACAGGGCTGATAAATAAATACAGCAATATCTGTATCAACTTATTGAATTCATTCTTTTATATGTTTTTCCTTCTCTCAGAGCCCGATTTGCGCTTGTAAATTTAGTATGACAATAAAAAAAGCTAAATTAGTTGCTTTTCTTCTTTATGTGTCCTCGACAGAAACAGATACAATGAATGCATCTATTACAAAAAATAAAGACAGGCAGGATTGAGACGCCCTTATCCCCTCTCATACGACCCTGTGCTGTTGTGAAGCTCTGGGGAACATCACAGGGATGCTTAAGTCCCATCCTGGAGGCCATACTGCAACTTTAAGATGCATCCCATCTTTAATACCCCTGAATCCTGCTAATGAGTTGGTCATTACCAGGAAGTGAATGAACGAAATCTGCTGACAGGATTAAGGTGAAAGTGATCCTCTCCCTATGGTCTAACAGTCATATCTAATCTTATCCATCCTCTACTGACAAACAACTTCCTAAGATGCTCTGGCACAATCTGTATTTCATGTTAATACTGCAACACTACATTTTCATATACATATTGTTCTTTCAAGAATGTAAGATTAAAGATTACAGAACCCGGTAAAGACCAAATTAGATTGTTTTGTCTGTATTGCTTTTTTAATAATGGACTGATGCATTAACCCCTAGAACTAAAATATCCAGATGAGTGACTGAGAGGCCTACATGTATAGGTTGGAAATTGGAGGCTTTGACAAGGCACCAGAGAGCTGCTGTTTACATTTCCAGACCCGTTCCCAGCAGATGCTTGAGGGTCTGATGAGGCTTGAAGGGTGCCATGCCATTTCCAGCGGACTAGATAAAGGAGCACTGGGCAGTGTCAACCGCCAGCAGTTACTGTCCCTTCAGGCTCCATGATGGCTTTTTAACCTGTTTGAGGCAGAAGCTGCATCTCCTCCTTCACTTTATTTTTTGACCAGCATCAAAGTTTCAAGTTCACATCATCTTTGCAATGAATAATAGATCATATAATCCGCATCAGTGCTCTTTGGGAGCTGACGGAGTAGACAATTACCTGATGACACTTTAGAAAGCAGAGCTGTTAAATGGTTTCTGCACTTTATGACGATAGAGATGAAGAGCTAGTAAAGTTTACAGGAACTCATTAAGCAGGGGAAATATTTTTACAGACAAATGTGACGGTTTTACAACTTAAGGAGGGTAAAAGGCGTCTCTGGGTGTCATTTTGTTTTTCCAGTCCGACGACACTTTAATTCAGCTCGTTTCCCTTGTGCCCTTCGTGTCAAATGTCTCCTGATGGTTGCAAAACCACTCCAACATTTTCCTGCCATTGGGGAAAATCTAATTCTACTTAAAGTAACAGCAAAGTAGCTCTGGATTTCAACTGAGAACGTTTAAAGTACCAATTTTGAAAAAGAGCTGAACAATTTTGAAGTTTTAAAACACATTTATCAAATGAAATACTGCTGTAGGGACAGTCTCATCTTATTATCTTGCACAGATAATAAAACATTCACACACATACAGAAAGTTCAACTGAAAACTGAGAAGAGATTAAGAGATTAACAAAAAAATTACAATATCTCCAAAAATATTGGAAAAACAAAACAAATAATAAACATTTTTATTTAACAAAAAACCAAACGAGGGCAACAAACAATTTTATAAAGAATTCAAAGTAATAAATTAATGGGAAAAATGGAAACAACACTTTTGCTATTATGATTTATTTTGCTGATATATTTTATGAATCCTTCACCATGCTGATGCCTAAAAGCAAGTGCAACAATGCTGTTGTGAGTTTGTTTAGACTAAGATCAACAACAAAAAAGAACAAAAAAGATTTTATTTTTAAGATTTTTATCTATTCACTAATTACTTCAGTTGACTTAAATCCCCTACAAGCTACTGTAATGTTATTTTCCACATGTGCTAAAAAGTTAAATGATGCTGGGTCAGTAGGTGGCAACAATAAACTCATTAAATACTAATGGATAACATTTTAACATTAATACTTATACTAACCGATAACTGTGGCCTCAGAAAACTCCTTTAGGAAGCATCATGATTAGAACGGATACTTTCAGATTTTAAAGCTTTCTTAGGCTGTGTCCGAACATCTGCCCTAACCCCTAAATCACTATATAGCAGAATTTATAGTGAACTCAGTTAACTGACCGATCGGACAGATGGTCACTACTTTTCACTCCCCGTTGGTCACATAACTCTGCCTCCCTACATGGTTCCTCCACCGTGTTTGATTGTTGTCAGGTAGAGACAGCTTATGGCGACAGCGGCCCCTTCTCGCAAAAGCGTTTAGGAATATATTTACAAAGGATGATAAATACTTTTCATGGTGCGTTGTGGGAAATTTCGAGTTCACTACTGTTTCATCCAATTTATAGTGCCCTATATAGTGATTAGGGCAGATATTCAGAGACAGCTTTAATATACTAAGGATGTGAAAAACTAGAATATAATTTTGCAGAAACTTGGTCTGTGAAAACCTCAAAAAAAAAACACGATTAAGGAGATTAATCTTATATAAGTTACAAATCCTTAATATCGTATACAAAAAAACATGTTTTCCTGCACTGTAGATGTTTGTTTTCTTGTCAACAGCATTAAAATACACATTTTTCCTCCAAGGACCTGATATTAAAAGTTATATTGCCAAACCAGAAATCATAGTTGCAAAAAAAAAACATCACATCACTGAGGAATTTCTATATCAGTATCTATGATTCCGGATTGCAGAATGAGGTCCATGGAGTTGGCCACTAAGCTACAAGACCTGCAGGTTTCTTCTCAAACTCTCCAGCTTGGTTTGTTGATCTGTCACCAGATGATGGACACCCCACAGGGCGACACCGCCAGGGGGATAAAAACCTCAATAAATATGTGACAGAACCTTGGAGATAGAGTTATCAACCGCCCAGCAGGTGTCATCAAACCAGATCGGACCGCTGACTCAGCCATCGGCATGACGGAGGCCTCAAAGCTCATTGTATGGACCATGTAAATGTAATTTTCCCTTGTTTACAGATGTCACTGTAAGAGCAGCACAGCTTAAATTATTCTGCCTCCAGGAATAAAAGCAGTCAACAGTCAGGGTCGCAGACGGATCATTTAGAAACTATTTACACCGACGTATACACGTGGGAACCGAGGCAGTCCCGTCATTAAACGCAGTGGCCTCAAATAAAGCCGATTAACAAGCTCATGTTTACACAGTCAGCTCCTCAAACAACATGCAGACAGACAACTTGTAAATTTGCTTCCAGGTTCCTTCACAGAGTGCTGCCAGAAATTCACAAAATGTCCTTCTGTGTCATTGCTGCCAAGACACCAATACCCTCCCCAGGAAACAAAAGAGAATGTCCTCATTCAGGCGAACATCAATGGCTTCTAAAACAATAAATAAGACCTCCAAGGTTGAATGTTTGGGTAGGGGAACTTTTATCATCATTCTTGTTCCCGTTTTAATCTGTGCAGTAAAGTTAATGAGGGCCCATCTTATGCTGTATCTTTATTCTCTGGCAAAGAGCAGATATTAGTCAGTTTTCTTCTCTTTTCTTTTGAAAAAATAAATGGAGGCGTCTTTCCTTTGTACCCAGAAGTTATTCAAACAAGCCAGAAAAGAAACAATCAGACTCAGCTGGAAAGCTTAAGAAACTTTCGCCGTTCAATCATTAGCAGAACCTGAAGGACAAAGATTTACAGGCTCTGAGTGGTGCAAATATTTTTAGACCACTGACTTCAGAATTACATGTTTAAAAACAGTTAAGAAAGATGTGCTCTGACAAGAATTTCTGCGTAATTAAAGTGACCTTCATATGGCGCTCCGAAGCAGAACCACAACTCGGAAATAAAAGCCAAAGGTTTTCATTCACCGGTAGATTTTTACGATAAATGTATTGCAAGAGAAATAAGGCGAGCAGAGAGGGTGGTTTAAATTTGAAGGTTAAATTTTAAGTGAAGTAATAGTTAGTGGTACGCATTCAGCAATGACTAAAATGAAAACATGAATAAAAACATGTTTATATACAATCGAAGCATAAACAGATGTTACTGCAGACGTGAAAGTGTTTTAAATCAGAGGTTTTCAGAATATCTTAAATGGTCAAGTCCTAGAGAGTTTGATATCTTCACTCCGAGATAAAATATTTATTTTTAAATTTGTTAATCTTAAACTCGATTGATCAAAGGTCAAATTCAACTTTCTGTGACCTGGTAAGGCTTTAAATGGTATTTCTGCCTGGAAAGCAACATGGACTATTCATTAAAAAAATTATATTAGGAATTCACTGAAAGTGAAGATAAACAGCGTTGAATTATTTATTGTGACAATCCAAGACACATGCATACCAAAAAATATGCACTCTGTAACACGAGTATCGTAATGGTAAACAATATTTGCATTAGAAATATTTGTAAATTCTTTGAAGTTAATGGAGCGAGTTAATAAACAATATTTTAAAAAGGAAAACAGAAAATAAACCATAATAATTCCAAGTCTTGCTCCTTACAAGGCTCTATAGTCATTTCTGCTGTAAATTACAGCTGGGCTACCGTATGCATCTTTAGAAAAGGTAAGGTTTCTTACTTTCCATTTCTACAACACAATAGTGAAGATTTTCACAGTTGTTCTGCAAATTGTGGCATCCCTGTATGACGCATAACTTCGGAATAACGGAATAACAAACTATTCCCTGCTGTGCCTCACTAAATGCACTTTTTTGGTCTTTTTTTTTTGGTCTAGGGTTGGGTGATTGGTAGCACAGAAAAATACAGAACACTGATAAAGAGAAAAACTGTTATATTTTTTACTTTGCAGAGCAACCTTTAATTGTTTTTCACTTCTTGTCAGGTTTGGTGGATGTTTGTTGAAGACCCAGATGCAGAGACAGAGAGGAAGAGATGATTCCTTGCTGATTTACTGAAGATGTTGATAGTACAGAAGCAAATAATGCAGAATCAACAGGAATCAAAAACTAGGAGACGCTCAGGGAAATTAACATAAGGTATAAAGTAATGAAGAAAATCCAGCAATGAAAACTGCACAGGAGGTGTACATATGGGAGACAGGACAAGCAATTTGCTCATCAGCTGACAGAGAGCAGGTGTGGAAAGAAGCAACTAGAAGGGAGGTAGGAAAAAAGGAGACTGCCACAAGGGGGCAACAGAGTAACTCAAAAAAGTCAACACTGCTTCAATATAACTAAAAAGCAACTACATTACACAAAATGGAAAAGAAACCAATGACCAAGAAATCACAGAATTATATAAATCAGAGTGTGATTAAAAACCCAAAAATGAAATTAAACAGAACCAAAAAGGGCAGAATCATGACACTTCTATGTAACAGGCATGCCTAAGTTTGTGACTAACTTAGGTTGATGCCTGGTATGGAACATTTTTTTCTATTTATAATGCATAAAACTTTCAGTCAAAAAAAGATCCATGCTTTTCTTGCATGTGACACTAAAGCCAACCTAATCTCTGATCTTAGGGCCCCATCAAAACTTGCCGATTTAGTCAGCGTATGCCTGATGTCCCAGAATCTTCTAAACTCTGGCATATGCTAAACTTTCTATGTATTTTTTCAATTTTGGGCACGTGGCCTATTCACTACGTGTCAAGAGCGTATGCTCAATGAAAGCCTAACTTATGCATAATGTCCTGAGGGAGGCAGTATGAATCAAACTTGTTTACCACCCTGCAAAAAAAAAAATTTAAAAAAAGAAAGAAAAAGAGAAAGGAGGAAGAAAAAAAGAAGGTTTGCAGATTGAGCAGATGAGTCTACTAGGAAGTTTGTTTGTTTTCAAACACAGGTTGACCCGCAATCAGCATTTGGCTCCCTTTTCATTGGCTAAAGAAAGCCAAGTCTGACCCTCGACTGGCAAGCTGCATACCCTCTGTCCCACACCTCTGTGTGTCTGGTGACGCCATTACGCTGGGTTAGCACTGATGATGTCACCAGTGGGACAGAAATCAGGGAAGTAAACAATTCAGAGCAACAAGGAAATAAGCCAGTGCATAGTACGTGTTCTTTATTCTTAATTTCGCTCTTTTGTCTGTCTGAATCCCTCTTACCAGTGCTGTGCCATGTTTATAGAATATAAGAGTTGTTTTGACTTGTTAGATCGGACGCGACTGGCGCAATTTTGTGACGTCCGTACATTACGCTCAATGGTATCACGTAAATTAGCGTGTTGACTCGGGTCGGATGTACCCTCAGTATGCTGATCACAGCCGAGCCGCTGGAAGTAGGTCGATGTCGAAGCTAATTGTTCCTGGGTTTAAACAGATTTTCTGGCCAGTGGGAAGGGGGTATAATATATACTTTATGTAAATTACAGGACTCGATACTTCATAAACTAACCTTTGTCAGGGACAAAAGGGCATGTTAAATACACATGTTAAAACAGTATGATCCCACCGTTACGCTTGATAGAAAAACTTTTAAGGTTAAGCGACATATTCTCGGTTTGGGAGATGTTCATTACTTTTTGAAACAGAAAACTTAATTCATACTGCTTTAACTTGGAGAAAAGTTATGGGAATCCTGAGAAAATGTCACCTTAAGTCTATAAATAATTACAAGAAATGAAAAATGTTTCACTTTGTCTGCATATGAATCATATGAATAACCTAGATTTCCTGTTAATGGGTAAACTGAAGGGCAAAGACTCTTAAGACCTGAATAGCTGATGAAAAATAAAGATTTTTCCCTTTTAATGCATTGATTGGTAATGTCATTTCAAAAAATATGACCTTCTAGACTTAATATCAATGGAACCAAGCTTTCTTTCTTCAGCTTGAAGTATCTGAAACAAAAAACAAAAAACAAAAAAAAAACAGATGCGTCGCCTCGCCAACTGCACAGTCTTTGGATATGTTTGTTGGGCACGACGCCAAGGTTTGTACAATAGCGGAGGGATCTGTGACAAAAAAAAAACTCAACCTCTTGTGTGGTCGGAAGTTTTCTGCTGAGGTGAGCAGCGTCAGAAAGGTAAGGCCCGGCCCCACTTTAGTTTCCAACATTTTACCCCGAAGCAAACATCCATCTCTAGCTGTCATTATCAGCTTTATCTCAGGGCCCACGACTCCACAGGGCGCCTTTTAGAAAGAGGCTAGCAGTGCAGGGTATTAGGCCCATACTCAGAGTTAATCATACTGTACTCATAAAGTTCTCTTATAAAGACCAAGGCATAATTAAACCACTTAGCTTTTAATCCAGGGGGATTTTTTCAGGGATACTCAGTCAGTCCTGGAATTTAAGGCTTGTTCCACTGAGTCTGCATCAAGCAATAATTATCTTTGTATGCTGAACATAAAGACCTGAAGACTGATGAATCATAAAGTTGGTCTGATGCAGCTTTATGTTTTATTCAAGACATAAACCCATTTTTACAATTACTAATTTTTATTTATTTTTACCCATTTATACTGATATTAGCATCATAGCATCAACATAACAACGGAGTCAAGAAGCTTTAACTTTTTATAACTTAGAAGCAGAAGTGTCCACATTTTTTCAGGCCAAAATCATCCACCTCAAAGAACCCGCAAGCTAAAAATTCTATTGTGCTTTTTATTTACCTTCTTTTAAATAGATTAAAATATTTAATGGGGATTGTTAATAATCACATAGATACTATACATAAAAAAGGTGCATGTTTTGTTCTTATTTGAAAGAAAAACATGTTCTCAGCAATTAGGATAGAATTTGGGTCAGTCTGAACATTTAGCTTTTTAATTTATTAAATGCCACAGATTAGTACAAAAATATTTGCTTTGGAGTAAAAGAAATCTATGCAATAATACTAATTTGCCCTGGAATTAAAATCTAAAAGTCTCCAATTACATAAACAACCTGTGCATGTGTAATTGTTGTATTTGTGGTTTTTATTGTTCGGACCAAAAGTGTAAACACAAGGGAAAACTTTGGACATTTTGGAGCCTTAATTTTTATTGTACACTTGGTTAAAAAATTGTTACATTTTTGGATGAATGTGTTCATTAACGTACATAATGCTGCGTATAAGCTCTAAAAAATGCACTCAATAAACAGGGTTGAATATGTAAACATGATTAAACTTTTTGCAAAACGTTATAGAGGTTAGATGCAGATTCAAATGTCCAACTTTTTCATCCTTTAAAGCTATTTTATTAAAATAGAGCCAAAATTATCATGTGTAAGTCTCCTGCTCTATAATACAGTTTTAATCTTATTAGCTGATTTTTTTTCTTCCTGCAGAAAAGCAGAGAGAAGCTGATAAGACAACCTTGTCCTTCAGACGACACCTGATATGAGATGATTGATTGTCCCCTGTGGTTTTTCCTATTGGCTGCATTTATATAACTTGTGAGAATCAGGTAATTTATCTCATTAAACAGGCTGAAAACTTAGTTTTGAAGCAAATTGTTTCAGAACAATTTGTATTCCAATGACATTTTGTTTTTATTAAAGAATAATTTTTTTTTTTATTTAATAAATCTAAACATCCACTTTAGTTTGTCGACTTTGCTTTAATCTACTTTGTCAAGGAGATGTCGTTAGGATGACGACTAATGAGGCAGTCTTTTTATCTTCCAGAAACCTTGCAAAGTGACTGTACTTTTATAACATAATGATTTTGAGTTTGAAGCACAAAAGGATCAATCCTGATTACCAATTTAAACTTTTAAAAAAATCACAGTAGAGTTCTCATTCATCACTGCTATCTGAATTCCTTCAGTCCTCTCTCATGAAGAACAAAAGAATTCCTCATCAGCAGCTGTTGCTGAAGATGTTGTCATTCTTTGGTTTTTATTCAGGAGCGGAAAAAGGAGGGAAACCCACAGAGTTAAAAGCCTTGCCTCCCTGGATAACAGTTCTGCGATGTGGGACGTGTGTGAACACGGTTGGCGGAGCCGAAGGGGATGAAAAGGCTGGCTCAGTTCAGCTTTCCTCCTGCAGAAAAACACTTGTAGCTCCTAGAACCTGCAGGCATAGACAGACAAGGAACGGGAGGGACAAACAGCGGCCTGGGGGGGTGCATGCATGCTAGTATTTACAGATAAGAGGTAAACTGGTCTGAATGGGTGAGCTGGGAATTAAGCAGTCAGAATGAGGTGAGAGACAAAAGGCAAACGACCTCCCAGACCTTTAGTGGCGACGCCGTCCGGAAGCCCGAGGCAGGAGCGGGAGGGGGGTGGATGAGAAGGGGGGCCGCTATTGTTTGTTTGCCCATTAACTGAGCAGCTGGGTATTTGCCAAAGGTTGTACCACTTCAACCCGTGTCTGCGGAGAGCAGGCCGGGAAGATGAGGTTTAGTTCCAGTCCAGGGAGCATGGCTAGCACTGCTGAGGCGTGGGATAATATCAAGGAGAGGGTCTCAAATTAAGGATAGTGGCCCCTCTGAGAGGAGGCCCCTTTAAAAAAAAGTAGATGAAGTACTTTCATTACTTTTAAAATAGCTGGCAATATTACAGAGGACCTACTTTTGAATTCCTCTAAACTGTCCTTGGTTATTGTCCTGAAAAAAGAAAATCTGTCCTACAAAAAATAACGGCCTTTATAAAAGACATGCTCATTTAGTGAGTCCTTTGTCACAGCGGGGGCCCAGACACATTTGGCCCCGACACACATTCAGAAAAAAATCAGGTCATCCAACAGAAAACCCAAACCCTGAAATGCACACAGAGCAGACCAGAAAAATATGTCCACACACACACACACACAGACCCTTTATGTGAAAAGTTTACCTTGAAGTTATTTCACCAAATCACTTTATAAGAAAACCCATTTTCTCTGTTATTTTGCACCAATCTATCGTCTAACTGCACCTCAATACAGACATACCATCAGACCAGGGGGAGCTGAGAGTCCTGCTGAAATCTCTCCATCAATCTAGTTATTAAACTGATGGCTGTGAAAGAGGAGCAGATGAGTTTGAAACCAGCAGCCTCTTTCTAAAAGCATTTAAATCTCACCAGGAGATTCGACACAGGACGATGAAGTCAACCTGCTACTGTTCCACCAAAGATATTTGGGGCAAAAAAAAAAAAAGGAACCAACTGGAAATGGTAACAAAAACACAAGAATCAAGCAATACAAACAAGAGTTTGGTATGTTTAATTGGCTGTATTTAGCTTGACAATCCGGCTGTCAGTTTTATGATCATTGTCATGTTTAATTAGTCATCACGCAAAGAGTCAAATGAAAACAGTCAGATTGTGGGTACTCTGTCTTTTTAAAACCTGTAAAAACAAAACATTGAGTTGTCTGGAACCAGCACGAGATCACAGTCACAGCCCAATAATAACAGCTGACTTCTGTCAGGAATAGCAGACTTCACAGCTTGAGGGTGTGATTTAGTGAAAACAGGTGGTCTGGTCGCCTAGCTGGTGGCAAGATTTAAGGCAAAAAACATACAAAGACCACTAAAGGCTGACAGGATATTTCTTGCCTTTAAAGTGGCCCTGTCACATATTATAACTTTGCAAATGCCAGTACCTCACTCTGGTTGCAAACAAAGGCTTTCCAATTAAATTATTGTTGCAATTAAAGCAAGCATAAGTGGAGATATGGAAAGAAAGGAAAATTCCAAGATCGAGTGGGGAAAAAGCATAAAAAACATTGGATGCTAAGTGCAAAAACAGACAAGTACCTTTAAGAGTACAATGTGACTGCTAATGTTTAATAAAGTGGGAACTAAAGCTGCCCTAACTGCCAGGTTAAGGTAAACACTATCAGGATGAATATTTAGTGTAAATTGTTTTATTTTAACATGAAGAAATGGTTCTTGGTGTCTTTTTTTATAGGTATAGTTGGTGACTAGAAAACCTTAAAACACAATGCAGTGAAGCTAACTGATCCAGAGCATCTTATCAAATTTAGCCAATAGTAGTTCTTTAATAATTACTGTATAATCCTTGAAAGTAGGACTTACCAGGTGCCGATCTGTCAAACTTTTAAAAAGGGTCCAAAACATTTTAAACACTGTGCTCCATAATGAGATAAATGTCTTTCACTGCACACCTGCCTTCATTCCCTATTTGCTGGCTTTATTTCTTAACAACCCAGGAGAATGATGGGAAGGTCTTTGATTGTCATCTGATTTTGAATTTCCAGAATGGAACTCCATGTTGGTTAAAACATCAGCGCTCATACTACAGACTTCCGGAGAGCAAACTGAAAGAACTGACCATTTTTGGCTCAGAGATGGAGATGGCACCATAGTATGACCAAGCATCTTTCTTCTGAGTTGTAAAACCAAATACGACAAAATAAGTAATAATTTATAATGATAAATGAAAATTTTGTTGTACAAAAGGTAATATCTCATTATAAGCCTAGAGCTGACTGTGGATGGCATTAAAAAATGATGATAAAGGACCTTTAATGTGCCTCTGTGTACCACAGAAGCATTAAGAAACCTCAACATGTTAAAGGTTTTGATATTTCTGAAATGAACTAACGAGTAATCCTCTGGCAGTATGAGCATTAGGCGGCTCTAAACTAAAAAGTAAAGTAAGTTTGAGGATGTGATTCACAGTTCGTTATAAAAGCATCTTGTAAAAGAGCAGCAAGTGTAAGCACTTCACAGCCTTATGCTACTTAATAATTCAGAGGTGGGGGAAAAAACATGAATGGAAGATCCTAAAACGATCTATTTCTGTGAGCAGAATGACAGCACTTGTGAAAAGCCTTTTCTGACCTGACGTCAGGATATCCCATTATGATGCAAGTGCCAAACATTATAGGGAGGGGGAAAAGCATTAACATGTTGGGGTGGGAAAGGGTGTTTTGCTGGATTCTGCCAGGTTTGGATTGAAGATTAATCCACATTCAGAGCAAACTATTGAATAAATATACCCAATATATGAAAAACAACATCTAATTCTGTACATTTATGACCGTAACAAGAACAGAGGGAGAAGAGGTAGCACATATTTCCCAGAATGCACTTTACTATTTTGATGCTGGCAAATTAAAGAATAAACACACAAAGAGGTATCTTTCACCATCTAAAAGCAAATATTTTACTGACACTGCAATCAAAAGAAAATATGAATATATTTAGTCATAGGTATCACATGTATTCATTTGTATTTACAACATCAGAATACATTTTAATTAGCATGAATAAATAAAAAAACTATTAGTACTACAAATGGGAAATTGTGACTGTCAGGACAGAAAGTGAACAGTACTAGTTAAAAGGACCAGATGAAAAATGGCTACTTAAAGTTATGAACATAGATACAAAAATACACACCCACACATATTTATATACGTACACACCTACATACATGTAATTCTATACACACACACATATAAATGTATTTGTGCTATATAAATAAACTGAATTAAATCAACTGCACTCAATAAAACACTGAACATCAGCAGACAACTATTATGTGTTGCTAAGAAGCATTTGTTAGTCTTTGAGTGTGAGCAGCCAGCTGCAAGGTTTTATGAAGAGTCTGACAGCAGCTGGAAGGTCCTACCTTCATAGATGCAGCATCCTGCCACTGCAGCAGCTTCTCAATGCCATCAGAGTCCCCTTAATTAAAAAACTTTTACAGGCTCCATGCATCCTTAATTGATCAATCATATTCATCATATTTGTGAGTAAATGTTTTGGCAGCTATAACTAAAAATATCAGATGGCCTGTGTCAGACATTTGCAGGTCTTGTCTGCAGATGTCAAGAGACCCATCCAGGTATGAATTTGTTTACAGGCTAAAAGAAGGAACCGCTGATATTCTGTTCCATTTGTAATAAGTAAAGTCGGGCCCCGGCTGTGAGAATTTCCCCTCCCGACTTTGCTCTGTCCCTTCATGTCATCCTTCAAATGATGTCCCTGTTGCTCGTTTAGTTTCATTTTTTCCTTAGTTTTATGCCCGTCCTTCAATCCTGCAGCCCTAAAATGTCGAGACTTTATAGTTACAGTAGGCTACTGCTTTGGTGAAGGCAGGGTTTGGGACATGAGGTGATTTGGCTTTTGCAGTGATCATATCAGAGCTTTGCAGCCCCACAGTTGAAGACACAGCAGCACAAACCCCAGCCAGCCGTGCCCTGCTCATAACAGAAAAATAAAATTGACAGGTTGTGCTCTAATCCAATGAGGGGCCATGAAAAGGCAATGTATGTTCATAGACAAATTCAAAAGTTAAATCTGTTAGTTCTTCCTATATCAGACGTCACCAATAAACCAACAGGAGATATATCCAGATGTATGAAAACTGAGCACAGAGATTAACTTTTGTAAAACATCTTAATGTCACTTCTAATTTTAGTTCTTCTACAATTGGAGCTTTGGATTCAGTTTGTCCGTATTTCTTACAATCTCATCAAACTGCAGTTTTGAAGCATGTGTGGAAGCAGCAGCATTAACACAAGCCTGAGATTGTTTTCCTGATGATGACAGCAAAACTATTTTCCTGACAGATCACCTTTGTGCTCCACATTCTAGCTTGTTATGCTTCTCAGCTGCAAAATTAAAGATTGATTTTTACCTGAGCAACGAAGGCACTTTTGAGAAATAAAAAATTAATATGCTGGCATTAGAAAAGGTCGACATTTCTGTGTCTCACAAAATGGTCGAGAAGAAATCCTAAACCGTGTTATGATGGCCGGCATGTATATATGAATAGGGATCTGCAGCTAAGGCCAGAGAACTTAGTAATATTTACCTTTGAGAACTTTATATTTCCAAATATAAAAATATATCTGTTTAAGCGTAGTTTTTTCGTTTAAAAAAATATTATTGAATAAAATTTTAAAGTAAATTTGTTGTATCCAAAATATTTTAAAACGGTTCCTTTGCTGATCCCTTAGTTGTTTATTTGCCCATAAACAAACTCAAAACTCTCCATCACAAAAAAAAACATGAAAATCTTTCAGGAGAGAGATTTGACTTGTATTTTTCCTGAAATAAATATATTTTATCTGCCAAATGTAAAGACATGATTAAGATTTCCAATAAATGATTTCAAACCAAAAATTCCAAATATTTGCTGCAAATTGATTTTGTTTTTCTAATTTGCAGATGTTAGATAGAATAAACCATGGACCATAACTTACATTTAGCTTTTATGCAGATGCCGACTTATTCAATCAGGGATATTTGGGTTATAATTTGAGTTTCCCAGTAATTACAATTTACAATGCTTGTGAGAAATATTTATTTGCCGATGAAATTGATATTTATCATACTAATGCATTGATTAAATATACTTAATTCCAATAATCTTTTAAGAATTTAAAAATCTTAATGAAAATATCTGCAGCTACTTTGATCATAAAAAACTTGAATCTCTCTAGTTGTAACCAATACACTAAAAACGGTGCAAAGGTGCCTATGACACTTAAATTATTTGTGAATAAAAACATTAAAAGACGTTACTTTGCTCGAGATCATATATCTTATCTGGCTGAAATACTATACTATATTCAATAGATTACTTTTAATCTGATTAATATAGAGAACAGGGTCCTTGATCATGGAAATAATCACAGTTTTAGTTATTTCTAAAAAAAAAAACAATAAGATCTATCGCAATTGAAGAACAGTAAATGTTTAAGATATTACAAGATAAGTATACTTGTTACGCAGGATTGAAATTAAAAAAAGATAATTTAAGTATTGCATTGTTTTAAGCAAAAATGGAAATAGAATAATCTGTTTAGCTAAGCAGCCCTGATTGCATGAGTCTTGCAGTTTTATGCTTTATGAGCCAGAATAAATATATCACACAAGCAGGTAAAATCCATTCAGCATTCTCTAAGTGGTGAGATATATTACAGGTGTAATAAAATTTTACAGAAGTGGAATAAAGTGAGAAACATACAATAAAATGAAATCTAATGTCATCTTTTAGGCAATTTAAAGCACACAGATGATTAACACATTCCCTGAGGGATGGTTTACCCACTGTTCTGCATCAATGCTTCATACTCAGTTAACAGTTAACTTTCACTTATTTAACACAAACCAGTCAGTTAAACTGCCTGCAAATTCTAAGCGTTCAGTCTTTAGGTTTGAGTTCAAAACCTTACTGTCTGTGTAGAAGTGTTAATGGTTGTTACAAGTGGCTGCCCAACAAACACAAATTACCACTTCAGCTCACTGCAGCTTTGAGACACGAGCAGCTCCTCTTAGGCTCAGAACAGGAAGTCATGTTGTCTTCCTCACAAATCTTCCTCAAAAATTTAGTTGCTGGTGTTTCTAAGACTGCAACCATTTCAGTTGATGATTATACATGATATAGTGTTGTGCATGGATGCATTCATTATAGGCCTAAGTAGTTTCTGTGAATTTTGATCCCAATTAGGTCATTTTTTAGCTAAGAAACCTGAATGGAGAACCAGGCTTTAAATTTAAATGTAAACTTTAGAAAAGTTAAAGTATAGACATCTTTTTATTGATTTTTCATGCTTTAATCCTTGGATGTTAGTTCACATAACCAACTTCACAGGTGTGGGGGGTGATAATAAATGAACAATCCACTGATAAGTGTTTCAGTTTTAAATCACCGGTGTGTAACTTTTTGCCATTAGACCTGAAACTTCAAGGTTTAGTGCCCCTGAAGGTAACGCTGCACTATCATGTAATTAAAAAAATCTCCCAATCTGATTAAATATCTGATATCAGACCACTTTATACCAGCAGTTTAAGAAGTTGGTGTTCCTTGTGAAGAAAAAAGGCCATATTCACCCCTCTAGATGAAATCCTTTATCAGCAAACCAAAACATGCCTCATCAGGAAAGCGTCATATCCGTTTGGTTGCCTTATTTAACTTAGTTATCTTTCGGGCTTAATAGAAGCTCATACTGCTGTAAAGCAGCGCCGTGGGTCACATGACCCATTCAGTGATGGATTCGTCCTCCTCAAGTTACATAGCTGAGTTTTTAAGGGCAGTCACCAGAGAGCATCAATATACACCTAGAGCTGAATATTGACCTGAAAAAAAGATTAACTAAAACTCAAATTAAGCTTATTTTGGGGTAAAAAGTGACACTGTGTTGCTTTAATTAGAGTGGACTAAATCTAGCTAAAGAATGAAATTGAGAAAGTGGGAAGAACTCTTCACATCAGCCAGACAATATATCTGAAATCCTTTTCTATCCTGATGTCAGGATATTCCATTATGACGCAAGTGCCAAACATTATAGGGAGGGAAAAAAAGATTAAGGGGTTGGGGTAGGAAAGGGTGTTCTGCCGGGTTTGGGTTGAAGGTTAATCCACCTTCAGAGCACATAACTTAATTAGTGATTTAAAAATGTGATTTGCAATCCTAGCAAAAACAATGTCATACTGAAATAAGGTGACCAGCTAATCATTCCTGTGTATACCTCCCTCCACTTAGTGGCAATGATTCATCTCTCTTTCAGCATACTAGCTGCAGTTCATCCAAATAACAGAGTAAGATTTTCTATTACCAAATAATCCATACATTACACATACATTCAAGCCAAAAAATCATGAGCATTTCAAACAGATACAGGTTGGAAGTAACTGTTTAACATTTACAACATATTTCTTCTGACTAGGAGTAACATAAAGGTTGTGGAGCAGCCCAGGCACAGTCTCAAATGTCTCAAAAAATATTAGTGGAAACATGCAAAAGCAACCATAGGAGGGTTTGATTATGGATATTCCAGTAAAGGTTTATTACATTCATAATTAAGAAGTTGTCTAAATTGTTTACAACATTCCCACATGTCTGGGTATAGGTCAGCGCACAGAGTCAAAGAAGGTATTGGACCATGTAAACAAGAAGACAGAGCAGAGTAAGAGGAGAAACAAGCAGCTGCATTTCGAATTTAAAGGGAACCAAAATAACTGCAGTGATGTTATATGACAGCAGGTTATACAGGTTATGCATCATCAATAAAGTAATTTCCTATTGTTGCCACCAACACCATTTGCAATAATAATCTTTGTAAAGATAGATTTTGTTTATATTTTGTGTTTTAAAAATTGCAAACAGCAGGTGCAAAGATTGATATCTACAATTAAAGTTTAAAAAGTATAAAACCTACAGTGTTATGACTAACTTAGTGGAACAACCCATGGCGCTCATTAAAAGTGATAAACCTCATCTTAAATTAACAGCGTTTCAAAAGGCTGCAGTTCTTTGGGAATGAAACAGTTATTGAACATTGCAGGCTGGAGCGGATAGGATGTTTGGTGAAAACAAGTCCAAGAAATTACAAAGTTAGAGTTGAGAAAAGAGAGGTTGTGCTTTAATGATGGGGAAATTTCCAGGTTAGCCTAGATTTTGAAGCAAAAGACTTTATTAATATATCTTCATTCAATAATTACTTTCAAGCTATTCATATTGCTGCACTTTAAGAAATGGAAATCTCATGAAAGCTGTTCTAAATGAAATTTTGCTTTGTATATACTCTGTGTATATATAATGAAATAAAAGTTGTCCAAGTCTATTTTAAGGTGATTGGGCCAAAGCGATAGTGAGAGACATATTTTCTACATAACTTTGGCTCAAACTACAGTGAAACAGTTTGTGCCTTGGATACAGATTAGTGTCATTTGGCAATGATTTTATTTTCATCAACAAATTTATGTTCTCCCATATATTCATGGACACATCTGCCTTTACTTTCAGCCGCTTCTATGAAGCAGGAAAAAAATGTTGTCGGAGCCAATAAAACAGAAAACAGCCGAACTTCATGAACAGATGTTTACATCCCCTACACAAGTTCAGAAACATATTGATCTGCATAGGAGATGATATCTGAAATGTTTGCTGACTGGGCATTTTCCTGGTTACAGAAATCAATATCCAGATTTCCATGAGCTATTTGTCAAGTATAAAGTGACTGAAGTAGACAGATTGAGAGAAACAGGCTGTACATATTGCTTTAACTTTATTTTTAACCCCAAGTCTTTACAAATGTGCAAACATTCAAACCTCTGCTTTGATGGGGATTTATTTTTTGGGTGATAATTTTGGTGATGTTTTGACTTCTATAAAAATTGGGATTTGAAACATCAGGAGTCACTTATAGCCTGCAGGAGCAGCTGGTGTATTTGGACAAAGAGCTGCATGTTTCAGAGACCCATGTGTCCTTAACCATGGAGCATTATCTATATTTACCTACACAGTATCAGCCCCTCTAATGCATCTGTTGAGATAAGTACATGTCAAGCAAGAACCACTCTGCTGCTTGATATATACAGCTTGAGGATCAGCAGCGGCTTGCTATTTCTTTTTAATAAAACCACTTCATTATGAATGTTTAGAAGATTAAAATATAACAAAGAAATAAAAAATACATCTAGATTATATATGTGTGCAGCAGTCGAATACATCTGAAAGGGTTCCTGCAACTCCTGAGAAGAGAGTAAAGGAAGCTGGCAGTGAGTGTTGAAAATTTAAATGACTATGGCTACCAAAAAAACATCTATTTTACCCAGAGAGTAAAATTCAATAGACCCCGAAGAAAATCTCCATCACACACAGAATGAAGACAACCAAAGTCTAAAAATAATATTACATTCAGTTTTATCAAGTACCCCATTGAGTTGTGTTGCGTGTGGTGGTGCCTTCATCATCATGCATGCACAGCACATGCTGCTAAGCCTGATTTTAGTTTCCTTTAACTAATTTTAGAATCAGGGCACATCTCCTGCAAACCGACCGCAGTTTGATGCAGAAAGTGCTTTTTTTAATCACCTAAAAGATATAAGATTTTCATCAGATGCATTTCAGTTGGCTGTGCAGAGCTGGAGGACCTCCTTAAGAAGTTTTCCCATATGGCTGCTGTCAAACGATTTCAACTCTGCTGCAAAGCAGAGCATCGTTTCTGATATTCACAGCCATCTGTGAGTCCACATTTCTTCTTGTCAATCAAACATATTTACAGAAGCAGCATGTGTCAGACTGCTTGGACTCAAAGAAACGAAATAAGCTGCAAGATGGGGTTATAGGTTAGAATCTCATGTCTCACAGGTACAAAGTTACAACATAAGCAACAAGTGTGTTATCCAATGATTTGGGTAGTGGAGAAAAGCAGAACTGCCCCACCAAAGACGAAGACAAGAAGTAAATCACCAAACATCTGTATCTGTCACAGTTGTTTTATTAACCTAACTAAATAACACCTAACCACATTATCAGTTATTATTGTCTGCATAGTACACTGATATATCTCTAAGTGCCCCTGAGTTGTGAGGGTAGAGGCTCTCTCCTCCATTATTTTAAAATTATGCACTGCTTATATTGATTTTTATGCTAAATTAATTTACAAAAATAATTCAATACTGATGCTATTAATAAAAGGACTATAACAATGATGTAAAATGTTTGTGTCGCTTAGCCCCATCCAACGGGCCAAGAGGACAATAATGGGGGGAAAACATTAAAATCCTTTGCCAGGGAATGAGTGAAAAAAACACTATTTATATTTTCATATAAAGTTAATCACTGCCTCCTTAATATCATACTTATCAGTTTGATTTGTGCACAAACTCTACAAAAGGCACAAATGTTGAGCGACCATAAACGATATAGCCATTACCAATATCTACCAACTAGTATGAGATTCTTCCAGTACAATAACCACAAGTTAAACAAAAGAGTATTTTATTACCACAAAGATATATATAACAAAGTATATAACATGATGCAGCTGCTTATTTCATAATAGTTTACAAGCAAAGGAAACTAATAATCACAGAGAGAACAACCTAAAAACTCTTAAGGGTCCACAATTCACTAAACTGACTTTAAACTGTTCATATGTATGATTGAAAATGTTGTTGTGAAACCATAATATTTTAAACACCTTGGTGCAGAATTTGAGGACAAACATTTGGCACCAACGCCGGTCAATAACAATGGCTGCCAACAGTGACCATTAACAATGGCCACAGGAAATGGTTGTCATCAGTGGAAGCCAACGGTGGGTGCCAATAATCGCTAATTATAGTGTGCGCCATCACTGTGTGCCCATAAATATTGAGTAGGTTACTTTCAATATGTGGCACCAACAACTTCTGCGAACATTGACCTTTAACAGTGGGTACTAACAGCAGCTGCCAACAGTTAGGTTACACATTAGTTTAAAAAAATGTTCAAAAACTTGAAGCAAGGCTGCTCAGTGGACAGTGGGTAGCACTGCTGCCTTGTAGCAAGAAGGTTCTGGGTTCGATTCTCGGTCCAGGGTCTTTCTGCATGTTCTCCCTGAGCATGTGTGGGTTCTCTCCAGGTACTCCGGCTTCCTCCCACAGTACAAAAGCATGACTGTTAGGCTAATTGGCTTCTCTAAATTCTCCTTAGGTGTGAGTGTGTGCGTGAATGGTTATTTGCCCTGTAAGTCTCTGTGTTGCCCTGCAATGGACTGGCGACCTGTCCAGGGTGAACCCCGCCTCTCGCCGACTGACTGCTGGAGACAGGCACAGCAACCCTTGCGACCCCACTTGGGATTAAGTGTATTAGAAAATGGATGGATGGATGGATGGAGCAATTAGCAATAACCAATAAAAGTGGGCACCAATACTGACTGCTTAAAAGTAATATGAAAAGATGACCTTCTCTACCTTCTTCCACTTTGCCTCAATGAGAAGGAACTAACACTTTCTGCCAAAAAAAAAACATCAAGTAGGCTACTCTAATAAGTGCCACTAGCACCAACAGGCAAACAGAGGTCAATGATGATGGGTGCAAAGAGTGGTCACTAAAAATGGCTCTCAATAGTTGAGAGCAACGGAAATAGCCTAAAGTGGCTACGCTCAATGGGCTCTAAGTAACATGGTCGCTAACAAAGACCACCAACAGTTAACAGAATTGATGGCTGCAAACAATAGATGGCAACACAGGCTGCCAGCAGTGGGTGGTAGAATTAGCCACTAAAAACAGTCATCAACAGTGGTCATCCAAAGTAGCTGCCTAACAAGACCAATAAGAGTATGCACCGGCATTGGCCCTAAAAATGAATATCAAGTAGGACACTTTGATTAGGTGCGGTCACAATTAATTTAAGGTGTTAGGTGCTGTAGAGACAGAACAATAAAAGGTTTTCTTGAAAATGAGTTAAGCTATGTGCAAAGGAAATTCAGTGATCTCTTAGTGACTGTAATTGTAATGGTTAAAAGGCCAAAAACAAATAGATGTGAGTAAATCTGTCAGATTTAGCCTTGAGCAAAAAAAACAGGAAAACCTTAAGACAGTCAAGTAATGACATGTTAGGCTGACTGGACCGAGACTGGTGGAATCAAACAATAGCAAGAAAGAGTGACTGACAGAGGTCACAGTGGAAAAGACAAGCAGCAAAAAAACAGAAACACATGGAGCAAAAAAAACTAACCAAACCTGAAGGTGTATACTGAGTTTGATAAAGAACTGAAAAACAAAATAAGGAAAAAAATAAAGCTTTTTATTCTTTTGACAAATGAGGGAACTTAAAGACAAACTGGGGGGAAATTATTCTTACAGCAGAAAAATTTGGATTTATGATCTTCTCCCAAGTGAGAAAACTGATTAAAGTTTGGTTTCTTTTATCCTTGCAACGCCACCAGCAGAACTGGAAAGCGATCGCAGTTTGTTTATACAATAATATAAAGTGTGCCATCATCATCATCAATCAAGCTTAATCCCAACATTTAATTAAATAAGGAATTCTGATTTTGGAAAAACAATTAAAAGTTACAATGCAGGGACGCCTGAAGGCAGAAACATGAACTACGATCAACAAATTTTCTTTTCTTTGTTCATTTCTTCCCATCAGTGCAGGTGTGGGGCTTCTTCACTTTGAACTTCAAGTAAGACCTTTTTTCCAATGACGATGTTTAGACGTGCTCAAACATCCCACCTGTTTTCCTTCCTTCTCCTTTTTAGCCACAACCCCCCACCTCCCCCTCCTCTTTTTCTTCAACCTACTCCCCCTTTCCCTTCTCTTTATAGCCGATCCTCGCTGGTCGAACAACTACTACCTTTACATTCTCAGAAATTATCCGCTCCTGAAAAGCCAGGGGAAAGGGAAGCAGGATGTGTTCTTGTGCGTTAACATGATTGCAGGTATGTCCTGAGCTTTACTGTAATTATCCTGAAAACAGAGCAGGAGAACAAGCTGGAGTTCCTTATTATTCAGCCTGGGAACCACAACTGCAGTGCAGAGAACTGTCTTTAAGGTGTTTTAAGAGAGATTACCAGTTGTTGCCTGACACAGGTAGTGGTTTTCTAAAGCAGAAGGCAGGAGATTTCATTCCTTTTCAGTTGGATTTGACTTATGAAAAGGAGACAGAAATCTCCTCAAGCTTTAAAGTGCAGCCTGATGTTGAATGTCTTAACTGCTCACTTTTCTCCCATTTTTTTTTCACAGCATTTTTACAGCAAATACTTTCTGTTGAAGCCTAGCTAATCATTCCTCGGATCCTTAGAGTAAATTCCAGGCAGAGAAATGCTTAAAGATTGTTGAACTAAAACATGAGCAAAGCTGCTAAAAAAAAACACACTTCACATTCTGCCAGTCTGTCCAAACTCCCTGATGCTGGTTTAATGGTTCTTGAATCTAAACGAGTATCGACCACTTGCAGATCGGAATCACCTCAGAAGGCTTATCTTGTCTGACATGTTCAAACCAGGTCGCCACTGCCTTTTTAAGGTGGTGTGACCCAACCCTGGGCAGCTTTCCCACATCTGATATAGGATCCAGATATTATTCAGTACATCCTAAACCATCAGATCACAAGGCACTCATCATTATTCACTTCAGATTAATCATTTAACTGGCTTTAAGACATGGAGCATACATCTATCCTGTTACATAGGATGATTCTGACTTAATTTTTATGATCCCTGTATTTTAAAGCTTTCAGGGTTTGGGACAAAAGCCAAAACTCTGAGTCGGCACCATTGCTCAATGGGAAAGGTTGGCAAGTCTGAAAATTATACGTCTACATCATTTACATGACAGCAGTCTTTAAAAGCCTGACAGACTATATATTTTAGCCTCTCCATCCTGAACAGTATTTTAGCAAAATAATATGTTAGATTTCTGCAGTAGATAAAGCTGTTAAAGTCTTAAAGAACATTTTTATGCCAACATGCTGAAAGTAATTACAACATACTGGACAATTGCAGACCATTTTTTTTATTGAGGAATACAACAGATTATTGGGTTTATTCCTGCAAAACAATTTAGCGCTTCTCCCTAAAAGTACATAGTGACATTTTTTAGCTGCACATGATGGGAATCTCCGGGTCCAACACCACCAGGCCCTGTTTTCATTACATATTTTAGGAAAACTGTAAAGGTTTGGTAGTCTTTCTACTGTTTATATCAGATGGCAACCTTTTTCCCACAAAAAATGGCAAAGTTTTAAAACTTGTTGTATATGAAAACATCCTGGTTTCCATTTTTGTGTACATAGACACAAAAAAAAAAGTTCACCTCAATGGGGGACCTCTGGAACATGGGCAGTACAACATGGATTACCTGTCAGGGCTCCTGTCTGTGTGTTTGTTTTTTTGTGTTTGTCCCCCTTCCACCAACAGGAGGCACCTGGTTCCGGTTCGCCTCCTCACACACCTGCTGACGGTTACCTCATTAACAGAGTGTTCTTCAGCTGCTGATTGCCGCTACCTCGACGCCAGAGTGTTTGCCAGTTTTGGGTACTCTAGCCAAGCCGAGTTTTGCTGAGTAAGACTGAGTTCTTGTCTACCTGAGTTTTAACTTTGTTTTTGTCTTTGCCTCTCGGCAGGAAGTCATCCTGCAAACCGGACCTTTTCGGACCTCCTCTCCCAGGAGGGATCAACTGAGTCTAAACTGAGCCAGGGATTCAAACAGGAGGTTTGGATCCAGTCTCCTTTGAGGACGTTGAAATTACTCTCTGAGCAAGGGAATCATCTTCACCACGTCCCGTTCAAGTACAGCAGGAAATCTGAGTGGCAATCAGCATCTCCGTTCACCTACACCGTCCGAGTTCTGGGTAAACCCTGTTCCGCCCTCCACCAAGTCAGACAAACACTGGAAAACCAACACACAGATTGGAGTCAAGGATCCTTCACTTCTCTGGAAACGTGAGTCAACAATAAGATCCTCTCCTTCAAGATCAACAAATCAAATTTCCCACTGAGCCTGAACTAACAGTCTGTTTTCCCCTCCCCTTCCAGTTCCGGCTGAGCAGAGTTCAGGGAAACTCTGCACCGAGTTTATCATCTTCAATAAAAGCCGTCAAACTTTTCATCCATGTCTCTCTGTTTGGTTTCACTGCATGTTGGTCCGAGCCTTAGAAAAAATCATGACATTACCATTTTCTAATCAAATAAAATCCTTCAGTTTTTTTTTTATTATTATTCTTTGCTTGGTTGTTCATACTACTAATTAAATATGACAGCAATGAGATCTGAACGGTTTAGAACAAAGTGAACGAAAGAGGAAAGTAGGAATTCCACAGCTGTGAACTTTTTACACCAGTAATAATACGACTGTTACTAGAAATGTTCAATTAATTTTTTTTTATTAAAAAATATCTTTTTAAATAGATCTAGCAGATGGTGTTTTTAAACTGTTCAGCAATGGCAGATGATAATAGTTTGACCAAATCATCAGATGACTGTTCTGATGACTGTTCAGACTGCTGACACTTGGGGAAAAGGTGAAAAGACGGTTTAGACCGGCATGAAGGAGTCAGATATTGGTCGCATAGGAGCAAAAATATGGATTCCTGTGAATGTAACGATAGTGGTGGTGCCTTTTTCAGCATGTTTGCATGTTGCTGAGTTTCAAAGGACATATTGCTGTCTGACAGTTTTCCTAATACCTGAGAACTGACAACTTTTTTTCCTGAGAACTGAGGATGCCCTGAAATGTACACCGTAGTACAAACTGAGCTTGATATAAGCGGTGACCATCTACGCAACCACGTCAGGTGTCAAGCTGAAGGCTATCTGCATAATTTGGGTCACTCTGGGCGATGATAGGGAATCATTATTTAATTGAACAAAAAAGAGGTTTTAGTTCAAGCATCTGAGCATATGTTTAAAAAGTAAAATCACATGATGTGCTCTAGAGGCACTTTTATTATTTTGCTATGCATGCAGTATTGGCCTGTTAACTCTAGATGAATGACAGTCTGCTTTAAAAGGAAAAGTGAAAGAAGCAAATGTTTTTAATTATGGTTTGCACTCCATTTATCTCTCTTCAATATAAAAAAACCTTAGATTTTATGAATATGATACATCACAAAGGGGAAAACATAATGAATTCAGTGAAAGTTGACTCACTGAGCTGGTCTGAAATAAAAAAAAATTAAAAAAAAGGCATAAATGGCATCTGAGTGCAAACATCAGCTTCTCCTGCACAGGAACAAGGACTCTTCCCATATCTGATGCTTCAAGCCAAACATGACTTCTTTCATCCGCCAAGATATGAGTAACCAGCAGCATACCTAAAAGCATATAAAATAAAAAAAAATAAAAAAACACAGCTCTTTTCACCAATACCCAGCTGAGGTGAAAAAAAAAACCTCCAAGTTCTCTCTCTTTTTGAGAGGAGCTTAACGTTCTGCAAGCAGATCAGCGGGAGACTGACGCAAAGCCGCATCATCACCATTATCATCCACAAAGTCAGTATCCGGCTTGCATTATAGATGAGACGCTGCTCCTCAGCTATATTTCTTACAAAGGATGCACACCAATCCCCACTGATATAATATGTACTCCTTTTATCACCTATCTCTGCATACAGACACTCAACAGCTTCATCTGTCAGTCTCACTAGCCAGGCAAAGTCCCACGTAAATAATGCATGAGCACTTCCACCATTAGAGTTTACAGATGAACCGAAACTTGCTTGCAGATGAGGTGGAAGCTTCAACCAGGGGTTAAACAGCAACAGAGAAGGCTGAAGCACCTACCGCATAGAGCGATCCCTCGTAGAGACAAGCTCCTAGGATAGAAAGAGAGGAAGGAGATGTAGTTAGAGTTTGATTGGGTCTGAATGTAGCCAAAATTGCTTCAGATGTTTAAATCAAACACACACAAGGGAGCAATCAATTCGTTTTAGTCTGTTAGATTGGGTTTTTATTATCCCGTTGTGGGTTGTTGAGAGCTGTCAAGATATAAAAGTGATCGATACATCTTAGCAACACAAAGAAGAACAGAAGATGGATAAAAAGATGCTGAAATCTAGTTCATGAAAAATGTGAAATATTTTCCAGACACGATATTGAGCACATATGGGTTTCATGTGAGGTTATAAGTCTGAGAATGTCACCTTAAGATGTGTTTTAATGGAGTCTTATTCAGGATTAAGAAGAAACTAAATCCGGACTACAAGGAGAGCCGTCATCCTGGAGAGATAAAGGAATTTTGGTTGTCACTGTAACCTTGATAAAGTGTCACTTTACGTTATCATTTTACTGTGATTTAGACCTGAGAAGACAGCCATTAGTGCACCGTTTTGAAAATGTTCAACTGAAGAAGCCCTAACCTCACCTTTTCTATGAAGTGTGTGTGCGTGCATATTGGGAGATTTATTTTACATGCTCGTAAGCACAATAAAATAAAATAAAAATCAGTCCTGGTGCATTAAATGTGTCATGTTTGTTTATACTGGGATTAAAGGTGTGGGGTACACCAAGTCAGGAAGGGGGGTTTTACTTTAGAAACGGCATTACAGTAATTAATTTATTTCATAATTAAAGATCATCTGGTGATATAAAAATCTGATTTATATTCCTTATAAATGTAAAAAAAAAAGTCATGCTGTCAGTTGTAAATTAACTTTTAAAGGGGTCATAGAATGATTCTATAGGGTATTTGGTGCTGGTCCTTAAGTATTGAATCGGGTGTGTAACATTGGTCGGGCTAAAAGTGGCATATTTACTGTTCTATGAGTCCTAATGCAAGCCTGGTTTAAAGCCCCAGAATGAAACGAAAAGTTTTCTTCCTTTTATGGCATGCTCATGAATATTTAGATGAGCTGTGCTCTGATTGGTTGGTTTACAACAAGCAAAGCTGCTGAGCAAAGACGCATCATAGCAACAAGCACTCACTCACTGAAACATAGAATTGTTGATATGGTGGGTGACCAGATGTCCTCTTTTTCCCGGACATGTCCTACTTTTCATACCTAAAAAAATGCCCAGGGGGAATTTGATAATCGTCCGGGATTTCGGTCGACTACAGTGTAGCAGAGCTGAGCTGTGAGCTCTGGGGCTAGTCCGGGAACTCCGGCCAACGGGGGGAGTGAGCCAGCAGGGGACAGAGCTACCGAACCCCACCTGGTGACTGCATTTGCACCCGTGGTTCTGGCTCATTTTCAATAGAGAAACTGCCTGCTTTGTAATTCTTGTAGAAGTAAACCCAACTGTAGGCTGAACAGCTGAACTGGTGTCCTACATCTAGCTATATTCATGTTCTTGGTCCAGTGAACCAGTGGGCTGGTCTGTATGTCAATTTCGGGGCATGACAAAAGTACAGGCCAGAACCAAATAAGGCAACATCCCCAAATTGACATCAACTCGGTGCTTCGTTTGGATTCACCTGTTTTGTGGTGGAAGTTTAGAATTGTGAGATTTGCAGAGGATGGAGGTGTGGATGGGGTTTGAACTTCTCTGTACGTCCATTTCACCCACTGAACTATTCATCTATGACAATGTAACCTCGGTTTTGCATTCTATGATCCCTTTAAAAATCTAACTTGAAGATTATTTAATCTTCATTAGCGCAGAAAAAGTGTTCGCTGGACTTTGCATGAGGTAATAATATCATTGAGGGGAATGCAATGGTATCCGTCTAGATTTTTGTAGAAACTTTTTTGATTGAACACCTGCTATTCCTTTCCCTGTAGTTAGAGGATTTACGCTGGCTTACATTTAGCGCAACATGAACAGTGATTATTAAGCCCTCTTTAAAAGAAAGAAAAAAGCATGAAGCCCTTAACTACAATAGCACGGTGGGTGCTGATGCTCAATTTAAGAACCAAATGTTGAGATAATAGAAACCAGACAGATATATAGTTTGAGCTACGCGTTGTTACAGCTTGGAGTCTGAGCTGAAATGTGAAACAGCTCTCTTCACCTAACTTCTTCTTTTTGTGTCCGTATTGCAGAAAGCAAGCTCAACAACACATAATCAGGCAATTTAAGTTGTTCTAGCCAAACATTTAAATGATGTTTGCATTACATGACGGCCAATAATGAAAAACACTATCTGCAAGGCATTAATTAACAAATTATATGTAGGCATTGTAAGGCAAAAAAAAAAAACACATTTAACACCTCATTTGTAGTTTCATAGAGGTCTCTTGTTTTTATCTCCTGCCCAACTAAGCACTGGGGAAAGGTATTTCTGACACAAATTGAAAAGCATATCATTGACAGTCTTAAGTTAAATCTTCTCCCTGGATTATGTTCATATAAATTCTTCTTATATCATGTCGATAAAGTTTGAGCTTCAAGCAAGTACAAGTACATTTTTCTTAGAAGTTTTCCTGGGATGTGGCATAGAAAGGTCTGAACAAGTTGATCTCAGTCTCAATAAACAACTGATTTAAGTGATGAACGTTAGTCAACATACTAAGATTTTTCTTAGCTTTCTTATAAACGGTCTCTTCTCTAATTTTTAAGCAAGAAGTTGTCAGTGAATCCCACTTTAGCTCAGAATAGATGTCTCATCAAAACAACTGAGGCTACAAAAGAGTCCAGCTGTAATCTCTTAATCTACTTAAACTGACTAATTGGTTTAAATTATTGGTATAATATGCTGGTCATTAGCTACGCTTACATGTGCAAAATTCCTTGATCTTATTCAAATATGTTCAGATTGAAAATGAAATCATTGTTTATATGAATGCAGACTCAGAAAACTCATCCTGACCAGTGTTTACATGCTCCATGCCTGATTCAGAACATAAACACCTTGACAGTAAAAGTTGTCCTTCTTGATGAACTGTAAAAAAAAAAAAAAACGAGGAAGTGTGTTGTTTCTGAGTGATCTGAGAACCCAGACTGGGCCCTTTTCAAGGTGAGGCTAAAGTTTAGCTAAGCTACAGACTCAGATTCACATGTGGATGCTGATGCTGTTTAAAGGATGAAACAGGAAGATGACATCCCCAAAGGTTTTGTGCTGCCTGGCGCTGCTGCCCATTAAAAACTTCACACACTGTGCAGTCAGATCAGTTTGGTAAAATCTAAGGGACACGATCAGAACCCGTCTTTAAATGGATGCAGTTTTCACTGAAGATCAGTATAAACCACCCCTCTCAGTCCAAATACATTATATGCGTTACTCAGCCAAATCCGATCACAACCTTCCAATTGGCACATTTATAATGACACATTATGTCCATGTTTACGTTTCTACTGTCCCCTTGTTTTGCTAATGGTTACCAATAAGGGGGAAAAGGGATGAGCTGCAACTAACATTTATTTTGCTGATCGATTAACCTCTCAATTATTTTTTTGATTAATAATTTGACACCAAAAGGTTCCTTAAAGAAGATTTTTTTTATGAAATGAATCCAGGGGAAACTAAGGGGGTTTCCACTTAAGGGGTTCAGGATAGGGCATATTGACAGATGAAAAATCAATTTAATGAATAAATTAATTGATGATTATTTCAATAATTGATTAACCATGATTAAATCCGATAAAACGTTTCAGCCCTAAGAAGAGCCTCCATTAGTTTCCATCAAAACAAATGGAGAAAAAAAACCTTGGATGAAATTTAGAGTCAGTTTTCTGGATCAACAAAAACGTAAAGGTGAGAGGCCTGGAAAGCTCTATGAGGGTGATATGGGTTTATGTTGCCACAGCTGCAGAGTTTCTAAACACTCAGACAAAATAATAGCAGCAATGAAGCCTCCTTTCTTCAAGAAAATATGTGAGTTATTCTTCTAACAAATCAGAAAGATTCTAATGAAGTTCTGTGCATTTCTCAGCACAAGCAGTTGGAGCACCACGCCTCAGATTCCCCAATCTGGACCCAAGTGAAAAGCCGTCTAGATCAAATATCCTTTGGACACATTCTTCTTTTATAAAATGATGGATCTGCCTGTAAAAGCATTTGAAATGAGTTCAATAAAATACTGTGACTTTATTCAGTATAACATAGGAACATAAATGTTACACCAACACTGCCTTTTTGTTCCTGCCAACACTTCTGGCAATCTTTCCTTTAGATGTTTCCACAGTTTTAAAATAAAAGTTTCCAACTTCTTGGATCTTTAAAATCAGTGCTCCGTCAGAAGCAAGTGCAGCCAAACTTCTAAGACACTTTGAGGATTATTTAAATAGGACCCCTGCAGGATTACTTACTGAAATAATCACATAGGTGAGCTATGACCTTTGGAAAATGAGCCTGCAGAATACAATAGAACCTGAGCTGAAAAGGCACAATTTACATCTTTGACTACAAACTTTCGTTCATCATCCTGTAAAATCCACCTGCAGCACACATCGTCAATAACACTCCAACATTTATAGCCGGCGTGCTTTCTTTTCAGAGGAACGGAAGCCAGAGGAGCATGAAAGTTTGAATGTTATTGAAGCAGCAGCAGCTGCCAAGCACATTGGATGTGTGCCGAGATGAGGAGAGGCGGTTAATGACTTTGGGAGACAGAGTCTATGAGCAGAGAAAGTTTTCAGCCTAAATCGTTTCTTTATTGCAGGTGAGCAGTATTTAAAAGGTTTAAGGAAGGAAAGAGAAAGGAAGCAGTAGCACAGATCTACTGTGGACTCTATAAAATGCTCTGAGATGAGGCGAGAGGATCCTGTATTTGAACAGAAAGCTTTTGTTTCTTTATGTGTTGCAGCCATATGAAGGCAACAGTGAATGTTTCTACATTATTTGGATCTGGAGGGTCAAAAATGCAAAACTCAGACAAGAAGCTGCATTTCCTATCACATTTCTATATAGTCTGATTCATGTGGTAACAGAAGCAGTTAATAAAGCAAACACGCAGTGGAGGCTGATCCTAAGTCAGTCAAGGCCCTCTTTGAATTCCTCAACTGACTTTGAAGTTTTGCAGAAATGCAGATCAAGATATGTGAAGTCTTCATATAATCAGTGTTTTTTTGTTTTTTTTTGTAGATTTTTTGTAGAAATGCACCCAAGGCTTGTGTCGGTGATATGGGCTAATTAATGCCATTAATGCTCTAGATATTATTTTAAACAGAGAGCACTTCTGCTCCACTGTGTTTTATTAGCATCTACTGTCTCAGTGTCATGGCAGACAGATGCCTCCAATGAGCCTGAAGGTGTTTACAGTCTGAAGGAAGTTTTTTTTTCTTCCAATGTCACCACAAAAATTAAATAATTACTCTATCAGATCTAATTTTAACTATACTGATGTGGAGTAGGTTTGCTAAAAAGTTTGTGGCTAGATGCAATAAAATCATCCAGTCATCACATGCCAGGTGGAGGGATTGCTACAAAGCTACACAATTACTCCAGTCTATCATCCAATTTCCCCATGAGGTTTTTAGGGAGAAGGGATTGCTGAAAAGTTACTAATCAACATAATCCATGTCCACTGTCGCCTGATGCTTGTTCAAATGTGGTGATTTTTACAAAGTAAGTCAGTTAATGCAAACCGCCATTTATTAACACCAACATTCTTTGTTGGCTGAGCTTATTTTTGTTCATTTTTTATGTGTTGGCATACCGCACTGTATTTCAGATTAGTTTTGAATTGGAATAAATTCAACTGGTTTTTGTTGAGAATGAAATATAGGGCAAGGAAAGTTTATTTATATGGCACATTTCAGTAGTAGAATAATTCAAAGTGGTGAGAATGAGGGAGAGAAAAAGAAAATTGCAGTGTGAAAAAGCAACTCAAATAGTGAAAGAGAAAACAATAAATCCATAAAATGAGATGATTGCATAAGAAATTATTTGACTAAAAACATAGCAAAGCAAAGGCCACTCTAAACACAAACATTTTAATCTCAATTTAAATTAATTTCAACACTTTTACAGTTTTCTGGTAGTGTGTTGCAGATTATCAGAGCACAAGAACTAAAAGCTGCTTCTCTGTGTTTGGTTCGGGGTGTGCAGAATAGATCAGAGCCAGTAGACCTTAAAGATCTTGAGGGTAGATACAGTAGGATACACTGACAACAATTCAGTAATGTGTTTTGGAGCTAAGCCATTCAGCGGTTTATAGACCAACAGAAGCATTTATTTTCTGAGAGTCTGTGCACCAGAGGAAGGAATTTAGAAGTATCGACTGATGTGCTCTAATTATTCTTAGTTTAGGTGAGGATGCAGGTAGCAGCATTCTGAAGCAGCTGCAGCTGTCTGTTCAGCTTTTTAGGCAGACCTGTGAAAATATCACTGCAGTGATCACTTCTACTAAAGATGAATGCATTAATTATTTTTCTATGCTGGGACATTAGTCTCTTATCATTTTGATTTTCTTAAAGTGAGAAAAAGGCAGATTTTTTTTTTTATTGTCTTTATGAATCTTTGCAGGTTCAGGTCTGATCTCTACACTCAGATATAAACCCTGGTAGGAGATTTCTATCTGGATTATGAATAGAATAGAATGAAATAGAATATAATAAATCCTTATATTAACCTAACTTAATTAACTGCCAACATTTGAATGATTTACTTTTGGTTCAAAATAATGACTTCAGTTTGGTTTTGATTTGGTGTTTGTAATCACCTTCTTTGAAAGGGTTTTGTGATTTTGGACTTTTGCGTTATTACGGTGCGATGTTGAAGCCTCTGACAAAAAATTTGCAACACAAAAGCACTTGTTCCAGAGAGAAATGTGAAGTTATCTTTCTGGTCACAACTTTCCTTTCCCCACCACAGTCTCATCTCAGCGCAGTGTGCAGAAAAATCGCCAACAATCAGATCTACTCCAGGCTCCTCTGCTGTAGAGGCGCATTGTTGCTCTCCACAACTCCTGACCTACATAGCACACCGGACAACTGGTCAGGCTTTAAAAAGAAAAAAGACCTACCGTGTGCCCCTGTGGGGACAGCGATGACCCCCGCCAGAGCGCCGGCAAACATCCACCATCCAGCACTCATGGTCGATAAATCCAGATCCACTCAGGAGCAGACACCCTCTGTTCTTTATTGTTTCTAATTGGAATAAATGTGATCTCCTCTGTGCATCATTGCTTTCCAAACAGCAGAGATCCGATGGGAGCGGGAGAGACGCAGCACGCCGGGTTCCGCTCCTGAGCGCAGCGCTCCGAGGCTGGAATGTAGCGCGATCCGGTAACCTGGAAAAGTATCCTTCTCCTCCCCTCTCCGCTTGCTCTCTGCTCTCACTGCTCGATCTCACACACAACTCTGACTTTCAGAGCCTCATCAACAGATCTGCTGCCCCCCCAGCAGCAGCCGGGAGTCTTTTAAAAGCCGGGGCGCATGACGGAGCACAGAGAGGCGGTGGGAGTTTTGCTGCGCGCTGTTTTGCAGCCACTTCTTGCGCTCCTCTCCCTCCTCTCTCCAGGAGGACGTCCACCTCTGTCCTCCACTACCTCCCCCTTCGCTCTCCCTCTCACAGATATCATAATCTCACATGATGGGGACTCCGCTCCTGTGGGGATTAAACGTGAGGGAGCGAGACAGCGGAGAGGAATTTGGATCATCGGTTTAATCCCATTTACTGCTGCAGAATCTGAGATTTACTAAACTAATGAATCACTTCCATCCAGGTTACCTGTGGTTGGTTCACACTTTTACTCTGTCTCAGCACCTCTGAACTCTACAGTCACCTACCCCTTTTATAAAATAGCTCAACCTTAATCAGACTGTATAAAGAGATTCTGTATGCAGAGTGTGGACTTTGACTAGGCCATTCTGGCACATGTCTAGAGTAACGAAAGGTCAGATTCCACTGCTGCATATCATGTAAAGCTTTCTATCGAACATAACATCTCTTGACTATAGCAGGTCTTCTTCTGTTTGCAGTTCCTCTCTCCTTTCTGTTCAATAAAAGCCCAGCTTTGGAGAGAACACAAACAGGATTGGTTTTGTGAACAAAGTCTCCAGAACTGATCTGAGGATCACAGGCATAGCCAGAATTTTTTTTTATAAGGGTGGTCAGGTAATAACAACCATAGGCCAAAAGTGGATAGGCACCAGAACCTCAGGGTCAATCTATACTGTTCCATCAGAAAAATTAACAAGCAAAACATCCATATTTTGTAAATAAAGACTAACTATACTTTCCGAAAGCCTTTGTTAACACATAGATGCATATATTTAAATATTCATTCTTCCTAGATAAAAGGAATAGTGGATGAAATTCCTTCAGGGTTAAGTTCTGGGGCGAACATCTTTTCCATTGTCATTACTTACCTACTTTTATCAATAATCATTCTGCATGAAATTGATATTTACAACTACTAATATCTACATAAAGCAAATCTCCTCACTGAAATCAATTAAGTCATAAATTGATTATTTAATAAGTTTTTACTAAAATATTTATGATTTAAGCAAATATTCCTAGATTACTTGCATTTCCTCTCTCTCTCTCTCTCTCTCTCTCACTCTCTCTATATATATATATATATATATATATATATATATATATATATATATATTTATATATATATATATATATATATATATATATTTATATATATATAAATATATATATATATATATATACATAAATATATATATATATATATATATATATATAAATAAAACCGTAACTGGTGGGAACCTGCCAAGCCATAAGAATGCGCTACTAGCAGCGTTCTGCTGCATGCGTGGTCTCAGTAGTTCCTCTCCCCCTCTCTGTCCCCCCACCCCAATGTATGAAATATATTGTGATGAACGGTTTGTACTGAAACTGAAATTTCGATTGCAATGTAAATTGTAGGTGACAATAAAGATTGTTTGATTTGATTGTTGTCAAGTACCTGTTAATATATGAAAATTTTTTATGTTTTGAACAGTACTGGGTGGCTAAGGGTGGCCATGGCCCCATCTAGCTCTGCCCCTGCTGAGGATCTCAGGAGCTCCTCCAGAGTTGCCATTAAGAGAAGCTGCTTCTCTAATTAACTCCTTTGTTGTTCCATGCAATAGTTGGAGAAACTATTGTGGATTTTCAGTTATAGTTTCAGCTGAGGTATGAGACTCCAAATGACATTTTACACACTGAAAAAAATAACGCAATCGCTTTTGGTATTTACCTAGTCATATTTAGTTTAACACAATTGTCTTATGTCCTACACTGCGAACATGAAATCATTGTGTTAAAGTAACTATGATTAAGTAAATGCCAAAAAAGGTTGCATTATTTTTTCAGTATGAGACACACTTTAAATGTTTTATTTATTTTCCTGACAGAAGACATCTGATTCAGCAGAACATCTGAGTGGAAGCAGGAAATCAGGCATCAGCTGTGATGAACCAGGATAAACACTGAAACATGAAAGACATGACATTTTTGTTCATGATGCACCTTTTGCAACATAAGACATATTCTTTACCTTTACCTTCATTGCTTTAATAGTTTTAAGAGTTGGATGGCTCAGATAGAACTTTGAGTTTTGTTTTATTTTTCCTAACATGTAAAGTCTCTTGTAAACAATGAAATATACAATGACATTTAAAAAATGTATAATGGTACATTATGTCTTAGACCTGTGGTTTTCCGCCTGCATCGTCCCCTGAGTGGGTCGGATGTTTTCCTGCTTCTGCACAGCTGATTCAAGTGACTGTAATTTAGAAAAACCCTGCAATCAACTATCAGTTGATATCAGGTGTGCAGAAGAAGAAAGCAGAGAACCATTTCAACTTGAAATACACAACTGTTTGGACATATAATAGAAAAGTATAGCTAGTTATAAATATATATTATATATTTATATAAATATGTAGTTTATAAATATATGCAGCATTTTAGATAGGCACCAAGCCATAGCTGCTCAACATGGAGAAGAGGAAGGGGGAAAAAACAGAAATATCTTGGGTAGCTCTGTTTAAATAAGCTGTTTAAAAGACAACATTAACAAATCAGAAAATTAGACAGGTTGATAACTTTTATTACCAGGAATGTCCCTAAAGTTGGGACTTTAACTGTAAAATCCAATATGGCTGCCAAGCTAGCATGTTTCAAAGCCAGCAAGAGATCCTCCTAAACAAATTTGTTTTAAATATCATATAGATTATAACTTGTATGGTTTTACAAGTCTGAAAAGTTGGTGAAGAACAGCGAAAAGCTGAGTTATAGCTGTGGTTCATAGCTTTGTGCTAAATGTGCTAACTAGCATTAGGGAGATTTGGGAAAAAAACAGGATCTTCCAAGAATAATCATGGCCACACAGACAAAATATCCTTTCTCTAACTAACATTTATAGCTTTAAAGACAGAAAAAAGCTACTTTTGAATGTATTGAATAATGGGGATATTTGTTTTATCTCATCAATATCAAGCGTTTATATGTAAATGTAGGTGGTTTTGATAAAATATGCTCTCATTAGTGTAATTTGCTCCATTTCTTAAGCCATAACTGACCTACAACAATTCACCTCAGTTTCCTTCAGACCAGTCAGGCTTATTCTTTATTTCCTTTTACCTTATAGGATAAAATGCAGCAGATGTGTGTATAAACCTGCTTTAGCATACCTATGGCCTGTGTTCTTAGGGTGTAATGTTTAATCAGGATCACAGGTCTGAGATTCCTCAGTGTCACATGGTAGAAACCAGATCCCTCCTGGTTCCTTTGTCCTCTGCAAACCGTGCAGATCAGAGGATGTTTTAGCTTTTAAAAGGAGTTGGGGTTTTATTTTCACTGCTAATGCTGCTGCTTTCTACACACATGGACCAATTATAACCCACAGCTCGGATGTGGTGGAAGCCAGGAGACAAACTGAACCCTGACCTTCAAAATGTAAGCTGAGAACCTGTCAGAATTTATTTGTTATCTCCAGAGTTGCACTGACTCTATTGCCAGAGGTCAGCAATAACGAGATGATTTGATAGACCTCAGGTTATGGCTTAACTGACATTTATAAACCCCACTTTTTGATGCAGATGTGCAGCAGCTCTTTTCTAAGCTCCTCCTGGATGTCAGAGGCTGGAGGCCACGAGGAGCAGTGGCGGTTCTAGACCAAATGTACCAGGGGGGCGAGGAGGGGGCCAGCGTGTTTTCATGAGGGCAAAGAAAAGCATGAAATAAAAACAGGGCAAGGGATTCAAATATATTAAGATTGTTGCATGACGTGAAATTCCTATTCAATTAGGTTTAATTAAAATGTGTCTTATTAGGTCAATATACATTCATTATTAAGGAATTGTACTTATTTTTTACTTTAAGTTAAAATTACCATTTTCTATAAAATTTGAATTATAACTCAAGAAAAACTGATGAATTCAGCTGTAAAAAATAGAGCTTTTTTTTGTTGTTGTTGTTTTGAAAAAAAATCTTTAACAGATGAAAACTGGGATCCTATCTCAATACCGCTGAAGCTATCACCTTATTTTTTTAAATAGTAACACAGAATTTGAAGGAAAAAAAATGAAATAGATCCAAAAGACCTATCAGTAAACATGTGTGTTCCAGAGCATATCATCATTAGAATTTCTTTGAGTATTATGTCTTTAGTACAGAGGCCATGACATGATCTACTGGGGCAATGGCCCCTGTTGGCCCCTGTCTAGAACCGCCCATAACGAGGAGGAAGATCATGCTTATCTTCAAAATTTATCTTTAAAGTTCTGTTTGTAAGGTTCTTTACTACAAAACAGGTTGAATATAATAGAATCTGCTAACAACAAAGAATGACAGAGAAGTAGGCTTTTGGATGTGGATTGTGCACCTGTGCAGATGAATGTGCAAAAGTTTTAAGGCCTCATTTCCCTACGATTTCCTTTCAGTCATTCAGATCTTTCAAAATCTTTCAAAGCAATCTTTATTAACAGGGACTTGAATCAGTTCAGTCTATTCATGCAGCATTGTCTCAAGATACATGTTGTCTCAACCTGCTTTACAATGAAAAAAAGTGAGTTAATAAAATCATGCCAACATATTTCCAATCAAGTGAAGCCAATTCAACTAATCCCAGCTATGAAATAGTGTAGTAGCAGCTTCCATTGTAACTTTCAGTACTCATTCTTCTGGTTCAGGGTTGATTGAAAACCCCAAGAGAACCAGGCTTAAAGCTTAGGAGTTTTTACTTAGACTTTTGTCTATCTTTATATTCTAAAATAATGCATTGCGTCAAAAACATAAATAAAAACCACCCCAGCAGATGAAGATTACCGTCAGAAACAGGATGAGGTGGGGCAGAGAGTAGCGGACACCTTCAGATGGTCATAGATGCGGACCCCTTTTAAATATTTGGAGTTTGGATGTCAAAAGTAATGCTTCTATTATTTTTCTCTATTTAGTAAATGTATTACTATTTTTAATGGTTTCTTTCTCTTCTTCCATAAAAAAGGAAAGAAAAAGTGCAGCTTTAGTAAAGTTGGATCTGAACTGTTTGCCCTAATGATCCTTTAATAAAAATATAACAGTTTTTTTCTTCATAACATGTAGAAGACAAAATATCCCTTGAACTGAATGTGTTCTGTGACATAGGGTGAAAGAAGCAAAGGTCAAACATTTTGTAAAATCAAAAAAATATTCATTTGAATTCTTTATTTCAGGTTAAAAATATATATATATCAGGTGACATAATTCAAACAGCTACTGAACAGTTTCACGGTTAACATGTATCCAAAGGTCAAAAGAGCAGAACTTAAAGCATCAGGGACGATCAGTTTGTCAGACAGGACCTCATTAGAGCTCTTTTCATCAGTTTTACTATTCCTCAGCTTCTATTGCTGCCACAGCCTTATTTCTCTCCAGGGAACAATAAAAAACATCTAACTTATCTTCGTTTTACAGTAAATGTCAACCTGAGGATGGATTCTGGATCCGGCTGTGCAGTTTGGAGATATCTGCATGGCTCTTTGTGGGTGCTTTGGGGAAAAAAAGGTCATTGTTTACTTTGCTGAACATGATCTGAAAGTTTTTTTTTTTTTTCACTGTCTGGATGTGATAAGCTGCTTGAGAAGCTATAATGTACAACAGTTGGAGTTAATGCATAGATTTAAATCTACTGTGAATTTATCAATAACATTCTTATTTTTTTTAAGGTGTTGCTTCATTTCTGACCTCGAATAAATGTTGCAGCAAACATGTTTGCAGATTTACAGATTCACTCTGAATTAAACAAGTTCCTGTAAAAGTGGACCAGAATGCCCCCATAGAAGCAGGGAGGAAACATTTCATTCAACTTTCTCAAGCTTCAATGTTATCCTGAGGTTCAACAGGCTGCAGAAACACAGCCCCACATTACGTAAACACCGCCTCCTAGTGTCCATAAGGGGACATTACACCCAGTTCAATTGGAGAAAATTATGGAAAACTGGGAATTATGCTGGAAATAAATCAGGACATTTACATACTTATCTAGAATAATTTACCCGGTTCACACCAATATTTAATTTATGATATACGGTATTCATTGAAAAATTTGCTGACAATGTTTTTCCACAAAGTGCTCTTGCTATTAATGTAAGAAAAAAAATAAAAAATAAAAAAGAACCCTGGCATATCATGTTCCAAGAATGCCCTGCCAAAAAAAAAAAAAAAAAAAAAAAAAACTCAAGTATTGCGTCCACAAATAATGGGGGCAGGATGTTAAAAACCTGGAAATCAGAACCACTGGGAAGTCTTCCAGTACTATTTCTCCCTGTCATCGGTACCTCTGGGAAAACATTTTTCTAAAAACAACACAGCACCTGCAGACACACAAACACTCATACAGAACTCTAAATAAACTCAATAAACAAAGAGAAAGAAAACAATGAAATGAAGAAAACTTTAAAAATAACAGTTAAAAGTGAATAAAATATGGCATAAACACGTAGTAGTGATAATATTAGTGTAATAATACTAATAATCAGAATTAAAGTAATCATAACAATAAAAGTATTACCGTAACTATAATAAAACAATTTATAGTGAATATCTTTGTGTAAATGAAATAAATATAGGAGTGTGTATGTTAAAATATAAATATATGGGAGATAAATATGTATAAATATGTGTATCTACTTCAATGTTGACAGTGAAACTCTGGGATGGAACTAAATGAAATAATTCAAAAGAGGTACAATAGAATGGTTATATATGAATATGGAAAGTAGGTTATTATCAATGCCATTATTTTAATGTGAATATGAAGCATACTTTATTATTTAATATGAGAAAACATTCATTATACTGGATTCTTTCTAGGAAACCCTACAGTTAATAAACCCTTAGGGAGGTCACAAGCAGACTGTCAAAGGACCAGGCATACTTCAATATTTACAGGTTCTTGACTGTAAATAAAGAAAAATATAACCTAGTATCAAACTGTTTATATCTTTGATAACCTTAAGGTTCTGGGTTCAGGTTCTCTTACATGTGTACACTCCACTTGGAGAACTTGTTCATACTGAGATGACTACCAGCAAACAATACATCTGTGGTCTAAACTGTTTCAGGATGCTGAAAATAGCAGTATGAGAGAAAGTGTGTTTATTGGTCCAATTATAAGCTAAAAAATATATATATATACAAAACAATCTTTAAATGTTAGAAAAGGATCCATACGTTTGGTGAAGCTGATGAAGCCCGATTTGCAGAAATCCTCTGAATAAACTGCACCAAGTTTGAATAAAAAGTACCTTTAAATAGAAAGAAGTGAAGTAAACGGAAACTATTGTTTTAAGGAGCAGAATATATAACTTTTCATACTGTTTTCTTTTTAAAGGAAACAGAAATAAACTTGCAGATAAGTGTTTCCACACCTCAGTAAGAAATGACATCCCCTCTCCTGTACTGGGATTTTTTTTCTTCATTCTGCTGGGATTTCTTTCAAAGAAGACGAAAACTCTCAGGCATACCAGAAAAAAAACTTTATTCGGTACAGTGCTTAGATACAGGCTGAAGGAAAGCTCATTCCTCCTTTGCTGGAGCCACTTCTGGTAGAATATCTTCAGTTCTGAACCAGATCGCTTCACTGGTCTGACTGGTCATGATGGCCCGCTCGATGAAAGGTCCTGATGAGAGGAGAGAATGAAAAAGATCAGGGTGATCACAGGTGAAGGACCTGGTGATGTCCAAACAACCAGTGATGGAACCTAACAGAATCCCTCCTCCTGTTTTATTAAATGTTAATAATTTAATATAGAGAGAGGATATTCTGGTTCTGTAAGTCATATTTAAAAGCTTTAATGCACTGCTGTAATAAATTACAAATTTTTTCAGACCAAGTAGAGAACAAAATGAATGATGAAGTATGTAGTTTGTAGCACCTCATCATGCTGTTCTTGAGTCATTAACTTCATTCACAGAGAACAAGACTCTTCATTATTCAGGTTCTAACTCAATAGTTTCTGCATTATCTCCTCAAGAATGCAGATTTAGGAATCGGCCAATCATCTCCAGTCCATGACGGCTCCTCCTCAGCCTCATGCAACCTCAACCGCTAAGTTGTTAAAGATGTTTTAAATTTGGCATTTCTGGATCTAAACCACTTCTTTATATCTCACAAACCCTGATTCTGGTTTTGATCGTAAAACTGGGGGAACTGGGGGAACTGATTTAAGCCTCAGATTTCCAGTCGGGGAAAGTCTGAGGTAATTGTGGAGGATCTGTAGGGAGAATAGGCATAGGTTAATGTGGGAAGGGATGAACTTGGACTTTGAAAGTCTGGGAGGGGAAGCGACCCGACACCAGTCAGTCAAAAAAAATTTGAATTTTCAGAGGCGGATCTGGACGTCAGCAGGTAGTGAACTGCCAACAAACGCGTGCCGCTGACAGCCAATGAAAAAGAGAAGCTGAGATATGGTGGCAGAAGACTTTCTTAAAAATGTCTGTCAGGAGGGTACGCCACAATATGTGATAACTGGAAAAGAGCTGGCTCTTCTTACATACAGGTGCTGGTCATAAAATTAGAATATCATGAAAAAGTAGATTGATTTCAGTAACTTGTATATTATATTCATACATTACATACAAACTCATATATTTCAGATGTTTATTTTGTTTAATTTTGATGATTACAAATGACAACAAATGAAAATCTCAAATTCATCATATCAGAAAATTAGAATATTGTGAAAAGGTTCAAAATTGATGGCCCCTGGTGCCACACTCTAATCAGCTAATTAACTCAAACCACCTGCAAAAGCCTTTAAATGGTCTTTCAGTCTAGTTCTATAGGCTACACAATCATGGGGAAGACTGCTGACTTGACAGTTGTCCAAAAGACGACCATCGACACCTTGCACAAGGAGGGCAAGACACAAAAGGTCATCGCTAAAGAGGCTGGCTGTTCACAGAGCTCAGTGTCCAAGCACATTAATAGAGAGGCGAAGGGAAGGAAAAGATGTGGTCGAAAAAGGTGTACAAGCAAGAGAGATAACCGCACCCTGGAGAGGATTGTGAAACAAAACCCATTCAAAAATGTGGGGGAGATTCACAAAGAGTGGACTGCAGCTGGAGTGAGTGCTTCAAGAACCACCACACACAGACGTATGAAAGACATGGGTTTCTGCTGTCGCATTCCTTGTGTCAAGCCACTCTTGAACCACAGACAGCGTCAGAAGCGTCTTGCCTGGGCTAAAGAGAAACAGGACTGGACTGCTGGTGAGTGGTCCAAAGTCATGTTCTCTGATGAAAGTAAATTTTGCATTTCCTTTGGAAATCAAGGTCCCAGAGTCTGGAGGAAAAGAAGAGAGGCACTTCATCCACGTTGCTTGAAGTCCAGTGTAAAGTTTCCACAGTCAGTGATGGTTTGGGGTGCCATGTCATCTGCTGGTGTTGGTCCATTGTGTTTTCTGAGGTCCAGGGTCAACGCAGCCACATACCAGGAAGTTTTAGAGCACTTCATGCTTCCTGCAGCTGACCAACTTTTTGGAGATGCAGATTTCATTTTCCAACAGGACTTGGCACCTGCACACAGTGCCAAAGCTACCAGTACCTGGTTGAAGGACCATGGTATCCCTGTTCTTAATTGGCCAGCAAACTCTCCTGACCTTAACCCCATAGAAAATCTATGGGGTATTGTGAAGAAGAAGATGCAATACACCAGACCCAACAATTCAGAAGAGCTAAAAGCCACTATTAGAGCAACCTGGGCTATCATAACACCTGAGCAGTGCCACAGACTGATCGACTCCATGCCACGCCGCATTGCTGCAGTAATACAGGCCAAAGGAGGCCCAACTAAATACTGAGTGCTGTACATGCTCATACTTTTCATGTTCATACTTTTCAGTTGGCCAACATTTCTATAAATCCTTTGTTTTTATTGGTCTTCAGTAATATTCTAATTTTCTGATATGATGAATTTGAGATTTTCATTTGTTGTCATTTGTAATCATCAAAATTAAACAAAATAAACATCTGAAATATATGAGTTTGTATGTAATGTATGAATATAATATACAAGTTTCACTTTTTAAATGGAATTACTGAAATCAATCTACTTTTTCATGATATTCTAATTTTATGACCAGCACCTGTATGATTGGAAAGATGTGTGGAAGGAAAAAGTGTTAAAAAAAAGGTGCAAAAGCAAGATGGCTAACTGTATCCATGAATACAGTGTACGTTTTAGGACTTCCTCAGTTCTCAGAACTTTAAAATGAAAAAGGCTTCATTAAGAAACAAAACAACTGATCCTGCAGAAACAGACTACATATTAGCACATGTCCTGCAGCTGGAAACAAAAGACATGAATGAGGGAAAAGATGTTTTGTGGTTTTCCTAAACTTATTCCTGACCTGGTTCATTATCAGAAACTGCTGCACAGAACATTCAGAACAGCCTCCATGCTTTAATATGCATTCACCTCCATGCTGACAATATCTACGCTGTACTCGCCCCAGGAGCTTTTTGTCTGAGAACAACAAAGTGAGACGACTAAAGGTTTAAAAGAGTTTGATTCTGTTTTCGGAGACTCCATCCACAACAGAGCGAGCGCTCTGCATGTGGTTCTCGGCGGGAGAGAGCTGTGGCAGAGCACTTTGTTCCTAAACTGCATGATTAGTTCTGATCCGTAAAGTTTATGAAATATACTGAGAGGTGGATCATAGTGGACCCAGCTTCTAGTTCTGCTTCAGGAAGCAGAAACTCTGATACTAAGAGTATCTTGAATTAAAGCTTGTTACCATTTTTCTTTTCTCAGGTTACAAATGTCATAAAAACTTCCTTTAAAAGACAGGAGGGCATTTTTTTGTAACCATTTTATGAAATCAGATTTTTGTGATTGCAAAGATTTTCATCCAAAAAGGATCGCTGGTTTAGAGAGAATGGTCTATAAAAGAGGAAATCTGATGATTTGTGCTTTTAGTGGCGACATTTAGACTGCCGATTCAGAATTAGGCATAAACATGAAAGCATGAATCCATTCCTCTCAGGTTTAAACTGTTCTGGCAGCTGCTGGTGGTTCTATGGTAAACTTCAGCTCCTTATTACTAAAGCCCCTGTCACACCTTGCCCATTTAGCCAGCATATGCCTGACGTCCCAGAATCTTCTAAAACGCTGGCATACACAGAACTTTCTATTAATTTTTTCAAGTTTGGGCGTATAAATAAAGTATTCATGAGTCCAGAGCGCATGTCCAACGACAGCCTAAGTTAAGCATAACGCACGGCAGCGTAATGCCCATGAAATATCACAAACCAGTGTCCTGAGGGGGGCAGCAATGCGCCTGGAGGACCCCGCCCTGCATAAAAAGATGTCTTTGATCGTGTTATTATCCCAGCTGCTGTTTACTGCCCGCCAAAATAGAAGAATAAATAAAGAAAAAGAAGGTTTGCAGTCACAGCAGATTCAGCTTCATGTCTGCTAGGAAGTTTGTTGGTCGTGGCCGCAGGTGTGATTGCAGGGAGGATCCATCACTCTCACTTTCTTTCTCACCCTATGATGGGGATGCAGTCTGGAGGAGTACTGACAATTTCCTTCTGTGAAGCCCGTTTTATACCTAAACGCTACCAATACGTCATTATACAGTAGCTGTATGTTAGAAACGTTTAACAGTCGTCTGGAACACGTCAAATACGTTGATATGCGTTGGAGAGAAGTTCTTGCTAAGCTACGCATAAGTTATGCACACGTTACACATAGGTTTTGGATAAGCTAGACACCATGACTTATGAGTAACTTACACTTAAAGCTACAGTGTGTAATAATTACAGGGATATAAAGTCAGAAATTTAATATATTATACATAACTATGTTATTTATCATCACCTATGAGCTCAGCCTTTTAACCATAATATTTGCGTTGCCTTAGAATTCGTTATTTATAATTACATAGGAGCGGGTCTCGCAGCCATGGAGGCTGACATCTTTGCGCTACGGCAAGCGCAGAGGCAACAAACTAGCGATTGCGAGATCTCCCATGACGCTCAAAAATAACTACGGCAAGTTGAGAGAGATGAACTGAGACGGTACTAAACAGTAGATGGCAGTATTATGCCTGAGAAGCGTTTAGTCTGCCTGAAACCAAAGAAGAAGAAGAAGAAGCAGGTATACTGCGCCTCAGTAACAAGAAAGGTGAACAAGGCGGCAGGCGTGAGTGACTTTGCAAACTGTTTGGCACTGTGTGGCCAAACATCAGACGAATGGAGGATCATGCCTACTCTGTATCACAACGAAAAGCGGCGGACACCGAACCCCCGTCATCTAAGAAGCGGAAACACGACGAGAATAAACGCAAGCGTGACAAGAAACGGCAAAAAACACGGATCAACATTGGCACGGCATTTACACGATGGAAGTCACTGATGGAGGAAAAAGGTTTTCAAAGTGACGCTCAAGTTGCCAGTTTTCTCTTGGACAGGTAATTAATCCTACACACACAATTGTCTAATATCACTGCAGTTTTTGGAGTACAGGATGCTCAGACCTGTCTAAAACAATAACATGCTGCGGCGTGATGATGCTGTTCCTCTCCAGTATACTTATTCAGCAACGTCCCTGACGTTTCATAGGTAATGATTCAGTAATTTTCTGTAAAATAATTTTCTGGATATATACCTCGGTTACTTCTCTCCGGCTCCTTTGGAGATCTTCAAGCCTTTCCTCCTCTGCTCTCACCCCGCTGGCTCCCCTCTCTCGCCTGGCCCTAGCTGCACGGCCTCCCTGCCCTCGCCCTCGTCCTCTCCCTCTTCCTCGCGTTGTAACCCCCGTGCCACCAAAATGACTTAGACTCTGTAAACGGGGAATATATATTCTTCCAGCGAACACAATCTCGCTGTTAAACTAATGACTACAATTACTTCGTCTGTTTATATCACCATGCAAAGCAGCTCACCAAAACGTCACAACGATGTAGAAAAAATAACGGGTATATTTATTATCTTAAGTCTACATGAAATCTATACCCTACTCAGACTAATGAAATACTATCTGTAAAATTATCTATGTAAACAAACCTCATCACTTGAGAAGGTAGGTGATGTGGACGTCGTGGAAGAAATTTTGTCCCGTAACGCTCGCCGTACTGTTGGGGGGGAGAAGCGGTGGGGGGGAGATGTTCATGTTGCTGCGGTCTGCAGTCTGACCGCTAGATGTCGCTGAAAATTACACACTGTAGCTTTAACATATGTCAACTATTAGATGACTTACCTGTAACTTATGGCCCATGTATGGCATACGCTGGCATAGTGTTCTTCAGCATGCTCATAACTTATACAAAACTGACCCATGACTTATCAAATGTATTCCAGCATTTTTGCCACATTTTTCCTACATCAGGCATATGCTGGTCTAAATCGTCAAGGTGTGACAGGGGCTTAATCTATGTGATGCAGCCAACCAAATAGTAGGAGTTTTGATCAACTTGAGTCTTTGTCACTGAGAACTTAAAACACTCACAGAAGACAACAGATTAGAAATGGAGCCCAACAGAGCGATAGGTGTGAAATCATGTTGAAAGCTTGTATGAAGAGTTTATTCCTCCTCATTTCTGCAGATATGGGTTTGTTTTTGTCATACTAATGTATAAACAACACTGGAGAAGTTATCCAGAACATTAGAGTCTCTCTAAATCATAAAGTAATCATTATCACACAAAAAAAACGAGCTTGATGCTGATCCGGCTGAGCATCTCCATCTCCCTCCTGCCTCCTCCTGTTATGATCAGAAGACATTAACAGCCCCCTCATAAAAAACTCAAATTTACTTTTATCCTCCACACAAACATACCTCTCAGCATCATTTTCTCTGTTGTCTGGTCTCCCTACTCATCAGCTTTTAGAGTGTTAGGCTTTTTGTCTTAATAATTCCCATAATCCCGTTTTTTTTTTTTTTTTTGTCCTCCCTTCACCCACATGCTGTATTTCCAGCCTCATTTTCTCAGTTTTAAGCGTTCATCCATGAAGCTCCCTCTTGTTTCTGCCCACACAGCAGCCATTAGCCCGAGCCCAAACGACTCTTGAAAGACAATAAAGTAAATACAGAAGAAGAAACAAGTTAGCGCTAAGTGTTCCAGGTTTTTCCTCACCAACTTCTGTCTGCAGAGGTAATTAAATCCTGCAGAGTTGTCTTGTTTCTCTTGTGGTTGAATGGCTGTTGGATGTCTGTATAAACTCCCGTTTCTGCTGACATAAACCTTTAGAAAAGCCCAGGTTGATCGGCTGAGACTTCACCTGCTCCTCTGAGCCAGAGAGCGGAGCTGTTCCCAGAGCAGAGCATGAACTCCTCCTGTGGGATCCATCATCAGGACCACATTTTAGCCTAAAGCATCTGCTGTGTGTGCATCAAAGTGGCTGCTGGGTTCCTCTGGTCTGAAGAGGACGGGAACCGGCAAACAGCTTCAAACACAGAAGATCAAATGTTTTTAATGCTGACTGCTTCTAGGCTGTTTCCCAAACAATATGTTAGTTATGAAATGATTTTGTTCATCAGTACTTCATTTCTTATTCTGTTGTTTAGGAAATGCAGAGCAGCTGGAAACTGCTTTTCAAACCGTTGATGTTTTGTCTCTAATGTTATGCAGTGTTTTATTAAATTCTCAGGCTTTTACGTTTTTCAAAATAAAATGATGTGTCTCAGGAGATTTCAGCTTTAATGGGTAAAACATTCAGCTCCTGCTTAAAGAATGTTGTTGAGTATAAACAAAGATAATGATGCTAATCTGCATCATACTAATCTGCATTCTAATAACATGAAGAAAGGGGAAAGTATCTTGATTTGACTTAAGTTGAGTAAGTGCTAAAGCAAAGAAGTCAAAGTAATTGAACATTAAAAGTGGTTCTATCCATCAGATTATAGAAGTGAAGTGAAGGGGTCAGATGGGTTTTAATGTGGAGAGTTCCTACTCTAATGGGGTCACCGGTTTTAAAGCATCATCTGTGTTCCTGAAAGCTCTGCAGCGGCGCAACTATTAGTGACAATTTATTCACATTCTCAAATTCAATTAGTTTTTAGATCATTTAAGCCCCTCGCTGTAATGAGGAGCCATCAACCGATGATTATGCTGTGAAACCTAATACTGGAGCTTAATGGAGACATTACACGAAAAAAAATAAAGAAAGAAATTAACATGGCAAACTTAAACTTTCTTGCTTTTCGGCTCAGTTTCTACATTTAATGTAAGGAAAATTAACAGGGGCTCCTTTCTTAAAGTAAAGAATATAACATAATTATAAACTTGTTAGAAACAATAACTATTCAAACTTTAACTTTAAAATTTGTGTGAAAAATGTATTAAATATTAGGAGCCAACTTTTAGTTGCAATTCCTCAACACAACCCATTAAAAAAGTAAAGGAAAACTGGTCCTCATTTCCTCCTTATTTACCAACCTACAAACAAACTGCATGCTAAACACACGTAGCAATAATATATTGGACACTTTTAGGCCTGGGTTTTATGACAAGAACTCTGTGGAAGCTGCTTTTCTTTACGGATTAACTGCCAGCATACTCGGGACAGCTTACAGTTTTAGTTCTCCTGGAGATTAGGTTTTGTATCTTTGTGTTTTCAGGCCTGCTGTACGGTGTACCTCAGGGGTTTTTTCTTGGCCCAGTCCTGTTTTTACTTTAGGATGGATCACCCACATTTTTAAATGGTGTTTGGTATTATCTATATGCAGTGTTGTGCCTGAACGCGTTCATTGAACGAAAGTTCATGAACTCGTTCATATTTTGGGCAAACGTGAACTGAACGTACTGTATTACTGCCTGATGAACGTTATTGTGAACTCGTTCATTCTGGTGTCTGTGAACGGCACGCTCTCTCAGTTCAACTCCGTTCAATAGGTTGCCAGATTTCTATGGAGCCCTCCAGGCGAAACCCCGGCTAAATCACACCGTAAACAGGCCTTAATATGTAGCGGGGAAAACACCCAATCTGGCAACCCCAGCTACCAGTGTCATAGCCTACAGCCGCGTGCGTCATCAAAACAAAATGCAGCGTGGAAGCCACAGCAGCATGGAGAAGACCGTGGAGGCGACAAAGCAGCAGTATGATCACTTAAAACAGTTTTATGACCAGGTGGTCTGTGAGGATGATGGAAACAATCTTACATTTCTCTGCAAACTTTGCCCGCCGGCTTTCAGTAAAAAAAATCCGCACTTCAGTAACCTTAAATTCCTCCCTCAGCCTGGTCCCTCAGTTTGTGTTAGTAAAATGTTCTTGAGGGTTTTACTATTCATGTAACTTGTTTGTTAAACCTGCCTGGCATAATTTTCCAGGATTCCTTTTTAGTATGTACTGAAATGGAATTTCAAATTGAAAAAAATATTAAAATAAAAAAAAACATTTGCACCTTAAAGACTACTCTCCTGTTTTTCTTTTAATAATTCCTCATAAAAAAGACCATTCAAGCAGCACATTTTTCCTGATGTTTTTGAGAATATACTGTAGGGGTGAAAGCTGCAGCTGCTACTAGTGTGAAGTGAATGGACAGCAACAAAGCGTTAAAGCAGCAATGGGGAAATGCTGTCCCCTCAATGCTAATGTAAACCCTGGTTGGATAAGGATTCAAAACTGGATATGAAGATGAAATCTGACGCACAGTTTCAGAGTTACAACTGATAAAATAATTGCTGTCTGTGGTTCTACAGTAGGCTATGATGTAATTGAGCAATATATGAAAAAAAAAAAAAAAAGAACTGAACTAGTTCATTTTTTGGAACTGTGAACTTAGTTCAAAATTTTGAATTATGAACTATGAACTGAACTAGTTCATTTTAAAATGTGTGAACTGAACTTTGAACTAGTTCACGTAGAAAGAGAACTTTCCCAACACTGTCTATATGCTAATGACAGTTATGGTGTTCCTTTAAATTTTTTAACTCCACAGGTTTTTAAAATTTTTTGTAAGTGTAAGTAAATTTTAATTAAATTGCCTGCATTATAATGCCAACATATGGTAAATGGTATGTACTTATATAGCGCCTTTATTCAAGTTAGGAGACTTGACCAAAGCGCTTTACACTACATTCATTCACCCATTCACGCACACACTCACACACTAATGGTGGCAAGCTACATTGTAGCCACAGCTGCCCTTGGGCTCACTGACAGAAGCGGGGCTGCCGTACACTGGCGCCATCCACAACCACACTGAAAATCGGAGCCGAGGCTTGAACCGTCAATCCTTCGATTTCAGGGCAAACTCCTACATCCAACTGTCGCCCCATAAATGAAACAAGTATTATCTTTTTTAATAATGCAAGTAATATTTCAAAGCTAAAATCTATGGTTTCTAAGTGTGAATAAGAGACTATTTTAAATGCTTTTATTTGGTCTCCGGTAGATTATAATGGACTTTTTACCAGTTTTAACAAATCTGTTGTGGATGGCACTCAGACTATGCAGATTACTGGAGCAGGACTTTTAACATGGATTAGCAAGAGAGCTCACTTTACTCTTGTCTTGACTTAACTACTAGGTTTCATTTTAAACTTCTTATTTTAACTTTTAAGGATCTTGATGGTTAGATATCTGACCTCGAATATTCTCATCGGATCAGGGACTTTGTTTAGTCCCACACAGAAGGTCTAAGACCTGTAAGGATCAGGCTTTCAGAATCCCAAATGTGGACATCTGTGATTATTTTAAAACACAACTGGAACTTATTTATACAGACAGCCTTTTATGTTTATTTTACCTTACTGCTTGATGTTTTACGAAACAGTTTGTGATTTGATCTGTAATAGGTGCAGCATCAATATTTTACTTACTACATGTTACCTATGCCCATTTTCAATTAGTACCTAGCTTTTCAGGTCAGGATGGATTTGGTCAGTTCAGTTTGGTTTCATTTATTTTCAGTTACAATTAGTGTTGGGCTGATGTGATTCTTTACCCTGATACCAATGTATATTTATAACTGCATACTACTTGGATGTAAAATAATTGCCATCATGGCTTTGTCAAGCTGCTGCCTACCTTTGCGAAGCAGGAAAAAAGACTAATACAAAGTGAAACCAGTAGAACTTTTCATTGCCTACCTGGAATGGGTGCAATGGGTGAGTTAAATAAATTTTTGGCTCTCAAAATGGTATCGGTGCCCTATTTGTTGGTACTCGCCGATACCAATACCACCATTTTAGTTGTGGATAGGGGCCCTTCACAATACTGGTATCGCTGCAACACTAATAACAATTATCTCAAAGGGAGCAGGATCCCAACAGACTGCTGCTCGGTTGATGGTTGTTGTCAGACTCAACAGTAAAGGAGGAGGGCCAGAGAAGGCTGTGGACTGCTAGAAGAAACATCCAAAATACAAAGAAAGCTAACACTAATTAATAACAGTTCAGCTTGCTACAATGGTGATCATACAGAATAAGCCCAGAATAATTTAACAGTTGATTTAAGTTAGTAAGACATGCTGCTGTTACTAATATTGCCAACATTTTCAGTCCGATTTTGAATGGTTAGAAATATAGCAACCAGACACTTTCATAGAAAATGTTCCATAGAACCGTTACTAATGGAAAAGCTGAAAAAGCTACTCAGCCTGTAGTGAAACACTCAGTTTGTGATCATGGAAAAGGAGCAGTAAAAAGTCTGGCCCAGTTTACACAACAACAGTCCATTGAATAGGGCTGGGTATTTTCGCCAAAGTCCTGAATATATTCGATTTTGATTCATACAGTTCTAAATCGATTAATTTCAATTCGGTCTGTTTTCACAACAATGAAAGTGGTTCAACTGTTTCAAAATACTCATGTAATTTATTTTTTCCTGTCATATTAAACACAAAGTGCAAACTTGTAAATCAGACAGTTTTAAGTTGAGATGTGAACAAAACTGTCTCAAAAGTGCAAACTTATTTGGGATAAGTGAAAAGTTTAGCCTCACTCGAGCGAGCAGACAGGACACAGCGGGGACACAGCAGACATGCATGAGCTGCATTATCTTCACTGCACAAACCAAATGGTGCAGCGTTTTCTGTAACAACTACAGGGTGTTTGCTGGTCAGCCCCCATTTGTTAATGTCTTCAGTCAACCTATTGGCTATATTTGCAGCTGTCTGGCTTGAAGTAATCTTGAGTGCATCCTTCCTGCTCATTTGAATGTGAACGTCATGCGCGTCATTATAAAACTAATCCAACTCATTCCATAGACATAGATTTTGCAAAAATGTAAAGGAATCGATCAAAATCGATTAATCGTTTTTTTTTTAACTAGCCCTACTATTGAAATCTGTATTTCTTTTTACGTCTTTCTTTTTTATAAATATATATATATATATATATATATACACTATATTGCCAAAAGTATTTGCTCACCTGCCTTGACTCACATATGAGCTTAAGTGACATCCCGTTCCTAATCCATAGGGTTCAATATGACGTCGGTCCACCCTTTGCAGCTAGAACAGCTTCAACTCTTCTGGGAAGGCTGTCCACAAGGTTTAGGAGTGTGTTTATGGGAATTTTTGACCATTCTTCCAGAAGCGCATTTGTGAGGTCGCACACTGATGTTGGACGAGAAGGCCTGGCTCTCAGTCTCCGCTCTAATTCATCCCAAAGGTGTTCTATCGGGTTGAGGTCAGGACTCTGTGCAGGCCAGTCAAGTTCATCCACACCAGACTCTGTCATCCATGTCTTTATGGACCTTGCTTTGTGCACTGGTGCACAGTCATGTTGGAAGAGGAAGGGGCCAGCTCCAAACTGTTCCCACAAAGTTGGGAGCATGGAATTGTCCAAAATGTCTTGGTATGCTGAAGCATTCAGAGTTCCTTTCACTGGAACTAAGGGGCCAAGCCCAGCTCCTGAAAAACAACCCCACACCATAATCCCCCCTCCACCAAACTTTACACTTGGCACAATGCAGTCAGACAAGTACCGTTCTCCTGGCAACCGCCAAACCCAGACCCGTCCATCAGATTGCCAGATGGAGAAGCGCAATTCGTCACTCCAGAGAACGCGTCTCCACTGCTCTAGAGTCCAGTGGCGGCGTGCTTTACACCACCGCATCCGACGCTTTGCATTGCACTTGGTGATGTATGGCTTGGATGCAGCTGCTCGACCATGGAAACCCATTCCATGAAGCTCTCTGCGCACTGTTCTTGAGCTAATCTGAAGGCCACATGAAGTTTGGAGGTCTGTAGTGATTGACTCTGCAGAAAGTTGGCGACCTCTTCGCACTATGCGCTTCAGCATCCGCTGACCCCGCTCCGTCAGTTTACGTGGCCTACCACTTCGTGGCTGAGTTGCTGTCGTTCCCAAACACTTCCATTTTCTTATAATACAGCTGACAGTTGACTGTGGAATATTTAGGAGCGAGGAAATTTCACGACTGGATTTGTTGCACAGGTGGCATCCTATCACAGTTCCACGCTGGAATTCACTGAGCTCCTGAGAGCGACCCATTCTTTCACAAATATTTGTAAAAACAGTCTGCATGCCTAGGTGCTTGAATTTATACACCTGTGGCCATGGAAGTGATTGGAACACCTGATTCCAATAATTTGGATGGGTGAGCAAATACTTTTGGCAATATAGTGTATATATATATATATATATCCCTGCACTTATATCTCCTTTGCTGATGTAACGAGTACATTTCTCCACTGGAGATCAATAAAGACCATCAATCAATAAATACATTTTTTCCATGTCATATCTACATGGCAACGGTTAAATCACATTAATCACAGTCTACATACACATAGTAGAAGCCTGACAATGGTACCATTTTCTTGCCCATTGCTATTTTGCGGCTTGTTCTTCAAACCCAACAACATTTGAAAACACTTCCTGCTTAGAAAACAGTTTCCTTTTGTCGGAGAACCATCAATACATTTTAAAAGAATTGGGGCAAAGTTACTAAGGAAAAATAAAAAAGTAAATTTTCCAATGAAAACTGCTCTTCTTTTAGGTTCTTAAAATCAAAAACCACCTGCCAGGACGTTTAAGCAGGTGACATTTATATCTACTTTCCAGAAACAGGATTAAAAATAACATGTGCTTTCATCCTTGACAGGCTGCCCAAACAGCTCCTAAGGCCGCGTTTCTCAAAGTGTGTGGCGCGACCCACTGGTGGGGAATTGAGACGTGACAGGTGGGGCGCGCCAAGTTCCAGTGTGTGTGTGTGTGACTATAAATGTAGAACGTGTGAGAGCAAACTGTCCTTATAGCTGTATGTTGCCGCTTTTTAGACCAATCAAACCCACAAAGTAATCATTACTAGCCTACATGCAGTCTAATTAAAAGAACATAAGATATGAGAAAAATTTCACCTGGAACTGAAGTGCCAAAATAATGATTGACGTGACGTCGGCATATTATTTGTAACGGAATAAACTTTCGCGCCCCAGTGTTGCCAACTCAGCGACTTTGTCGCTATATTTTAGACCCCTCCAGCGACTCTTTATCAAAAAAGCGACTAGCGACAAATTAGCGACTTTTGGAGACTCTTACGTGAAAGCACGTATCGTTCCTTTTCTTGTCCTCCAGCGGCAGGTGCTGCCGTGGGGCGCCTCCCCCATCCCAACCCCGTTCTCCCCCGCTATCGCAGGAGTCCCTCTCAGCGCTGCAGAGACACAGCATGTTTACCCTTACCCCTTGCTCACACTGGCTCCGGTGCGGTTACCGAGCCGACAGAGACCGCAACTCCCGCACACCCCATCTCACACCGCCCTTTTGACTACGGTGCGGTGCGGCTCTGCGGCTCCGGCAACAGGTCCGGAGATTTAACAGAAGTTCACTTGAGTTCACGTAACTTCACGCGATAACACGGCCCAAATAAGGATATTTGCGAGAGCTTGTTGCGGAGGTTCTCCGGCACGCCGCAAGGATAGCTTTCTTGCGGAATTTTCTGCAGCGCCGGAGTGTCTCGGTAACCGCTGCCGGACAGCTCAGCAGCCGGTGAGAGAGGTTTACGTCTTTTTAATGACTTGGAATCACTGCGGCGCCGCACCCACCGCACCGCAACGGTAAGACCGGAGTCGGTGTGAGCCTGGGGTCAGCGTCCAGACTGCAAATAAAGCGCACATGCGCCGGGATTGGCGGCGCAGGTTGATCATAATTAACTGAATTTGAAATATTTTATCTTAAATAAATAGGACCAGTTTATTGAAATGACGTCTGACTCCACCCTGAGGCTCAGGTTTAATGCTCAGACTCATAGTGAATTCTGGTTTGGAGTGGAGAGGGAGTTTCCACTCATCGGGCAGAGAGCTGTGTGCATTCTTCTTCCCTTTGCCACATCATATCTCTGTGAGATGGGCTTTTCAACTGTTGCTTCACTGAAAACAAAATACAGATCTCAGCTGAACATTGAGCATGACTTGAGAGTGGCAGTATCAAGCCTGCAACCCCGTTTTGAGAAACTGTGCAATGCAAAACAGGCTCATTGCAGCCACTAATGCAGGGATAAATAGACCTGTATTGCCAGATGGATTTCACTTCTTTTCTTTTATTAACAGATTTATTTTTTCTATCTTTGAGCTTGATACAAATTTTGACACAGCTGCATTTTTATTTTCTTTATTTTTGAGCTTGCTGTTATTTGATGTAGATAGTTTGTATTTAGATACTACTTGTTACTTCAATAAAATTGGAACATTTTAAGATTGTTGCATATTTCATTAGCATTGTGTTGGGGCGATGGGGACAGGCGGGGCTTGAAAATTCCCCCTTGTCCAAAGTGGGGAATGACAGAAAAAGTTTGAGAACCACTGTCCTAAGGAAACATTGTCTGCAGCTGATAGAGTGGATAAAGAGAACATCTAGTGTCTATTTGGAGATTGTTGTGAACATACCCAGGCTGGCTGGGCGGTGGGAACAAATGTCGCTCAGGATCGTCTGCAGGTTGGTTAAGATCTGCTCACTGGACATGTCAAGCTACACAGAGGGAGAAAAATGGAAGATGTGATTTTAATTTATCTTCTCTTTATAACTAATCTGTGATTAGATTATGCCTTTATCTGTTAGGATTCACATGAAGTTCATTTTTAGGGATTTGAGATTTTAATGTTGTAAAAACAAACCCAAGGATAACAGATAAAAACTACAGCCCTTAGAATTTTAACATGTTGAAAACAAGGGTTTTCATTTTTTATAATTTGGAACAAACATGTTAAAGCACATTTAAAATCCATTGACACTTTAAACATATCTCAATTAATAACAGTTTTTACTGACGTTAGATTTTTTTAGCGGGTAGATTTTATCTTGATTAAAATAAAAATTCACATAAAAGGTTTTTATTTAAAAAAACCCAACATTAAATAAAAAAAATAATAATAATTTGGAAAATCAAACTTTGTTCAATAGTCAGTTTTTGTTCTTACATGCTTATGTGGGCATGAAGAAAGAAATAAAAAAAATGTCAAATCAAATTTCTCACTAAAGACTTGATAACAAAGGTGAAGCATCCTCTACTTGGTGCTGCAGGGTGTTTGTTGCTAGAAAACCTCTCAGATCTCCTTCAGCTACATTAATAACATGAGCTTGACAGATGGGACGTACCATAGCGATCTGGGTCCTGATGTAGCAGTCGCTCTCCACCAGGTACTCGTGACCCATTTTAAACAAATCCAGCGTCTTGGGGAGGTTATTGCTGACTGTGCCTGAGTTTGAACACAAACACATAACTGCTCAGCACTCTGCTCCTCCAACATCATAGTTCCAACCAAGTATTTACATTATCCTTTCTGGATATGAATCAGACTAAATTTTGCAGGTTTTAGGTTTTTATTTTCTAAATATTCAGAAGAAAGAAATAATTTTTCCTCTATGATTTCCTGAGTATTTATTAGCAGTACTTTTAAAGATTTGGATTAAATGTTGTGGGATTCTTTCCACAAGCTTCTCACTACAGTTTATTGGATTTTTTTCCCCCATTCCTCCAGACAGAGCAGGTGTAACTGAGTTAGGTTTGCTGGCTACCTTGCTCACACACTTCATTTCAGATCCAGGTCTAGATCAGGGTTCATGAAGGCCACCAGCAAACACCAACATCGTCTCTAATCTAGCTCATAGCTAAACGGGGATTCTGCTGTGGGACAATGGAAGAGCTCTTTGTGAAAAAGCTTTAAACGATTCCCTGATGTCTTTAGATGCATATTCACCAGTTAATCATGATGGTTTTTCCTAATAATCCAGTCTATTTCGTGAAGAAAACTAAGCAGACATCTGCAGCTTGGTTGTGGAAGGTCTGAACAGCTAGGCGTTTCATACGTACAAATGTTGGATGATCCGTTTAATCATTCATTCATTATTTCTTTACTAATACAATCATACAGATTTAGAAATTGTAGTCATCTCTGTAAGTTAGCTTTGGGAAGTGGTGGCCTACTGGAAAAGTTCTCATTTTATTCTATGACACTTTGATGAATCACTAACATTTAATCGCCAAATAAAAGTTATAACAGATCATCGTGATGAAGTTAAAGTTGTTTGAAAAAACAAAAAAAACAACCAAGTTTGTATGGACTGAGTCTGTATAAACCCTGATGGTGACATGGTCATCTACACCTCACCTTAACCTTGACACACAGTGGCGTACTGCATATTCTTAATTCATGGTTCTTTCTATTTGTCCAAAATTTCAACTGGAAAACTGAGAGGGGTCCGGCTGCAGACCTGTGGGCTTGTGGAGGTGTACAATTCTGCCTCGAGTCTTGGGACAGCTCTTTGGTCTTGGCCATGTCAGTAGTTGGATTCTTACTGATTGTAAGGATTGGACAGGTGTCTTTTTTCAGCTAGATACCTCAAACAAGTGCATCTAATTTAGGATAATAAATGAAGTGGAGGTGGACATTTTGAAGGCAGACTAATAGGTCTTTGAGGGTCAGAATTCTAGCTAATAGACAGGTATTCAAATACTTATTTGCAGCTGTATCATACAAATAAATAGTTTCAAAGTAAAAAAAAAAACATACATTGTAATTTTAGATTATGTCTCTCACAGTGGAAATGCACCTACGATGAAAATTTCAGACCCATCCGTGATTTCTAAGTGGGAGAACTTGCAAATAACAAGGTATTCAAATACTTGAACACCCAGCAGAATGAATGATTCTGCAACGTTCTTACTCCTAGAACTGAAATGTTCTTTAATTGCTTGCAAGGTCTTCCTATTTGAGGCTAAAAACATATAATTTTGGTTCCATCATACCATAGGACACTGTGCTGCGTTTGTAGTGATAGAGTCTTCCTCATAGCTCTCTGTTTATTCTGACGCTGTGCCACCAGCACCTTCAGAAGGTCTTTTGTTTTGGTTCTAGGGTTGTTGTTAAATATTTGGACCAAAACATGTTAATCTGCTGGACATTTCACTCTAGAACAGTTTAGGCTACGTTCACACTGATGCTCAATTCAGATTTTTCTGTGAAATCCGATTTTTTTGCATTGCCGTTCACATTTCCAAATATACGCGACTTGTATGTGATCTCCTGTGTGAACTGCAGTCATACAACGCAAGTGTCCCACATGCAAAGTAGAGGACACAATGACGTCACAGGCCAGCGTGCTCTCTGTTTACGGAAGTAAACATGGATGGTAGTGCTGGCGCGCATCTAGCAATCTTTCCCAAACTTAAAAACACAATATTTTCAAGATGGTTAAACATAAATACTGCTCTCCGCATCATCGTCCGCCATGTTGTTGTTTTTCTTGCCGCTTCTAGAATAGTGACCTTTGTCGGGTATAAATGGCGTTCAGGTCAGATGAATGTGACCTGATCGTTCAGACACAGGTCGCATTTGAAAAGATCAGATTCGTATCGGATTAAGGACCACATAACCAAGTGGTCTGGGTCGTATTGGAAAAAAATCAAAACTGTGTTGTTCAGACAGCCATGAAAAGATCAAATACAGGCTGCATATGCGCCAAAAAATTTGGATTTGGGTCACTTCAGGCTGCAGTGTGAACGTAGCCTTAGTGGCTGAACACCCCGTCCCCTTATAGGCGCTAACTGAAATGTTATGATCAACCAATCAGACGCCTGCAAAGCCATGTCAGGGTAACAACAAATCGTTGAAAAATTTACGGATCTTGCAAATGTATAATTGGGGAAAAACAACTTATTAAAAAAATATATAGAAAAACCACTGTTCTGAACATTTTGCAAAACAAATAATTAACGTAGTTATTAATCCAACAGGAAATGTTTCACATGATTTATCAAGTAAATAAATAGCTTTAACTGCAAATATTTGGGTCTAAATGAGAAAAAACACAAAATATTTACACAAAATATGTCAACAAAAAACGAGCTAAGTCAATAATCTCTTGTTGTTAAAGACAGCTGCTTTGAATGAAGCTACATTCACCTCTTTTGCTCTTTGGAAACTTCTTCCTCAGTTTGTTTTTCAGAGGTAAAATCTTTGGAAGGATATCAGGAACGGCTACGTAGAAGTCGGCTGAAATCTCATCATCCAGAATCTGTACAAGAGAAACGACAGATCACTGAAACATGTCTTTTATCACAACATGTGATAAAAGACAAACAGCTGCTCATAATAAAAAGGCAAAACTGTTCTCTACAAATCAGTGCAAAGAATTTTTTAAATTTTTTTTATTGACCTACCGGCTGAATGAGCTCAACGCCTCCAACAAAAGCTGCTCCGTTCTCCTGAGCAACTTTCGCCTGAGTAGAATCCTGAAGAAACAGACTCATTAGACCTCAGAGGAGTTATTCTTTCATGAAGTTAACGGGCTCATCTCGGTTGTAAACCTTTATCACTGACCGAGAACATAGACTAAAATCTGCATCTTATAAAATAAAAGCCCCAAGCGAAATAAAATTAAATTAAGGAAATAAGTGCCTGTAAAAAAGAACATTAAATGAAGCATGAGAGGAAGGCGAGAGACTTGACATGTAAAAGCCTTTTACCTCAGTGAAAACCAAAACTTTGTTCATCTCTGTCCCGAAGGGGTGCGGCAAGTGCACGGTGCTGACGAAGGGGTCAATCTTTTTCTGTGAAGAACAGAAGCATTCGTTTGTTGTGGTTATGAACAGTCGGAATATTAACCTGACAACAGCCAGATGCATGTCTCGCTCCGCCTAGCTCCACTCACATAGCAGGAAGATAAAAGATTTGGCGGGAAAGCAGCAGAAAAAAGGCAGATGTCAGCGCTTTAAATCTTCATCTCTCTGGAGTCCCCCTAATTAATTATGTATGGGAACATTAGTTCTGTTGAAACGGATGAGGGGAAGACCAAGCGGGTCCTCTGTGGACCGGCTGCAGTCCTGTGATGAAGAGACAAACTTCTGAGGGTTTTATTCCTCTGTGTTCTTAGCCGAGCAGCCAACCTGCTCACATTACAGTGATCGATGTCTCATCTGTGTGACTCGGATTAGCGGTGGTGAAGTGTGACAGTGGAAGCAAGCAGAGGACATAAATCCTAACAAACATACCAAGTGTGACTGCTTAAAATAGCATTTCACAGCATCTTAATGAGTACTGATCAGGGTCCTGAGATGTCCAACAGGACGATGTTGTAAAGTGTTTTATTGAGCTTTAATGTTATGAAAATAAACACAAAAATGGTAACTAATAATATGAAACCAAACAAAAAACGAGAGTAAATGATGATGATTGTAAACCATGAAGAAGAAAAACAGACTTATGTTAAAGATACTGTTGCTAGTTTGTCTTTGTAAACGACTGGCTGCTAAATTTTAAATTGGAAACTGCAAGAATCTTTGGAATCAATTATTATATTCATTTTAAAAGGATGATTTAGTGTTAATTTTGATTAGGGAAATTTCCCAGGAAGACCATAAGGCAGTTTCTACAGGTGGAAGCCTGAATCACTTTTAGAGGTCATTGAAATGAATGTAGTTCGATCAGACCGTTAAACTCAAGGCATTTAGTCCTCTAGTTAAAAATCACAAAGATCAGAATATCAGAGACCAACTCAAAATGCAAAACTGCATAATGGAAAAAAAAAAGTGCATTCATCCTCACCAATTTCTTAAGAAAATAATTAAGTGATTATCAGTTTTCTGCTCTGCAAGGATGCAGACTATTGATGCATTTTATTGTTTTAATCTTCATTTTCTATAAAATAATCTTAAAAAGAAAAAACAAAAACTGGCATGGTTGAGGAAATCCTGGGAAACTTTACTCAAATGTGAAATAAGCACTCAATTATGGGATAAAATCCTGCTCCTGCCATCTAAAATCTCTTGTTTGTAACAGATTTCAAGAAATGCAGTATAACATTTTGCATAATGTATATATTTATCCTTATATTTTTAGCAAGTACAATGTGAGAACTTCTCCAGATTGCCCCAAATGTAAAATTTCTGTGGGCACCAAGTTTCAGTGTTTGTGGGAATGTGATGTTATTCAGTCATTTTTGGAAAGATGTATGTGCCAGAATCCGTAGAGCTATTGGTCAAAGTGTGTCAGAAAACCCACTGATGTGTTTGTTGGGACATATTCCTAAGCCACTAGTAAAACATGAGCATGTGATAAAGTCACTTTTAATGTTAGCAAGGAAGGCCATTATGGTGAAATGGGTGGGCAGGAAACCCCCCTCCATTTATTTGTGGAAATCACTAATATTTGATATTATGACTTTGATTAGACTTGGACATTACATAGATGGAAGTCTTCAATTCTTCACAAATATCTGGAGGAAGCCACTGGAAACACTGGGAGTGGAATATAAAATGGACTCTGATTGGACAATCACTGTGGACATAGAACTCATGGACGGACTCTTGTATATACATGTGAGATGTAGTGCTGATATTGTTTTTGACCAGTCTTCTACGAAGTTTGTATGTTTGGGAGAAATAAAAAAAAAGTAAAAAAAAAAAAGAAAGAAATGTCAAGCAAAGCAAATTGTTTTTTTTTTTAATTTATCAAGCAGGTTTCTGCATTTTATCTTAGGGCTGAAATTATTTATTTTACAAACTGTGATTAAACAATAATTGAACTAACCGTCAACTAATGTAGTAAATTAATAATTGATCATTGGAGTATACGGCCTGTAAAACATTTCGTTTGCTAAAGAAAGACAAAAAATAATAAAATTAAAACAAAAACTGTACCAAAAATATTAACATTCTGCATTAAAGAGGTGAAACTTGCTCTGGCCAAAAGAAGTTTCTCCTTCACAAAAAAATTCTATTAAGCAACATTAGTTTTATAATTATTAACAGCTTAATTAAAAAAAATGATCAGGTTGATCAATTTGCAGCTCAATCATTATTCGCAGCCCAACTCAGGAGGATATCTGTGGATTCAGGAAGTCTATCCCTGAATCGTCTGATGTTTTAGAGCTCAAATCTTTTACTGAAATAGCTCCGACTCAGCCAACCCATCCTGAAGCTTACACATGGGACCACTGTCCCTGGTCAGATCTAGATCAGTGACGAGTATGCATACAGACAGAAGGTGAAGTGGCTGATCTTTGGTGCCCTAAGAACCACCTGTAGCCCAATCTAGTCAATAACTTCTAATAAAAAACCCTCAAAGACTGTGTCTGTTGTGGATCACATCTGGTTCCTCTGAAGCCCCATTCCTTGGGACCCGAGTTGATTCTTACACATCATTCCTGTTTATATAAAGGCCCAGCAGAGCTGTCATTCAGTCCATCCATCACTGTCAAGAAAACCGGACAGGTGCAGAGAACAATAAAATTAGGTCTGCAGAGTGGATCATCAAGGCTGATCCTTCCCTCCAACCTGGACAGACACAGGTCTACAGTAAAGAAAATGATCCCACACATTCTGGACACAAACTGGTTACAGGTTCATAGAAAACTCTGCCACAGTGACGTCACACTGATAGACAGGAAACAATTAATCACAGCGACTAAATGTAATTCAATAAGCTGCTGGAATTAAAATCTGTTTACACTAATAAAGAAAAACATGTATTGCACTGTTAATGTAAGATTAGCTGTTGCTTAGATTGTATAAAACCCCTCTTCGCTTTCAGAGCACTTTTGAACTAAACTACCTTTTTCTCCAGCTTCATGTCCAGCCTTAGGTCGATGTAGACAGGTTGATTGACAGGAGTAAAGTCCAGCTTCTGGAATCTCTTCAGCATTTCGATGCTGTCGGCTGCGCTGTGGATGGTTCTGGGATAAAACCTCTTAACGTAGACGTCATCCACAGGCACCCATGCAGTCTTGCCGTATGGCTTGTGTCTGTCTTTGTCATCGATAATTCTCTTCTCTTTCTTCTCTTCCGTCTTTGCATTGTCCTTTTTGTCTTTCTTTAGGGCCCTGGTGGTTAACATGGAGAGATTTTAGTCTTGATGTGTAAAAGGATGAAGCTGAAAAGCCACCAGTAGGTGGTTAGGCTCAGAGCATTTTTTTCTTATATTAAAGAGATGCTAGCTTACTTGACAGCTGCAAAGGTCCGGATGGGTAGATTCCTCTGTGCTGGCTGTAATACAGCCGTATACGTAGGACCGCCAGCACTCAGCAGCTGCTTCTGACATCCTGACAAAACTAAACATGAAAGAAAAATAAACAGAAACTATCAGACAACTGTTACCTAAGCCTGATATTCACTGCTTTAGGACTGAGGGTTGTAACATAAAGCTGACAGCTGTAGTTGGGGTATATTTTTAATCAATCAAGTGAATCAGAAGGTGTTTTAAGTTTCATTTAAAATAAGCAAAGAAGCTCTCAGAGTATATTTGACTGTAATAATCATTTCTAAGAAGCTTAATAAATTATTTCTGATTTACAATTTCAAACAAAACATTTGAAAAAAAAAAAAAACAGAACAGTTTCCAAATTTCTGGGCAATGTGGACATATTACATTGTCTACTAGCAGAAACAAGAGAAAGGATTTGGATCACTTCATTTTTTTTTTTTTTTTTGATATACCTATTTGCATTTAATAAAATCAATTAAAGGCAGAATTGGTTACATCTGGGTCTGTTTTTGCATTGAATTAGCTGAATTTTTTGGTCCCATTTAAAAATGGTAAAGCAAAAAAATATTTAGTCATCTCTCTATCCAAGAAATCATCAATATTTACATCCCTATATAGCATGATTAAAATCACACGTTGAAGACAGCGAGTTTGGAGAAAGGAGGAGAAAATCTGCCCAGAGGATAGAGAGACAGTCAGAGAGGTACCACAATGTGACGAAGAGCAATTTAAATGCATATAATGCACATCTCCACACATTTAACAATTCAGAATAACAAAACACGTTTATACAGAAAGGTTAAAGGGAAGAAATGCTGCACATATGTCAGTTAACATTACAGGTCCAACCTCGATCGTGTTTTCCTATCAAAACCCGAAACATTCTAAAAGTTTAGTCTCTCTAATGGGTCGACGAAATAAAAATACATTTAATAACAAACAGTAACATTATAAAACTAAAACATGCCCAGAAAAAAAGAAAAAAAAGAAAGTGAATTAAAATAAATAACTGACCTTTCCAAACAGTGCGCGTGCAGGTTGCCATATCTGCTGCTGCTGGTCCGTGTGGAAACAAACCATGGCACTATGGTTCCACTTTTCACCAGGGGTTGGATCTGGACAATAAATAATAATAACGCAAAATAATAATAATAATAATTAAAATATATGTGTCTATATTTTTTTTCCTTAGACAGCTGTTATTGTCATTTTGTATTCACAGTTAATGATATATTAATGACTTTATGGAAGAAATGTACTACAGTAGCCTACCTTTTATTAAAAAGCTATAATAAAAATCCGCAGTGAATTATTGTGCTCTGATGCTGGAGTTCTTAAAAGAACTCAGCTTCAAACTTATTTGATTGAGCTTTCTTACCTCCTGGTGAAGTGAAGTTACTCAGTTTCTGATAATTGGGTTTATGTTGTTTGTTTTTTAATAACAGTCACATTATTTTACAAAAAGTATGTTTTTCTTTGGACAAGGGCAAAAACATTCTGTTGTATAAAGAAAGAAACTGATGTGGGTAGGGCAAAATAATAATACATTTGGTTTTACGGGGAATGTTGCGTAACACCGGAGGCGCGCGGTTTTACGTATGACGAGCACGACCGGAAGCCGCCTTTGTTGTTCTTCCTTCTGTTTCCGAGACGTTCAGGGTCTACACGGGTTCAAGAGGGGCGTCTGCATGTCGCTGCCAATTCTCCCTATAAACCGTCGTCTACCGCCTCCGAATGAAGGTAAAGTTCCGCTTCAGTTCGGGTTTTGTCGGAACAGATCCACGCGGCTCGGTTCCGAAGCAGATTTAACCCTTTAATTCGTCCCCTCCGCTCGGGGCAGATCGTGTCCCCGGGCAGTGAGCCCCCAGTCAGCCCGGGTGTCGCGAGCCAAGCCACCGATAGCCAAAGCAATCCAGCCCCCTGCTCTGGAGGCGCTGAAGCCGCTGCGTTGCTGTTTTATCGCTGTTTGGATTCTAGTGTTGTTCCTATTTCTGTTTGATCTGATTTATTTCCGTCGCTTCGCTTCGGTGACAGCTGGAGGAGCGAACTCCTCCTGAACGGACGGGCCCGATCAGCTACTTTCCACAACAGCAGCTGTTTGGAGACTCGTCCTTCAGCTGTCGCTGCAGTTGGCATTGCTACATTTTTCCTCTTAAAAAAAACCCTCCTTGTGAAAATAAATACATTTAAAAATACTGTTCTCTGATCTTAAGTCGACAAATACTAGGTTTACAGGTTAAAAAAAAAGACAGTTTATGGTAAATTTTCTCAAAATCTATCACAGTAAGTGACCTGTGAAAGTGTGTTTTGGGTTAGTTGTGATATGAACAGTTTAAGCCATAAATCATCCTTCAGTGGCTCCTTGCTAGTGACACAGTAATGTGTAAACAGGTTATGCAATTATTTTCCAAACTTGTTCACCTCGGTCAGCCTGACGTCTGCTGCTGCTGCTGCTGCGTGAAGTTCTGCAGCTCTTCTAAAGTTACTCTGCATGCTCTTCCAGGTGTGTTACAGTACATGTCTCAGCACAGCCAAGACTTTTTTTTTTATCACTGATTTTATGTAAACAACTCATTAAACTTAAGCTTGGAAAATATTTACTGTAAAGAGATTCGGTTTCTTTTGTTTCTAAGGTTGTTTTTTTTTCCCTGAGAAACAAGTGGTGATCATTAACTTTTCCCTCAAACTCCACATTATCAATACCTGTTGAAATAAACTCTGATCACTGAGATGTTTGCAGAAAGGAACTAGGTATTATTTCTGTCATGCTGCCGTAGAGGTAGAGAGGTCTGACCTTCCCTTCTTTTGTTTTGCTTTTTTCAACTTCCCTCTATAGTTATTCAATCAAGTCAAAGTTTGGACTTTGGCTGGTTCTTTGCAACACCTTTTTTTCCCCCCTCCTTTTCAGCTGTTTGGGTTGTAGATTGGCTGCTGCGTTTGGGATCATTGACATGTTTTGGCTATCAGGCAGAAGAAAGCCCCACGTTTGACTCTAGAATCCTTTGGTATGCAGGAGAGTTCATGTTTCTCACCCTTACTGTTCATTTCCAGTGGCCGTGAAACAATCATTTCACTATTTAAAGATTTTTAAAGTGTTTTGCACTCCAGCCTTAAGGTGAAATGCGTGGATGCCCACTCTCTGTTAGATTGGTATCTATTTGATAGATTTACTGGCCTTTAAGACCTTATAGCTCTGATTTAGAGGCAGAAACAATTGCTTCTGGGTGTCCATTAGTGCTGGAACGGTATGAATAACTCACAGTTCGGTAAGCACCTCAGTATGGACCCTACGGCTCGGTACATTTCTGGTACAGTGCAGAAAAAAAAACACGACCAAAAGGCTATCCTCAAAGGCCACTTTTTATTATTTAAATTCCCAGCTGAGATAGCTGCAACTTTCTTTAAACTCTAGTGAACAAGCACCATATTGTCAAATATTGATATACATGAAAGGAGTATCTTTATAAGTGCATCAGTGCCACACATGGCCTTTCTGGGTATTCTCTCTTGCAACAACACAACCCAACAGCAGTGCATTCCCACAGAGTGCAGTTTGTATTTTAAGGTGGGTTTTACTATCTAGACCAGTGGTCTCCAACCCTGGTCCTCAGGATCTACTGTCCTACAGATTTTAGATGCATCCCTGCTTCAACACAGCTGAATCAAATTAATGGCTTGAAAAGGTAATCAATCATTTGATTCAGCTGTGTTGAAGCAGGGATGCATCTAAAATCTGTAGGACAGTAGATCTTGAGGACCAGGGTTGGAGACCACTGATCTAGACCAATCCAGGCATGTCTATATCAGAGCTTGCAGTTGGTAGTGGTTAAATGGGTTCTGAAGGAAACTTGCAAAATAACAGTTCTGCATCCAGATCGATATTAAACTTCCGTACCGTGTGTATTCTGCGTGGCAATGCATACTAATACATATGCCGTGCAACGTCATTATTTTTTCTCCTTTTAGACTTTTCTGGCCAGCCACGCTGTGGTGTATTTTGATGCGTGTGACGGACCATGAATATCATGTTTTTCTTGAATGATGGCGACTTCTTCTTGACCACTGTTTGAAGAAGGTGTCTTCCAGAAACTGGCAGTAGGTCTGGGAGTTGATCTTGACTCCATCATCAACCTGAAAAGCTCATCTTTGATGATACCAGCCCATACCATTACCCCACCTCCACCTTGCTGGCGTCTGAGTCGATAAGGAACCTTCTGCCCTTTACTGATCCAGCCTGGTGCTCATCCATCAAGACTCATTCTCATTTCATCAGACCAAAAAACCTTGGAGAAATCAGTCTTCAGATATTTCTTGACCCAATTCTTGACGTTTTGTCTTGTGTGACTTGTTCAAAGGTGGCCTTTTTTTGGCTTTCCTCACCTTAGCCAGGTCCCTGAGTATTGAGCACCTTCTGCTTCTCGGCGCTCCAGACATGTTGCAGCATATATGGCACAACTGGTGGCTAATGGCTTCCTGGCAGCTTCACACTTGATCCTTCTCAATTCATGGGGAGTTATTTTGTGTCTACTTTTTTCAACACGCTTCTTGCACCGCTGTTGGCTGTTTGCCATGAACCGCTTGATTGTGCGACGATCCCGCTTCAAAACCTTTGCGATTTCCAAACTGCTGCACCCCTCTGAAAAACATCTGACAATTTTTGACTTTTCAGAGTCTGTAAAATCTCTTTTCTGACCCATTTTGCCAAAGGAAAGGAAGTTGCCTAATATTTAAGCACACCATATATACTGTTGGGGGTTGATGTCATTAGGCCACACCCCTTCTCATTACAGCGATGCACACCACCTGATTTACTTAATTGGTAGTAGCCATTCAAGCCTTTACGGCTTGGAGTAGGACAACATGTATGAAAAGGATGATGTGGTCGAAATACTAATTTGCCTAATAATTCTGCATACAGTGTATACCTGTATAACATAATGTTAACATGAAAGGAAAAAAAAAAAAGACTAGATTTAATTTTAAATCCAAAGCCAAAAAAATTAGCGTAGCATCCCGATTTCCGGCACAGATGGGAACAGACATGTAATAAAACAGAAAGAATCTTAATGCATTTATTTTCGCAGCAAATACATGATTAAACTTTAACAAATTATAGTTTTACTATGTGTACTATTTATAATTAGGGAAAAACGTAATTTAGGTCTTTTTTACAAGTTAAAATCGAGGGCTACCCGGATGTATATCTGGTTGTGCAAATTGCACAATTAATGTTTTGTCTGATTTGTTAATAAATGTTTCCTTTTTGATATCTTTGAAACATTTGTTATCAATGTATACATTTTTTCCCCCAGGATTAGAACGGAACGTCGGGGATATGCAGGACTGTTTAAATGAATGTGTATCGACGTCGGCTTTAAAAGAAAAAAACTATCAGTTGATCTCTACACAAAACTAATGATGTGCTTCAATTTATTTACCGCATGTGGGGAAAAAAAAATTTGCTTAGACCCCCGCCCCCAATCCCAGGGTGGAAGCCACCCTTTTTACTCCTATAGTCCTGATCCTGGTAACCTCACCCTTAGCTTGAGCCCCCTCCAGGGCCTCCTGGAGGTCCGGTTCTGATGCAAGCAGAACCAGGTCCTCTGCAAAAGGCAGCAATATCATCTGGAGCTCCTGAACTGGGGGACCTCCACTTGGGGCTGCTCACAGAAATCCATCAAAGGTTACTGGAAACGGGTCTGATGAAACCCCAGGAAAGTACAGAGTTCTTGATCCTTTGTACAGGCTTCTCAGTGGGGGGGATCGGGGGGGTGAAGTACCCCCAACAGAGGAAACCATGAGAGATTATAAGTTTTCTCCACACAAACACACAAAAAAAGAAATCAAACCATCAGCTCTGGTAATCAGATTTCAACTTTTCTAAGAAACTTGTTTTTTTTTTTCTCTATTTTTGGAAAAATAATCAAAATAAAACAATGAAATATGGTTTGAAACATGAAACAGGATTGTATCTTAGTTTCTCTAAAGAAGGTTTTTTCTTCTTTTCTTTTTTAACCATCTGCTAAAAAAAAGCATTCCGGACGATCGTGTTTTATTTCCTAAAGTTCTTCCCCGGTTATCCACCTGGTCATTAATCAAAATAAGTTTACGTCCCTTAATATTATTCTGTTTTTGGTGTAATCAATAAAAAAAAACTTGCTAAACTGATGAGAGAAGCGCTTTAGAAGAGGATATGGAGTTAAAGCAGCTTTTATCAGCAGAAAGGCAGGAGGTGGCCTCGGAAAGCAGCTGTTTAAAATTACATTTCCACCCTTATGATGCGTGATCCAGTTTAAGAGGTATTATGGCTCATCATGTGTTACTGGAAAAAACAAAACGTTGCAATAACAAAGAAGCGGCAGATTTTTTTTTTCCCAACTGCTTATTTTCATGTCTTTCCTGAGATCCATTTATAAAAACAAAAAACTACCTGCTGTTATTTTTTCCCCCCTCTCTCTTTATATAAACTATATTCCATGTTTTTGTGTTTTTTTCAGATTAACAGGTATGCCAAAGGAAAAATATGATCCTCCAGATCCCCGCAGATGTTACACCATCATGTCAGCCGAGGAGGCGGCTAGTGGGAAGAAGTCTCACTGGAACGAGCTCGAGATAACTGGTCAGTCCTACCGACTCCTGCTGGTTCTGCTTCCAGTTAACAAATAAATCCCTAAAGATGTTGAGTCCCAAATGTACAGTTAAAGAAAATGACTCTTGAGGATTTTTTACCTGTCAGGTAAAAGACTCTTCTGGTTGAACCCAAACCACAGAAGAAGTCCGGTTGCCTTCTACTCAAGCGCTTTGATATTTATGCTCTGAAAAGAAAAGTGCAGACAGAGAGTATGTTAGACGTCAGGTTGCCAAAAACTAGGACCAAATGTACCGGTGTTCTGTCCGATCAGCATACCCCGTCAGACCAGCATACCCATAATCAATACCCGATTATCAGGGGCGGATTAAGAAATTTTGGCCCCCTGGGCCTGACATGGTCTTGGCCCCTCAACCCCCCGCGCGTGCGGGCGCACACACACGCACGCACTATGCAAGAAATACTGTATACTGTGAACAGACATGCACACTGTCCTGTACAGAAGAGTGCACATACTGCACACACACTATTAGGTATACCACACAGACACTGACAAGCACAGGTTTCACACAGACACAGGGGGAGGGGATAAATGGCCTAAAAATAAACATTTTGGAAAATGATTATGCCCACTTCAGTGATGGTGCATTGGGTCATTTGAGAGATATTATGTATTGGAAGTTGGTAGCTATCATGAAATAAACCCCCCACCCCACCCAAAAAACTAAATCGGACATGATTTTTGCCACCTTTTCCTCCCTTCTATCATTAAAAATAAAATAATATCTTAGGAAAACACTTTGGCATAACGGCAGCTGTGCAGCAAATTGAGGCTCAAAGTCTGTATCTATTTGTGGTTAAGCTTGAGGAGAAGGAGAAAGGTAAAATGATAACATGCATCGGAGAGCACCACAAAGAAAGGTGTAGGCCAGTTCATGGTACAAGGGCTGCATGCAGGTCAAGATAGCCCATTTCCAAGAATGCTATAGTGGCTGGACAGGCACTGGACATGTCCTGAACTCAGTGTCAGACGTGGCTGCCGAATACTTGGATGAAGTGAAGCAGCTGACAGATCTCATGCTGCCCCATCTGAAGACTGTCCTGGCAGAGGATGGATGAGGAGACCTTCCCAATGGACCCTGTCAGTGAACAGGCTAGTAACATTGATGGCACCCCTGTGCACAATATTGGGATGGAGAGACAATGTGGCAAGGTGGACTACAAACTGAAGAAGTTGGGCACACTGAACGCAGTCAATAGGTCAATAATTTTACAGAAGTGCCAGGAGCTTCAGAGGTTTCAAGGCAGCAGCACAAGCAAAAAGGGAGGTTGAACTCAACTGGAGTAAATTCATGAAGGCAAAATTCAAGAGTAGGGCAGATGAGAAACGAGATGGCTCAAAGAAAGGAGAGTAAGAGACTAGACATGCTGGACACACTGAAATCTTTTGATGGCCCCTTCACGATAGTGGGGAAGTTGAAAAGTTCCTTGTGGATGAAAGTCTGCACAAGAATGCAAAGCTGTAGAGAATGAAGCTTGAGGTTCAGTTTGCCAGAGAAAGCACCAAGCTTCTGCCTAAAGTCAATCCTATCTTCACAATCCAGGTGACACTTCCCAGAAATGGCGAAAGTGCAATTCTCCAAGTCATAATGGATACTTAGAATTTTATGGTGGTGGTAAGTATTCATGAAAACAGGTAGCCTAACATTAGTGAATGGGCGAATTCTGGTAATAACCTAAAAATCTTACACAGTGCACCTTTAAGCAAGGGGTTTCTTTCGTGCTTTCAATTTTGCAAAATCATCCACCACATCATTGAAGTCCAACTCTCTTGTCAGCTCACTCTCAATTGCCATTAGAGATAACGCATTTAATCTTTTCTGAGTCATTCTTGTGCGCAGCTCATTTTTTACTCTTGACAGAAGAGAGAATGAGCGTTCTCCCTCACAGTTACTGACCGGTAGAGTGAGAAAAATCTGTAGCGCAATGTATGTATTAGGAAACGTAGGCTGTAGTCCAAAATGTATTATTGTTTTGAGCAGTCCTGAAGGGGTCCTCTCCTCATCAGTGTTGTTGAGCTGTATAAAAGATTTGAACTGTATAAGCTCCTGTCCAAGACTTTCATTGAGGTCAGATGGGTATGATTCAGTGAGAATCTTGGCCTTGTGAAGGACTGAAGCATTGGACTCTGTATCCAAAGAGAAAAGGAAACTGAACAAATTGTTCAGATGTTTGTAGGCCTCCAGACGGTGATTAAGGCTTGAACTCAGTTGATCAATAGAGGCAATAAATGTCTCTATTTGAAACAGTTGCCTTCCCTCAAGCACAACATCTGGGGATGCTGATTCATCAGCAAACTTTTTACGTTTCCTCGTCCGTTCAGCCCTGTAAGATGGGGTGCCACCCAACATGTTTAAGGCTTTCTGCTCAAAATGATCAAATAGATCTCTTTGGGAGAGAACAAAGGTGCGCAGAGATTCCAGCAATCTAACTGCTGTACCAAGGTCCATGTCTGCTTTTTGAAGTTGCAGACTTGTGGCCTGAAATCTGGACAGAACAGTGTCCCAAAAGCCTGCCATGAAGGCCATCTCAAGTGAATCCAGCTTCCGCACTAGACTGTCAGCTTCAGTTCGTGTGTCTCGTTTCTCTGTGTCATCAGTGGAAATAACCTGTAGTGCTGCTTTTATTTTACTGTAGTTCTGCCACAGTGCTTTGGTAGCTTCTGCACAGCAACTCCAACGCGTGTTGGATAAAGCTTTAAGTGTGAGATCTATGTTGGAATTGCCAAATACCCTGTCCCATCGGTGTGTGGATGCAGTTGTGAAGTTGTAAATAGACTGAATCAAGTCAAAATACTTAGAGACTTCATTTCCACATCTGTCAATGCTGTTGACTCCCACCAAATTCAAAGAGTGAGCTGCACATGGAATATAGTGTATTAATGGGTTGCTTTTCTTTAAGTGAGCCTGCAACCCATTATACCTCCCTGACATGTTGCTGGCATTATCATAAGCCTACCCCCTGCAATTTGACAGCTCTAACCCTAGATTTTCCAACACAGACATGACACAGTTAGCCAAACTTTCACCTGTATGGCTAGTAATGGGCTCAAAACCCACAAAGCGTTCAACAACACTGCCCTCTTTGCTAACAAAACGGAATATGAATGTCAATTGGTCCACATGAGATAAATCTGGGGTTGAATCCACAATGATAGAGTAGTATTTGCTTGCTTGCAGTTCATCTGCTATAGCCTGTTTGGTTTTTGCACCAATCAATTCAATGAATTCCTCACAAATGGTGGAGGACAGATATGAGGTATTACCTCGACCCATCTGCCCAAACTTTCTGATGTGATCCTTTAGAAAGGGATCAAATTCAGCCAGGACCTCCAGAATACCAAGGTAGTTCCCATTGAGAGGAGACCCTAACGATTCATTTTTACCCCTAAATGCAAGGCCCCTTTCTGCAAGGAATTTAATGACTGCAACAACTCTTTGTAACACCTGCCTCCAATAGCTGCTCTCTGCCTGAAACTGTTTGAACAGGTCTGCATCAACTGTGGCACCTTTGGCGCGGTTCAAGACTGCTTGCATGCAGGTTATGTGCTCAGCACTTCGCTCATGTTCACCAAATCTTTCTGAGTGTTTCCAATCACAATAGCCTGTCACAAAAGAATGCGTTTTTGGGGAAAACAGTTTGCATGCAAAGCAGTAAACATTACCAGTAGAGGGAGAGTACATCAGCCACTCTCTTTGTACTCGTTGTCCATTGGGCAAGTGTGAAGTAAAATGTTCATTGTTTAGGCATCGGGTTTTGCCTCCTAGCCCACTGTTCCTCACAGAAGCTGGATAATGGCTGTGACGGTTGTGAAATGATTTTGCACCTCTTTGAATAAGAACTTCCTTCATTGACTCAGTGAGGGTCTCAGCCCATTTAGCGGGATCACTAGGTAGAGTTGTCACTGTAGATGGTGTTGAAGAAAGATTCAGCTCATTTTCTATGCTGTCCAGAGGTGCAGTGACCTCACATTCATCCGACCAACTGGCTACTGCTGAATTGGTTGAATCATAAGCATCAGAAGCATTTGGTTCAGTGTCTACAATTGTAGTGGTCTCAGGATCTTGGGAGCTACATGCTAGCTCAGGTGCATTGCTAACCTTAGCTGAATTTGCAGTAGCATTTATAGAATTGCTTTCAGCAGATGTCTTTGTACTGAAGAAGCTGGAGATATTTGGAACACTCAAGTAAAACTGATTCCTTTTTTTTCTTTTCTTGCTGAATTTTTTTTCTAGCTCCTCCACTTAAACGTTTATGATCCATATTTCCCTTCTTTCTTTGCACATTGGCTCTTTGCCTATCACAACAGATAAACCAACTATGTGTGTGTGTGTGTGAGTTTGTTTGTGTGTTTATGATCGGTGCTGCTTCCTTCAAGTGTGTGAGGTGATTTAGAAAACTAGCAACCCAGCATCAACACTCTAAAGTGCAAAGTACCAAATGGCAAAATGTGGGAAGACCAACAGGCAGATCTGCTTTTACCACTTATCTTCACAACCAAAAAGTCGCTAAATGATGTTTTTAGTCGCTAGCCAGGTATGGCCAAAAGACACGAAATCTAGCGGCAAAGTCGGTCAATCACACTGACAGTGAAACAAATATTTTGAAAAGATAATAATTGTACAACTTTGTGCACTTTTGTCTTCTATCTAAATATTTTCACAAAGGACACCAAAATGTTGCTATCTGCAAGCAGCTTGCTAGCTATGATGGCAGCAACGATGTCTGCCAGACAGGAGAGAGTGGTCAGTGACGATCGAATCGAGAAAATTACAAAATGGGTCAAAGACCAAAAAGTTATTAACTGACAGCAGTGACAAATGTCAGACTGTAAACTTTTTCGAAAGAAAAGGACAAAATGGGAAGATGCTGATAGTAACAGCAAAATGGAAAATATAAGAATTTCCAAGTAATGCTCAACTCAAGTGTGTGTGTGTGTGTGTGTGTGTGTGTGTGTGTGTGTGTGTGTGTGTGTGTGTGTGTGTGTGTGTGTGTGTGTGTGTGTGTGTGCGCGCGTTAAACTTCTTGTTGAATGATTTCAAATTATCTCTGAGTCTGAACTGAGGGAAAGGAAACCAAATTTTGAGCAGTCTCTCACGAGTTCAAAATACCAAATGAGGAGATTCTAAAAGAACAGACCGGTTTATGAAAGACTCGATGGGGGAGGGGCACAGCTAAGAATACTTGAGTGAGATTCTGTGATCCAAATTCGAGAGAGCTTTTTGATAGTGATAATTTGTCAGAGTAAGGTTGTGTAATCAAAATTTGAGAATGAGCTTTGTCAATCAATCAAGAATATTTGCATTAAGTTCTGTGATCAAAATTCAGAAACAACCTTTAATAATTGATAAAGAATATGTGAGTGAGGTTGTGTGATCCATCCAATTTGAGAATTAGCTTTGATAATAATGATTGAGAGCCTCTGGCTCTCTGTGGATCATGGCCGCGGGGCCAATTTTGCCTGGCCCCTTGGGGCCTCTGTGGGTCGTGGCAGCGGGGCCAAGTTGGCCTGGCCCCTTGGGGCCTCTGACCCTCTATGGATCGGGGCCAAGTTGGCCTGACCCCTCGGAGCCTCTGGCCCTCTATGGATCATGGCCGCGGGGCCATGTTGGCCTGACCCCTTGGGGCCTCTTACCCTCTATGGATCATGGCCGCGGGGCCAAGTTGGCCTGACCCCTTAGGACCTCAGGCCCTCTGTGGGTCGTGGCCGCGGGGCCAAGTTGACCTGGCCCCTTGGGGCCTCTGGCCTTCTGTGGCTTGCGGCCGCGGGACCAAGTTGGCCTGGCCCTTTGGGGCCTCTGGCCTTCTGTGGGTCGCGGCCGCACGGCCAAGTTGGTCTGGCCCCTTGGGGCCTCTGACCGTCTATGGATCGTGGCCGCGGGGCCAAGTTGACCTGGCCCCCTGGGGCCTCTGACCCTCTATGGATCGTGGCCGCGGGGCCAAGTTGGCCTGGCCCCTTGGGGCCTCTGACCGTCTATGGATCATGGCCGCGGGGCCATGTTGGCCTGACCCCTTGGGGCCTCTTACCCTCTATGGATCATGGCCGCGGGGCCAAGTTGGCCTGACCCCTTAGGACCTCAGGCCCTCTGTGGGTCGTGGCCGTGGGGCCAAGTTGACCTGGCCCCTTGGGGCCTCTTACCCTCTATGAATCATGGCCCCTTGGGGCCTCTTACCCTCTATGGATCGTGGCCGCGGGGCCAAGTTGGCCTGGCCCCTCGGGGCCTAAGATTATTATTTTTGCAAAAGTAGTTTTGCTTGGGTCGCGGCCGCGGGGCCAAGTTGGCCTGGCCCCTTGGGGCCTCTGGCCCCCTGGGCCTGGGCCCGGTAGGCCCGGTCATTAGTCCACCTATGCCGATTATCCCTTTACTTTATGAAAAATGTTATACACTTTGATACACACGCATATACAGATCTGACATCTTGCTCATGCGTATTAATATGGGTATGCTGGTCTGACAGAACACCGGCTCTACTGTTGCTAGGTAAAGCATAAGGGAGATGCACCAATGACATCTGGGCCAATATCAATGCCCAATATTAATGATGAAGCAATATTTACTATTGATGCCTGAAAATGCTTCTGCATACATAAAAAAGATGGAAATAGAAACCGGTGATCGATAACGGTCCGGTTTTACTTATCAAACCGATCCATTAAAAAAATTTACCTACATTAATGAGGCTCTAGTAGGCGTTCCTAGCGAGAACCCACTGTCATGGTTTTCAGCTCTAGTGGTGAATTTAAAAGCAGATTTAAAAGATGTATTTTCTTTTACTTGTTTATGACATTTAATTGTGATTTTATTTACCTGGTTTGGTTTTCATACATTTTATTATTTAATCTTAATTCTTCTATATTATTATTATTTTTATTTTAAATTCTTCGTTGATCTTTTTGATCTAGTTTTTGGCCAGTATTTTAGATTTCATCATAAATCAAATCTAAATTTCCTTTTTATTGCTACTAATTGATTTCATATTTAAATATTATTTTTAATGTTAATTTTTTGTTGTTAGTTTCTTCTTTTCTGACTCCTGCTTCCTAATTTCCTGTACTAGTTTATGGCATTTTAATCTGGTAGTTTTTTTGTTTTTTGTCTTCTCTCTTTGTGTAAAATCTAATCATCTAAAAATGGCTCTATAAATCAAATCTGACTGACATAAAATTGGATGAGCACTGGTGGAGTGGAAACCTTTTATGAAAACCTGAGGAGCAGGGTGCACTACTTCCTAAACTATCTGTTTTTCTAATGCCTAAAAAAATCCATATAAAATCTTTTTACAACTAAATTTGTGTATAAAAACTTTTAGAAAAGTAATAAGTAACCGCCTGTGAATTTTTATGGGTTTTTGCTGGAGCAGTGAACGATTAGGGACCACATTCTGTTTGCTTGTACTTTTAAAATTCACAAACAAAAATTTAAATATTATAATGCTTATCTAAAATTATTGGGATTTTTGTGTCTGTTGGTCTATAAAATACAGAGCTATGAAAATAAATCATGGCAGAATTCAGTTCTTAAAAAAAATCCCTTTGCATTGATTCTCCATCCTGTTATTTCGGACTGCGTTGTTTTATTGTCGTCTGTTTGTGTCTCTCTGGAATCAGGGCGGGTGAGGAGTCTGAGCAGCTCATTATGGACCCTTACGCACCTGACGGCTCTCCACATCAACGACAACAACCTGAGCCGCATCCCGCCGGACATCGCCAAGCTGCCCAACCTGGTCTACCTGAACCTGTCGTCCAATAAGCTCCGCAGTCTGCCCGCCGAACTGGGCAACATGGTCTCTCTCAGGTAGGCTGCCCTGCAACATACACACTTTCAGAGTCCAGGAGACCAAACCTGACTGCTTTGATCCTGGAAAAGAGCTCAAACCTGTTGTCAGAAGTGCTGCTATGTCACCAACCCAGAGCTTAAATAAAAGTGAAAGTTATTATGCTATGTTCACGCCTAAATCAGCAGAAGCAGCTAGTTTACGTGCATAGTCAATGGTTGACGGCCATCTTGGCGCAGCAAAAGGTCCTGTTGCGCGTTATGAGCAGCAAGAGCAGCGCCTCATGAGCTACAGACCATCTGAGGCGTGGGATGCGCTGCGAAAGCAGCTGCTGCTGAAGTTGGAAAAATTGAACTTTTGCAGCTCGACGCACCACATCAACCAATCAGAGAAGTTGATCTCAGACAGAGAGACGAACTCTGTGCTGCTGATGCAGATCGCTGTGGCCACTCCTCTGAAACAGTTTAACGTCTAAATTAACTTAAAATCTCGAAATCAGCCAGGAAAATATGTTCACTTTTATTATCCTGGTGCCTGCAGTTTGGATTACGTACATGAAAAACACCTTACAGCTGCCTTGAACAATAGCTGAAAGCGGCGAAGAGGCGACCGGGCCGGAGGCTGCTGTTGAACGGGATTCCTAGTGACAGAGCACCCCCGGTGTACAGGGGGTCTGAGCGGCTCCGACAGAGAAATATCTAAAGGCAGGATCGTAATCTGGATGAACTGACTCCACAGATGAAGTTTTCAGGTGGACTTTCTCACTTAAAAACATTAAAACTACTTTTTACCCACTGATCACAGAAAATATAAAGAAAGGATAGGGTAACTCCGCCCAATGTGCATCAGACCCACTTTTCGACCAGGCAGCTAAAGCAGCAAAGATGTTTTAGCCGCGCATCAGAACTAAACTTGTACAAACATTAAAAATGAAGCAGCTTGCGGGTTTTTGCTGCTCCTGCTGCTTGCGGTGTGAACGTAGCATTACAGTGGTGGCAGAGAGCAGAATAAACAGACTGATGTTCACAGCCTCACCAGGATGGAACAACAGACTTAATGACATGGGGTCAGGAAAAGGGCAGCTAACCCCCAATTTACAATTACCTCCTAACTGATATTATATCCGCTCAGCTGCAGTGCAAAACCTGGGAGGGCTCCTAGGAGCATCCACAGAAACCAGACTACAACTCCTGTTGAAAGGGTTAAAACTGCTTCCCTTTTTTCTTTTTAGGAGTTAAATTCTAGAATCAGTGAGTATAATAAGTGCAGAGAAGCTATATTTGTTACATGTATCTGTTTGTTTAGTGTTAAGTCATTTTTATGATCTATGATAACATAAGCAGCCCTATAATTCATCTAACATGTGCTGCAAGGTTTAAAGCAATTAAAGGCTCTATAGTAAACTTTATTGAAAAAAATCTGGATGCTGTAATCATTTGGTTTCCTGTTGGAGCGATGTAATATCTGAATAATATTCTTCTGCAGTACCTTCCTAACAGAGCGCAGATTTATTTTGAAGAGCACCCGGAAGATCATTTTGCTTCAGACTGAAGTTTTCTGTTTGATGGAATCAGTAGATGGGTTTATTCATGTAAAAGCTTAAATAATTACTCATTGTATATATTTTTTTTTTCTCAAAGAAGATTTTGAGTTTTATAAATTCTCATGATCTCTTCAGGATGGATTAAAAGGAGAGGCTCTTTCTACAAAAATAAAAAAATTTATTTTTTTTCCCATCTTAAAAACGAACTAACTGAATCAAATGATTGCTGCTGCCAGTTAAGGTCAGGGACCAGGAGGTCCAGGTGACATGAAAGACAAAATGGATTCGACTAAGTGGAGAAATGATCCTTCCTTGTTGCAGATTTATTGCTCTTTAAATAGGATGGGTGTGAAAACTCGTTCTTGATCTACTAATTAAGGAAAAATGGGGAATTCATCACCCAGTGAAGCGTTCATCTAGAAAGTGTATGAATCATGCTAATGGCAGCAGCTGCTTGCATCATTTTTCTTATTCATTCAAATAACCCAAACATTTTTTCCTTTTAGCAGACGGTAGTTTTTTTTTTTTTGAAAGTTTAAAGTGATTTTCTTTTAAAGAAAAGCAGAAAAGCCCTGAAAATACAAACCTGGCTGACAGCTAAACAGATTAAAGTTGCTAAAAGTTTCATCTGTTCTTTGACTCGACTGAACATCAGTTTGTTTTGAACCTCAAATCGTTTATTTTGCATTTGTCCAAGGATTTCGATCTGAAACAATGTAAAAGAGCAGAACAAAAAAGCAAGGTTGGGACTCTGTAATCAAGCCGTCCTCCAAAGCAGCAGCGTGTGTTTATCTGGCCAGGCGTCAGACGGGCGTCACGCTTCAGGACAAAGACGATACGGAGCAGGAACAGACTGAAAGGCTCGACTGAAGACAAATGTTTATAGTGGATGTTTTCATCCCAGTAAAGCTGCATTGATTAGAAACTATCTCTGTGTGAAAGGAATACAAGCGCAGCGGAAATACTGATGCTTCTTCTCACTTTTGTTACAGGGAATTGCTTTTAAACAACAATCTTTTACGGGTTCTGCCTTATGAACTTGGTCGTCTTTTCCAGCTTCAAACTCTGGGACTAAAAGGTGAGGTTTCTTATTTCTCTCATGGATATTTCAGATTAAACATTTTAACCATTATTATCTATCAATTCATGCCTTGATTTAAGATGATAATTCTTTTAAGCTTCATGTCAGAGGTGGGATTTAGTTTGTATTCATTTCCAAGCTATTTTACGGCAGGAAATCCGTTATCCCAAGACATCCTGAATCTCTACCAGGAGCCAGACGGAACCAGAAAGCTTTTGAACTACATGCTCGACAATCTGGCAGGTAGGCAGCTCTGCAGCACGCACCGTCCACCTGGATCCCTTAATATGTAAACAGCACAAGCACTTTTATCTAGAACCCACCTTATGCAGGTGTTTTATACCCTACAATGTCCTCGTGTCTGCCACATATAAGCAAGCTCATTCCCCCCCCCCTTCTTGTTTGCAGTTCACCCGGAGCAGCTCCCACAAAGGCCGTGGATCACTCTGAAGGAGCGAGACCAAATGGTCCCTGCAGGTCAGTGTAGGAGCCAACAGCGAACCCCTTGAACCTGTTAAACTGAGTCTTCATTCAAGTTCTTAATTACTCTGCTGTCAATTGATCTACTTGGATAGAAATTATAAGACTGAAAACCAGCAACTAACGATTAATAATGCCTGAATTTATAACCAATTATTAAAAATGTAGGTATGATGCTAATTAAAACCAATTGGAACGTCAGATATGAGCATTTTTCATTGGGTAGTTTCAAATACAGGTTAATGCCTAAAAACCCTTACTATACCCTGTTTAATGATTTAAAAATAGTACTGTTATTTTATTATCGTTTTATCGTTAATTATTGTTCCTGATTTAAGTATATTTTGCCTCAGTGTTGCATAATAATACATACACAGAATTTAGGTTCTCTTGTTATACTCTAATTAAACATAATATGAATTAATGGTAGTACTACTCCTACTGCCTTATTCCTTAATTGCCTAAAATCACTAAAAAAGCTTCAAACCCAAAATCTAGAATTTCAGTAATACCTAATTTGTTTTGAAAGAGTCGAAAATCTACTTGTTCTTTTTTTTTGTTTTTTTGTTTTTTTACTAGATTTCATGCAGTCTATCAAAGGCAACCTTTCATTAAACGACTGTAGTTCACATTATGACCACTAGGTGGCACAAAAGCTCTATTAAGTATATAATAAAAAATATTTCTGGTTTTAAATGGCTTTAAAACTAAATTTGATGCACAAAAACACAACTTTAGAAGTTCTGGGTATACAACATGTCGACAAACCAAGAACTTATTTTATTCTAATGATGACATATTTATAATATTTGTACAGCTTTAGCTTAAATGCTGCTCTTAATGGGTTATTTCAGAGTGTGTATTGAGATTTTTCCAGTTGACAAGTAAAAAAAACACAATAAAACAGCATTAATCAGCTGCTAACGTCTGCTTGTTATGTCTTTTGCCTCCCCTGCAGCTGTGTTCACAGTCATGTGCTACAACGTTCTATGCGACAAGTACGCCACGCGGCAGCTGTACGGCTACTGTCCGTCCTGGGCCCTGAACTGGGAGTACCGAAAGAAAGGCATCATGGAGGAAATCACCAGCTGTGACGCAGACATCATCAGCCTGCAGGTGAAGCGAACGTTAATGTGTTTTTTTTGGTCAGTGGTGTTAGATCTGAGATAGGCTGCACATATTAAGACTGGAAGAAGATTTAATTCTATTTTAACACACATTTGATGGCTTTAAAAGTTTGAAACGGTTTATTTGCTCTATAGCTGTCCATTGGTCAAAGTGTACTCCTTCAGTCTACAGCTTGGCCTTTTAGCTCAGCTCCCCATTAAACCTGTTTGTTATAATTGATTGTGATTTTGGAGGCTTCAGGTTGGCAGGGATGTAACTAATGTTCCCTCTCAGGGAGCTGTGGATCAGTGGGCAATAAACCTGGAAAGAAACACCAACACTGTGGTTCCTAAGGCTCAACATGAGTCCAACTGGTTTAGTGAAAACTCTTCCTCTGTGTTTCAGGAGGTGGAGACCGAGCAGTACTACACACTGTTTCTGGAAACACTAAAGGATCGCGGCTACGACGGATACTTCTGCCCGAAATCCCGTGCCAAACTGGTTTCTGAACAGGAGCGAAAACACGTAGACGGCTGCGCTGTCTTCTTCAAGACCGAAAAGTGAGCTCAGGAACTTCAACTGTTTACCGCTTCACAGAAGGCGCCTGAAGGTTAACCAGACGCTACGCCATGTCTGCAGGTTTACTTTGGTCCAGAAACACACCGTGGAGTTCAACCAGGTGGCCATGGCTAACTCTGAGGGGTCAGAGGTCATGCTGAACAGAGTGATGACCAAGGACAATATCGGCGTGGCTGTTCTGCTGGAGGTCAACAAGGAAATGTTCTCCACCGGTAAGGAAGGACAATCTCTCCAAAATGAGCGAAATGTGTCTTTAGTGCGTTTGGGAAATATTAAACAGCTTCCAGGGAAGAATAGATCCCAGTAACGGACCGATACTGGAGTGCAGTGAGCGTAAGTGCCTGTTTTAACAGGTGCTTTTGGTGCGTTCTCCTCCTCAGACATCTTTACTTTGTTCAGATCTTTCCAGACGTGTTGTGGTAGAAAAAAAAGAACAAACTTGACACAGAAATCCATGTGCAGAAGCCTGCAGTACTCTGTATTTCCACAAGGTGTCACTAGGTAACTTAAATGACTGATGTTTAATCGGATGCTACAGGATTAGAGACCATCATCCCTGAGCCCATTAGATGCATTTGACTTGGATTTTATGGTATTAAGGGCTTCAGAGGACAGATTTGCTCCAGATTTTAGGACAAATTTTAATAGTTTCAGTCGTTGCTCGCAACCGCAACTCAAATTTTGCGAATCAGTTGCAGAGTTCAAAAGTTTCCAGCTTGCGATGTAGGTATTCACACTGCGACCTGATGCTCTGATGCGATCTGACAGCTCACACTGTACATCCTTAAAGAAAGGTCAGGGTCTTGAACAAACCCAACATGCCACGCAATAAACACAGGTAGAAGAAGAAGAATTGTTTTACGCATGCATAATGTTAAAAATGTCTGAGAAAAGAGCTCAGTCTGGTCGTATCACCGCTTCAAAAGCCATTCACTGACAGGCCAGGACCAAAACGCAACTCATGGGATCGGGAGCTCAACCGTCTCTCGTGACCCTCTTTTATGAAGCACGACACACCATTTGGCCAAGATTCGGCCATATCCCCAAACTTGTTGCATGGCTGGAACATCATCTGAAAAATTATCACGAGTCGGTTATTTTCCCTCTGTCTGTATAGGCAGAAAGTTTATAATGTGGTTTCACTCCAAAAAAACGGATCGAGAAGCAGTTCTTGATGTCCAATGATCTGATTTATTCCTGTTATTATTTTGTTCTTTCATCCTCTTTCTGTTTTCTCTTCTCTGAGGCATGAAGCCCCCCCAGGAGAGGCAGCTCCTCCTAGTGGCCAACGCCCACATGCACTGGGACCCCGAGTACTCGGACGTCAAGTTGATCCAAACCATGATGTTTCTGTCAGAGCTGAAGAGCATCGCCGAGAGAGCCTCGGGCTCCGTGACGACGGGCTCGCCGACCTCTGACCCATCATCCATCCCCATCGTCCTGTGCGCCGACCTCAACTCGCTGCCCGACTCCGGTAGGACCGCCTCGAGCACACGGACCACATTTCCACCCAATCGATAGGAGGCTGCGGGTCTCTGAGGTATTTCTGTTACTCGGAGCGTCTCGGTTAACGTTGCATGGTCGTGCAGGTGTGGTGGAGTACCTGAGCAACGGCGGCGTGGCCGAAAACCACAAGGACTTCAAGGAGCTGCGCTACAGCGAGTGTCTGACCAACTTCAACTGCAACGGCAAGAACGGCAACTCGGACGGGAGCATCACACACAGCTTCCAGCTGAAGAGCGCCTACGACAGCAACCTGATGCCTTACACCAACTACACCTACGACTTCAAGGTAGAGCGCCTCACTCACAGCTGCCGGGCGGTCTGTAGGACTCCGGTATCAATATGTTAAAGAACGCTGGAAACTAAGTTTTCCATCAACACCAATTTTTACAGAGAAGACTCTCAGCTTGTAGAGAAAAGATTGTTGGATCATTGAAAAAGCACTTAATGATAGAAAATATTCAGAGTTTAAGGAGAAATTAGATCTTTCTTCTGTCCTGAAATTTGAACTGTCCCAACTTTAAACGATTGAAAAAATAAAAAATAGTCCCCCGCCATTAAGCACCCATTAAATGAGCTTAATAGTCAGAAGTGGAAACCCAAGTATCCATATCTGCTGCAGGCCTGCGTCATACGTGTGGAACATTTCTTACAGACTGCTGTGGAAAGCCGCGGTGTGGATGGAAGACCTTTAACGGATCGCCGTTTTTGTTTTTTTTCACTTGCCGTTGGTTTTCTGCCTCTTTTTGAAACGTGTTGGTGGCAAAGCTCTCGAGTCGAGTCTAGCCTCACAGTTTTGAGTGGAGCTGACATTTCGGGGCCCGCTTTGGAATGAGTCACTTTCACATAAATCTGTGTTTTTTTTGCTTCGTATTGTTTTCATGACCACCAGTTCATCAGCTTCTGGCGGGTACTCATTTTTTTTTTTTCCATTTTAGAGCAGTTCTGTTCCTCTTTGCTGAGAAGGAAACAAACTTTTTCCTTCTTTTGTTTTTCTTTTCAACCGAGACGATTTTTCTCTTACTTTTTATGTTAGTCCATCCTCTTTACAGGTCTTTTATCAATCGCTCTCATACCAAAGTCCCGTGGAATTCAAACATTTTGGAATTTGATCTTCACAGTAAAATCCTCGGTATGATTTCCACATCCACTCTTGCGCAGGTCAGACTTAACGAGGACTGGGTCAGAGTTCAGCTCAAAGATTTAAACTGAATCCACCAACATTCAAAGAGCAGTGCAGCAATTCCACAGGCTGATACTTCTTCAGTAATGTTTTTAACCAGTTTCTGCTTCAGAGCTTCCCTCTGAACTGTGTTCTTATGGTACGTTCACACTGAACGTGACATGTGTGAAAAAGTTCTCCACCTCCTGCTTTTGCTCACTTTACATTTCACCAGAAAATTGTTCTGTTGCTTCCCGGTTTCACCTCGACTTGATGGACAGGGATTTTATGGAGGAGTTGGGAAGCTGAGCAAAGCCGCCGGCTTCCATGGTCCCAGCAGGTCCTACTGAGATACTTCCGCTTGTGCGAACCCAGACGCAGCTGGATGACTGCTGCTTTCTGCAGTGCTTAAATTAAAGGGAGACGGCATTCTGGAGCTCATAGAAGAGAGTCAGGGAAATGAGAGCAAGAACCTTGGCAGAGAGAGCACCAGAACCGGGATGATGTGGCTGGTCATGCCGACAGCAGGGGGTCAGAGAAGCCCACTGGCCAGACAGAGCGGAGGACAGGCAGCAACTGGCCGGTGTCGGTGCTGGAGGTAAGGGAGGACGATGAAACAGTCCTTCCTTTGTCAACATTTCGATTTTAAAAAGCTTGTCTCCTCTGCCTCCTTCACTGTAGGTCACAGCCACATCTACTCCCTGATTGGTTTTTGTGACACAGATTTAATTCAATTGAATTCCCAGCACTTTATGAGTCCCAAATGGAAATCAAATTAATATAAATCCTCTAATCATCCACCTTATTTTGGGATATTCTGGTCTATTTTGCATACCCACATGTAAAAGCAAATAACTTAGGAAGTATTAAGATAACACCTTCTAGTTTCTGAATATAGAAACTAAATTTTTGTGAGGAAAACACAGTCAATGCTGCAGCTGTTCGAACATGACTCAAAGTTGTTTTTTAATCCTAGAAAATAGTTTTTTTAACAGCAGTAATAAAGACATGCTTGCTTGTCGCAGCTGCTTTGTCATGTTTACATTTTGACATGCTGCTATATCTGTGTTAAATGTGCTTTGGTGTTCGCTATGTCCATAAAATTAACTTGTTGGTTGAATTGTGATGAATCTAAGCTTTCCAACGATGTCTAACATGTCTATATTGGTAAACATTTTGCCGGTGTAATTTTCATGCATTCTGAGTTATTGGATGTAAATGCTTTAAAACGACCCGGCGAGTTTTGAGAGGATAAACAATAAATAATAATGATAATCCCTAATAATGATAATAGATGTAAAGAATATAAAAAAAATTTCTGATTTTTCACTTTGCGTTCTTCACAGTGCTGTTTATGCTCATGCTCTGCTGATTTCACCAAAAACTCTCCATTTGCCTCACTCCTCCTCGCAGCGCTCCAGAGCCGCCATCTAGACAGGGTTAACGGTGAAATCGTTCACTACAACTGTGAAATTCACCTTCAGTGGGAATGCACCATTAGAGTTTGGATTCTAGGTTGGGATAAGCTCCAGCTTTTTAAAGGCTGGAACCAATCAGGTTCCAGCCTGGTTGGAGGGGTGGGGACAAAGATGACTCTGTTCAGTAGAAGTGATGATTTAACCAATCAGCAGCCAGCTCCCAATCTAGACACGGTCACCGCTGCCCCACCCATCCTCTGGTTCCAGCCGGGTCAATCACCATGGTAACCATCTCAGACCTGTTGGTTGGAACCTTCAGCTGACAAATCTGCCTCTTCTGTGTCTGCAGGGTGTCATCGACTACATCTTCTTCTCCAAGATACACATGAGCGTCCTGGGTGTCCTTGGACCACTGGACAGCCATTGGCTCATTGACAACAACATCACCGGCTGCCCCCACCCCCACATCCCCTCGGACCACTTCTCCCTGCTGGCCCAGCTGGAACTGCACCCTCCCCTATCCCACCCGCTGACCCCCCTCAACGGGCTGCACCTGCCGGTCCACAGGTAGTGCAGCCTGAGAACCCCCCCCACTTCTACCAACACCTCTAACCTCACCTACTCAGCTTTTAAACACTGCCCCCCCTCCCTCCCTTGGACCCTGTACAGTTCACCCACACTTAGACTCACCAAGAAGGAGTGAAGTATTTGCCCCTTTTTTCGCCCCTTTTCCTACTTTTTGCACAGTTTGTTTCCTTGGTTTATTTCCTCCCTTTAATCAAAGCTCGATACCAAAAATGTAGGTTTGGGAGGAAACTGTTAAAGTTTCCTCCAAAGTCAGTCCTTTGCCTTAGATTCGATTGTCACGGCGACGCAAAATGACCATCTTTTTAAAAGCTAGATTTCCCAGTTAAACCGTATCGGCACACAACATTGCTTTTCTTCCACTTTGTTTTTTTCCTTTTTCAAACTTTGATCAAATAAATCTTTTTAAGTCATAGTTTAAAAGCCATTACACAACTTTTTTTTTCATGCTATAATCTTTTGAAGAAGCAGATTGGTTTCTGCTTCAGTCATACGATAAATAGCAGAATTTCTGAACGTTACATGAGGAGTTTAAAAAGTTTATTGGTATTTTGTTGATTTATGAGCCAAGACATGCCGAAAGATGTAATTTGATGAAATGTGAGTAAAGTTCAGGAGTTTTTAAGATGGAAAAAGTTCATACTTTGTTTTTAAGAGTAGAATCCAACGTATGGGAGGCAGGATTATAAACCTTGGCACATTTCCTAAACCTAATCTGTCATTTTGAGGGTTTCCAGCTGCTTAAACTTGGGTTTATCTACCTGTTTCTCTCTTGTTTGCATTCTAATCTCTGGTCTGACAGCCAGTAAATCTCTCCCTGAATGATGCCTCTCAGTGCTGCATTAATGTAAGCAAGCTTTTTCTCCCCCCCAACTAGAAAGATTTATTTCTCATAATCTGGGATTATCCCTTCCTTTTATCAGTGGTACATACTTCACTACCTGAGGAAAACATCTGGGTTCTCCTCAGAGAAACAACACTTCTTACCAAACTAGTGGAATATATATTTTATATCTCCTGTTTTGTTTTTTGCTTTTCAAGTTATTTCTGATTGGCCAAAGAATCTCTAAACGAGTGACATACAATCTGTCTGACAGGTGACTCCTGAACAGAATGTATTCACCCAGACTAAAACTAAAAGCCCTTTACGTCGGTCAGATCTCAGGGCTTTCGCAGTACCTCTCACACTAACGACTAACGTGTCACTTTGTTTGAATAAAACTACAAAACAAAAAATGATTGTTTTTTTTCCCTGGACATTTCTATATAAGCACAGGTAATGTTTGTTCTTGCACGGGTTCATATTTTTGTACAATTCCTACGTCTTTGTGCATTTTTAATAAAAGAAAACTGCCGGTGCAATTTTCTTTCTTTGCCAAAAAAAAACGCTTGTTATCAGATTGTGCACAAAATTGTAAGTTATTTAAAGAAAAAATTGCCTTTAAACAGGCCAACTGATTAGTTTGAAAGTTAGAGCTTAACATTTCTGTCAATTGACAACACAGCTCAGGCGTACGACCTGAAAAACTAGAGACCAGCCTTCATTATCAGTGCAGATCACATTTAATAACACCCTTATTAAAAATGTTTAAAATGCATTTTTATATTAATTCATCTCTTATTACATAAACCTCATATATCCAAAGTTTAACCAAAGAGAAAGAATAAAAGATGCCAAATTGTTGATACCTCTAATGACTAAATCATGAACTTCTGTTTCTGGAGGTATAAATACGGTGTGACGCAAAAGCCAATTTAATTTAGCCAGGAAGCTTAATGAGGATTAAAGCCTCTAGAGAGCCGTGGGCATCTTGGTGTCACCAAGTCTCCAAACATCTGATCCAGATGTTCACTGAAGACAACAAAAAAAAGGGCTTGCAAGGGCCCAGGTTCTGCATGTTTTAGGTGCTTTCCTAATACGTGCTTTATTAGTTGGCCCTGCAGACTTAAGACATCCAGACTAGAGAAATTGGTCATTTTAATCTGATGTGTTAGAGAAGGAATGAATCTAACGTGCAGAAAATTGATACGGACCCCATGGTCTGCCTGGATGCTGTTTAGCAGAGATTCTAGTTGAATTAAAACACTTTTTTTTCTGTCTAACCATCACAAACGTAAACATGAAGGATTATCTCAATTGAAACGATGCGCAGATTCTTGATAGGAGGCAGGTTATGCTTAACAAACACTACAGGTTTCAGAATATAGGGAGGAATGCCTTCATTGTAAAAGGTGAAGGTTGATCCAGAACACGTGGCAGAAGAAATGACCTGATCTCAGACCTAAAACCCTCTGAGGAGATGAAAATATCAGCGAGGACTAAAACCCATCCCCCTGGTTAAAACGGGATGTATAAAGTATTAATAGGGGATAATAAGGTAAATTGAGTTTTTTTTTTCTTAATATCTACACTAAGAGCAGAAAAAGGTTATTTCCACTGCAGATGGGTCTAAACTGTTGGATCATGTGATAAAATTAGATGCACTGATTGTTAAAATTTTATTCTCAGCCTGAGACCCGGCGACCAGTTTAAGTTTGGACCGTTCTGTTCAGCTTTCATATCCGACCCGACCCAGCCTCCCCTGGTTCCGGTGGAGGTCACCTGTGAGCATGTCGAGGCCTTTACTTCACTCCTGAATGACCTGGCAGTGATTTTTTTCTACAGCAGCTTTATGTAAACAAACTCTTTGGTGATAATGGGGGGTGTCTTCCACATTCTGGCATTAAAGGAGCCCTTTTCTCCTTCCTACTCAAAAACGTACGCGACGTTGGACATTTTGTCTTTGTCCACGTGTTCCTGTAGAGGCCAAATGTCGCTGGACACTTTCTGTCTCTAACATACAGACTTTCAGATTGGAACTTTGTACAATTCAGTGTTACTGAGTTTTTTTTTCTGACAAAAAAAAGAATCAACACATAAATGTTTGTAGGTTTAACCACAGTTTGTCGGCATGGTTTTTATTTCCACACACTCCTGCTTTGAGATCTTTCAACCTTGTGAAAAACGTTATTATGACCTTTTGGAACTGGTCTTCATCAACAGCTTTTCAGGCTCACTTTTTAATTTTTGGAAACATGTTAATATCGGTCCAGAAAATGGCCCTTTTATAAAGACCTTTTTATTGTTTTAACCTGTAACCAAGGAAGGTCCACTTTATTTTTAGAGCACATTAATTTATTTTTGAATAAGGATTTTAATATAAATCTAAAATTTAATTGGATACAGTTTCAGATTATTTGAACTAGTTAAATTGAAGCCTTATAGGAGATTATTATGATTACAAGTTGTTTGAAAATGATGAGAAACGGCTTTCATTTTGGCTCACTTGGATAAATTCATATCATTTTTATATGTATAGAATAGAATAGAATAGAAAATCCCTTTATTGTCCCACAATGGGGAAATAGTGGTGTCACAGCAGCATTACACCAAAGTTGGTCACACAAATGTGGACCTTAGAAGTGTATAAAATATACTGTCCTATAAAGTATTTTTACAAATATAAATACGGTGCAGTAATCTGAAGAATAAATAATCAATATACAGCTCTGGACATTTTTACAGTAGTGGGAAAATAGCAGCAGCACCAGCGATGATGCAAAATGACAGCAGCATGTTATTTAAGTGACCAAGACAGGGAATGCAAAGGCGATATGAAAATTGTGATCTTACAAATTGTTTTATTCTTGTGACATTCAATTTGTTTCCCCATTTCTATTTCTATATAATTAATGGAAAAACTTAAATATCCAACAAATATAACTGGAGTAAATGAAAAATGTAGGTTAATGATTTGTAGCAGAAGTCAAGACTTTAACTAGGTGCTTTAAAACAGTTTAGAGTCACATCCACTGGTGTGGTATTCTGATAACGAGCAGAATCGGCCTCTGACCATCAATCTGATGATGGTTTTCTGAGCTGCTCTGTTAGTTTCACACTTGATGCAATGAGACTGGATTCTCTGTCTCATTTGTTCTGGACCTGGGTCAGCTGGAGGCCGTCTCTTAGTGATCTCTGCAGAGCATTTGTGAGCTGGTAAATGGTGCTTTGATGAACTCCTGGAGTAATTTTCACCACAGCTCTATGTTTCTCCTATTTAACTGTTCTCACTGTGCTTCACTGCCTCACAGAGTTTATTTACTCTTTAAATATCAATAGATGTCTGTAATTTGGCTTTATATGAACAAAGTTCCAGAAAAAAACTTTTACTAGACCTGGAAAACTGTTGATGAAGAGTATTTTACTTTTTGCAGATAGTTTCATCTTTAAACATTTCCTGTCTAACCTTCGATTAAACAAATTAAATCTGTTCCGTCTCTCTATGGAAGACCTTTTCTATTAACTCTGTGCCTAGTCTACAGATTCTCCAACAGCAGCACTGCCCATGAGATCAAGGCCCACAGAGATTCCCTGTCTTCAACCTTTTTCATCACCTTTTATTTACAGCGTTCACAAACATCAGCAACCGCTTTGATTGTAAGATCCCAGTCCGCCGCCTCCCCGGCTCTGATTGGTGAATCTGTCTCCACTGGTTCATTTACCAATGTGTTTTTAACATTGCATTTTGTGGCTCATTAAAAGGTTGATAAACGCTGAAATGTTTTCCTATCATCTCTGTACAGAGCGTTGAAAATGATAATAGATGTATAAAATGGATAATTAGATGGTTGGTTGATTTGTTTGGTTTTAGTGATTAAATACAAGCAAAGCTGGAGGGATATGAGCAGGATGGGGATGTGTAGAGTGCATTATTTATTAGATATAAACATGATAAAGTTCTTCAGCTTATTCTACCAGACAGATTTTTTAACTTTAAATTCAGTTTCTCTAGATCGTTTTTTTTTTGTGTTTAAGTAGAAACATTTAAAGCACAGGAGTGTTACTGTTTATTATCTGCATCTATGAATCATAGATTAATAATAACAGAAACCAACTCATCTGTTGAAAGAAGCAGAGCGAACTGTTTTTCAATTTTATATTTTAAGTATTTACAGATTGCTAATTGTTTAGTAAAAGGTGTTTTGGTAAAACTGGAGAACATGCATGCAGGCGGTGGTCACATCTGGGCCCAGATAGTAGTCTGACTCCTGCACCCTGATCTCAAGACTAGTGAAAGCTACAGAAGAACCTGAGGAAACAGTCAAGGTTATGACCAATGCAAACTTTCATGACTTGGTTCCTGATGGTGGGTGGAATAATTTTTGTCAAATTTAAAACCATAAACTAAATGCTGCATTATGGCTTTTTATAAAAAAAAGGGTCACTTTTTAAAATGGTATATTTTAAAGATGGGAGGAAAAAGACTGGATGCTGATCTTTATTCCCTTTAAAACAGGCTGCAGATTTTTATTGTTTTATTGATTGAGTTGAATTTCTTTTTAAGATCTACATGGTTTAGGATCTTAAGCGGCATCGTAGCTGGCTTGTTGGCATTACAGGCGATTACCAAAGCATCCAACAGTCAGCTAAAGACAACACAAAGGAAGCCTGGTTAATACCAATTTTATAACCTGTTAAATCAAGCTGCAAATTTTGACCCTTCTTGTCTAATTCAACCAATTAGCGCAGATGATTAATCTTTCTCCAGACATTCACCAGACTGGATGTTAAACCAGTTAACCTCAGCGGTGCAAAGGAAACACTTTAATGTATCGGAAGTGAGAATAAAACGTCAAACCAAATGAAATTGTTCAAGCGAGGTTACTTTTGACTGCAGCAAGGTGGTCTAGCTCATGACGCTGTTGCCATGCAGCATGAATGTTTGAACCATGGACCAGACTTTGCATGTTCCTCCCACGTGCATGCGTGGGTCCTCTCCGTGCTCCGGCTCCCTCCCACAGTCCGAAAAAAATCACTGTGTAGTTGGTGGATGGATGACTACGGCATATAATTATTTAGGGGAAATATTTTGTCTCAAATTTTCATACCATCTTCTCATAAACTCAGATATCCTGATAGAAAGTCCCCCTTAGTCCCTTAAGGGGATCTACAGTGACCTTTCAGGGACGTGGGTTGACCTGCTCTAAGCTATTAATAATGATGAACAGAAGGTAACCACCATCCTGTAGACCGGAGGTCTTCAACAGGGGTTCCCCGACCCCTAGGGGGTCGCTAAAAGTTTTGGTTTATTAGACTTTTTTTATATTCCCCCTGCAATTTTTTCCACTAATTGAAATGTCTTTAAAGCCACATTAACATGAATTCAACACACTGTAGTAAACAAATAAATGGAGGCAGAAGATGTCTTTCAGTCATCAATGCACACATTCAGAGACACACAGGAGCTCTTTCAAGCTGGGCACCATTTCATTCACAACACCTGTCCCATCAACCAGGAATCAGAATCAGAAATACTTTAATAATCCCAGGGAGAAATTACTTCTGTTACATTACTCCATCTGTAATAGAGTGACTATAATACCAGTTTACACAATTTCATGCAATATATATACTGTAATTAGGGGGTCCCCGCTCAATCTAGCCATCAGTTTGGGGGTCCTTGGCCTGGAAAACGTTGAAGGACCCCTGCTGTAGACTAACCCTCCGGGATCCACTTGAACCATTGGGAATTGGAAGACGTGAACCTTGGAACACATCCAGAAATTTTAAGAGTCTCTGTAGATTGGACAGAGGGCTGACCTTTGACCCTGTGCCTCCTGTCTTCCACTTTTTAATGAATATCAGGCCTTAGCAATGAAACATGTAAGAAAGAAAGCGTTCTGATTTTGAAATGTATATTTTCATTCAGTATGATTTCATTTCCTGCTTTATTACTATGAAAAAATATATAAATTTTTTTCCTTAATGTGAATGTTAGTAAAGTTAATATTGCTACATTTAGCACCAGAAGAAATTGTGAAATTTCATTTCTTAACCAAAAAAATATATATTTTTAAAAATCAGTTTTTATTAAAAGAAAAATTAACATCAAATATTAATCGAGTTGCAAAAAAAATCTGAAAGCCTTATGTAAGCCTTCGTTAACCCGCCACTCAGAGCAACCAGGAGAAGAGCTTTATTCGTCTCAGCTGCTCCATCACCAAACTAGAAGTGAGAACAATCTACGACTAAATGAAGTCCAGTTTGTGTTTATAAAGCTGCAAATAAGGAAGTGCGTTTAAAACTATGTGATATGTTTTACGTTTCTAAAACTTTCTTTGAAGTCTGCCCATCTTCCAACTGTGCACCTTGTCAATATCTATGTTTGATGCTTTGAATTTTGGGAACATGACACAGACCAAAAAACAGCACCTAGGACCTCAGAGCAGCAATTAGTCAGGCATCATAATGATGTCCTGCAGTCAGGATATCCTGGAGCAGGCATCCCCAAACTCGGTCTTCGAGGCCCGCTGTCCTGCAGGTTTTAGAGGTTTCCCTGCTTTAGCACAGCTGATTATGATGATTGCAGTAGACCAACAGCCTGTTAATCAACTATCAATTAAAATCAGCTGTGCTGGAGCAGAGAAACATCTAAAACCTGCAGGACAGCGGCCCTCGAGGACCGAGTTTGGGGATGCCTGTCCTGGAGTATACAGGTGCTGGTCATAAAATTAGAATATCATGAAAAAGTAGATTGATTTCAGTAATTCCATTTAAAAAGTGAAACTTGTATATTATATTCATACATTACATACAAACTCATATATTTCAGATGTTTATTTTGTTTAATTTTGATGATTACAAATGACAACAAAGGAAAATCTCAAATTCATCATATCAGAAAATTAGAATATTACTGAAGACCAATAAAAACAAAGGATTTATAGAAATGTTGGCCAACTGAAAAGTATGAACATGAAAAGTATGAGCATGTACAGCACTCAGTATTTAGTTGGGCCTCCTTTGGCCTGTATTACTGCAGCAATGCGGCGTGGCATGGAGTCGATCAGTCTGTGGCACTGCTCAGGTGTTATGATAGCCCAGGTTGCTCTAATAGTGGCTTTTAGCTCTTCTGAATTGTTGGGTCTGGTGTATTGCATCTTCTTCTTCACAATACCCCATAGATTTTCTATGGGGTTAAGGTCAGGAGAGTTTGCTGGCCAATTAAGAACAGGGATACCATGGTCCTTCAACCAGGTACTGGTAGCTTTGGCACTGTGTGCAGGTGCCAAGTCCTGTTGGAAAATGAAATCTGCATCTCCAAAAAGTTGGTCAGCTGCAGGAAGCATGAAGTGCTCTAAAACTTCCTGGTATGTGGCTGCGTTGACCCTGGACCTCAGAAAACACAATGGACCAACACCAGCAGATGACATGGCACCCCAAACCATCACTGACTGTGGAAACTTTACACTGGACTTCAAGCAACGTGGATGAAGTGCCTCTCTTCTTTTCCTCCAGACTCTGGGACCTTGATTTCCAAAGGAAATGCAAAATTTACTTTCATCAGAGAACATGACTTTGGACCACTCACCAGCAGTCCAGTCCTGTTTCTCTTTAGCCCAGGCAAGACGCTTCTGACGCTGTCTGTGGTTCAAGAGTGGCTTGACACAAGGAATGCGACAGCAGAAACCCATGTCTTTCATACGTCTGTGTGTGGTGGTTCTTGAAGCACTCACTCCAGCTGCAGTCCACTCTTTGTGAATCTCCCCCACATTTTTGAATGGGTTTTGTTTCACAATCCTCTCCAGGGTGCGGTTATCTCTCTTGCTTGTACACTTTTTTCGACCACATCTTTTCCTTCCCTTCGCCTCTCTATTAATGTGCTTGGACACTGAGCTCTGTGAACAGCCAGCCTCTTTAGCGATGACCTTTTGTGTCTTGCCCTCCTTGTGCAAGGTGTCGATGGTCGTCTTTTGGACAACTGTCAAGTCAGCAGTCTTCCCCATGATTGTGTAGCCTATAGAACTAGACTGAAAGACCATTTAAAGGCTTTTGCAGGTGGTTTGAGTTAATTAGCTGATTAGAGTGTGGCACCAGGGGCCATCAATTTTGAACCTTTTCACAATATTCTAATTTTCTGATATGATGAATTTGAGATTTTCATTTGTTGTCATTTGTAATCATCAAAATTAAACAAAATAAACATCTGAAATATATGAGTTTGTATGTAATGTATGAATATAATATATAAGTTTCACTTTTTAAATGGAATTACTGAAATCAATCTACTTTTTCATGATATTCTAATTTTATGACCAGCACCTGTAATACGGCCAGAATAATGGATCCTGCAGGACAGAATTAGACAGAGCGAAGAGGTGAAGTTCGGAGGTGTTCAGCAGAGGACATCGTGCTCAGTTGTGCTGCTTCCTTTCTTGATGGAGGTTAATCAAACTATGTCTATATTTGCATTTTTTAGCAAGGTGTTGCTACTGGCAGGTGGACCACATGGAATATACTGATGGGTTAACTCAGGCTTCAGCTGACTTCCATTCTTTGTTTTTTTTTGTGTGTGTGTGTTTTTTTTTATGCAGACATTTTCTCCTCAGTTACATCCTCCAGCTCATTCTGGGGGATCCCACAAAGTTCCCAGGCCAGAGGGCACATATTGCGAGTTCTGGGTCTCTCCCCAGTGGGAAAGACTCCAAAGGAACCTTAAACCTTAACGCAGGCTGCATCAAGTGCTTGCTGGATTTTTCTGGTTGTTTTTTGAGTTCTAAATGCTGAGAATGGCTCACTGATTGACCAAAGATGGCTGATCAAGATGGCATCCCTGCCGAAGCAGAAGCAGTGAGATCTGCCGATCTTTCTGTATTCCTCACACATTTTCTTCCAGGCTTCTTCTATGTTGTCTTTAGCTGACTGTCGGATGCTTCGGTAATCGCCTGTAACACCAAAAAGCCAGCTAGGATGCCGTTTAAGATCCTGAATAATTCTCTAAACCATTGCTAGTCTGCTTGTTTGCCACAGTATTTGCATCCCTATTGACCGGTTTATAAAAGCTTCTAAAAGAAACCTCAACAACTGAAGGTACGCATCGACTAATGGTGGAAAAAGCAGGTGTTTAGACATTTAACATGAGTTTATATCTGATCGTAGAAAAGTCGTTCAGTCATGGTAACCCTCTTAATTCATTTCACATTAATGTTTTATTTAGAAGAGCTGAAGCTCGACAACCATTGGTACATCTACTAAATCACTCCTCACCCTGAAAAAACAGAAATCTAAATAAGACATTTTTTCTCAAAAACTTACTATTTACTTTTAAGATAAGAAAAAAAACTGCATTTTCATATTTCAAGTGCATATTATCTAATTACTTTATTTTAAGAGTAAAAATACCGATTCCATGGGCATATCATGTTATTTACTTACTCAAATTAAGGGTAAATACACTTAATTTAAGACATTTTTACTTATTTCTACATTGTTTTTGCAGTGCACCTTTAGGGCAATAAATGATCAGTCTTAATGGAGTATTTTTATTCTTGTTTTTATTTCTTCATTTAAAAAAAACATGATAATAGAGTTAGAAGAAACAGAACTTGAGCTTATTCACAAAGAGAGTACATTTGATCAGCATGGAGTGCATGGAAATAATGAAACCAGTATAAAAAAAATATGAAATTCAGATTTAACGTAGAAAAATAAAACATCGGCTCAGCTCTTTTGCGCATTAACCGCTGTCATATGAGGTTGGATGAAGCACTTTCTGCAGAATATCCCTCAGAAGGTTGTTGTAGACACAGTGGTTGTGGTGATGTTTTCATAGCCCCTGGAATTCAGTTAAGAAAAGATAAAGATGAAAGAGGGAAACCAGAAACCAACAGCAGTTTGATGCTGTATGCTAATCATAGATGTTTAATAAGCACCCTGTTAGGATAAGCTGGTTATGCAATGGATGGATGGATGGATGGATGGGAAATGTTTTGAGAGAATTTAGAATTTTGATTATTACCATTATCGTAATAAATGACGACGAATGCAAGGCGCCGCGCCTGCTTTGTCACAGCCCATCCTTTAGACACAACAACATACCAGTAAATCATACAATTCATGTCAAATGGCAAAGAAAATCATGTGTTTTCTAAATTGGTTCCTGCTGTTTTTTTTTCAGTAAAAACATTATTTGAGTCAGGCCTGTAGTCAGACATTAAAAACAGAAGACTGTATTTATGGATAAAGATGAGGAAAAAAACTTTCTTATTTTCCTACTAAATTGATGTCTTTAATCCTAGTTTAGAAATTCTTTAATCAAACTTTTTAAAAGTTATTGTGGCTCAGAACCAGAAACTACAGCTAAAACTGATCTGGATCCAGATCAGTCATCAGATTCCTGATCTAAACTTCTATGGGAAGAATTAACTAATGTTGTTTTTATTAAACTAAAGGGAGTGCTGAAATATCCATCCATCCATCCATCCATCCATCCATCCATCCATCCATCCATCCATCCATCCATCAGAACAACACAAAAATAAAGGTTCCTACCCGTCAAGTTTCCTGAGGAACTCTGGGAACCACGCAGCATTTGGACTGATACAAACTTTGGAGCCATTTTTCCTGATGACACTAAAGGAAGAGAGTCAGAGAAACAATTACCTCGATTATAGATTCAAGAGCTAAACACTAGAATTGACGATAATTGATAAGGAAAACATTTTTATTTATTTATTAACCTTTAAATTTTTGAGCCAAAAAAATTTGATCAAATCCAGTTAAAATGGTGGTTGATGTATGGCTGAAGTTACTTACACTCTTTCTGCACGGCGGCAACGTCCTGATGGAGGAGTCACCTCCACTTTGGCAACATTGAGGGGAGAAATACGATGAAAGGAGGTTTTTAAACAGCGACACCCTGACCTGGAAGATGCTGCAGAGAAAAACAATCACATGATTAAAATAATGTTCAATATGTTCTCAGCTCTCAGCCCACTGCCTTCCCTGTGTTTAATCCCTGTCTTAAACTAGGTTTTAACAAATTAAAAACAGGAAAAGATTGATTTTTTTTTCTTCATGTTAATATTTTTTCACACATTTCATAATAATTTAATCTAAATAATTTAGGTTATGTTTTTTAATGGCAAAAAAAGTACAGCTAAACTAATACGAAATAAATAAACAAACTCAGTAACTATAAAATTGTCAGAATGTTGAATCAAACATTAGGATTTTCATACCATGCAGCTCAGGGATGCAGCAGCAGAGAGTCAGAGCAACCAGGAGGATCAGAGCTTTCTTCATCTTCAGAGTTTCTGAGCTTTCAGCACCGTCAAGGATGTGGCGAAGATGTGTGAGTGAATGAAGTCTAGCCTTCGTTTATAAAGCTGCAAATAAGGAAGTAAGCGCGTTGGTGTCGTAAAAAAGCTTTGCTTTCTTCCCATCTGAACGTACAGGAAAAAGACAATTATATGTAAAACTTGTGGCATCTTGGTGCTTTCTGGGGGTTTTGCTGAATCAACATTATTTTGGGTGATTTTTTTTATGGGCTTCTTTTAATAAATCTATTTAGCAGAAGTTTATTTGAATCAAAATAGTAATCTGCTGTAATTTCAAAGATAGCTACAGGGACTTTATAAAAACTGATAATTATTCAGAAGACCAAACGTTCACATCATGGACCTGTTTTTGTTATGCTTTAGCATACTCAAATAGTTATTACATATATTCTCCTTTGACTTAACTAATAATCTATTAATTTGTGATATGATATATAATTTGAGACAAGATTTTATGAGAATTTTGTTTCATGTTTTTACATAAGACAAAAAATTACATCCGATCACTAAACAGTGGATATCGATAACAATCCTTCTCACAGCCGTTATGCCTCTATTTAACTCAGATATATAATCAATTCATTTTAGCTCTTATTCGCTGATGAGATTTATAAACAAATATCCTCTAATGTCAGGTTATGTGGAGGTTCTAAGAGGACCCAAATGCAGAGACAGAAGCTGATGTGGTTTCATACTGATTTAATTATCCAAAAGGTGGCAATTGAGCCAAAAATCCAAAAATAAGAAATCACAGAAAACCAAAAATGAGAAGAAGGGAAAACACACAGGGGGAGCAAATAAACGACAAGAAACCAGAAAACTGTAACTGAAGAGGAGGAGTATATGGCTACGATCACACTGCAGGCCTTGAAAAGCACCTTTGAGATTGCTCAAAAGTTTGTGACGTATGCCAGTGTATGCCATACGTGGGCCATAAGTTACAGGTAAGTTATTTGATCGTTGACATACGTTAAGTGTAAGTTCCTTATATGTCGCTTCCTCTAGCTTATCCAACACCTATGAGTAACTTGTGCATAACTTACACGTAACTCATCAAGCACTTATCTTTAACGCATATCAACGTATTTGATCCAGACGACCACAGAAGGTGTCTCTAACGCACAGCTACTGTATAATGGCGTATTGACAGCGTTTTTGGTATTGGGGGGGTTCACATGAGGAAACTGTCAGTTCTTCACCAGACTTCATCCCCATCATAGGAGCGAAAAGGTGAGTGTGATGGATCTTCCCTGCCTTCACGGCCACAACCAAAAATCCTCCTAGCAGACATGATTCTGAATCTGTTGTGACTGTAAACCCTCTTTCTTTCTTCCTTTTCTTTTTTAGTTTTATTTATTTTTTTGGGCGGACTGTAAACAGCAGCCAGGTTAATACCGTGATCAAAGACATCTTTTTATGCAGACCAGTTATCTCCGGGCGCATCACTGTGCCGCCTGAGGGGAGCAGCTTTAACTGATGCTTCGTAATGCTCATGAAATGATGCACAAGCATCATTTCATGGGCATTGGGCATTGCTGTGCGTTATGCACAAGTTAGGCATTCGTTGGACATAAGTTCTGGACTCGTTATGAATACGCTATGTATACGCCCGAACTTGAAAAAATACATGGAAAGGTTAGCATATGCCAGCGTTTTAGAAGATTCTGGGACGTCGGGCAACGCTGTCAAGAAAAAGGCTTCCTCAACCCCTCGCTCAAACCATCTTTCTTCCTTGGACAGAATATGGACGTTGTTGTCCTCAAACAAGTGTCCTTTAGCCTTCAGGTGTGTCTCCAATGTAAAGGTCTGCGCACGCTTCACTACACTGAACGGTGGAAACCACGTTGCCGGCCTTGTTTCTGGGTGTCTTGTCTTTGGGGTTAACCAGTTTTTGTCTCAGGGTGTTTGAAGTGTGCAGGGATCCTGTGTCGGTTGAAAATCCTCCTGTTTTTCAAAGACTCCAGCAACATATGGAATGACAATGTTCCTTCTTCTGTTTTCTTCCCTCTCAGGAGACTTCTTCTTGTTGATTTTTAGAAAAGCCCACCTGGGATAACCACAGTTCTTCAGGGATGTCCTAATGTGTCCATGTTCTCTCACCTTCCCTCTGTTGATGGTGGGAATGGTTTCTGCTCCTGTCTGAGGGTTCTGATGACGTCTAGTTTGTGTTCCAGTGGGTGTAGTGGTGATATCTAGATAATGAGGTCATCTTATCATTTTAGCAAAACAAAGCCTCACTGCAGGTCCCTTTCCCTTCCTAGTGCAGATCTGAGCTCCCTTCGTTTCAGAGTCCAAGATCAGTTTCCAATTTGACCCATTTCATCATACAACACAACTGTTTTATTTTCTTATTCTTGTGAGCAGTCTGGGATGTGGTTTAAGCTGCACTTGTGGCTGGTCTATTGTGATCCATATTCAGAAACAGTAGCTTGTTTTGCTAATGCGTTAATGGTGCACAAAGTAGCCAGGTTAACAATGTCATCAATGCAAATGCACAGAGAATCCAACCTGAATCCCACTGTCATGAACTGACTAATGGAACTAATAGAGACAACCGCCATAATTAGAGGGAAACTCATTTTACAAGTAAGTAATAATAAAAAATTGAAATTTACCCTTTAAACTTGAGCAATGCTCAAGTTATACATTACATAATGTAATGTTATGTACAGTAACATTATATAGCATACAACAATGTTTCTTAACCTCAAGTAGCATTTTATAATATAGAATAAATTAATATGAGATAAATTCCAATTACATAATGTCACATTGAGAACAATACACAATGAAACATAACATAAAATTTATTATAGCATAAACTATAATGGAGTGTTGGCCTAGTCGTTAGAGCAGTTTGTTTGTGCTCTGAGAAGGTTGCAATACCCTGATTGATCCCCACAGTTTCCACTCTGGGTTACTGATCAAGACCCTTTACCCCACACTGCTCCTCATGCACCACACAATGGCGGCCCGCTGCTCACCAAGGGGATGGTTCAAATATAGAGATTGAATTTCCCCATTGTGGGAAAATAAAGTGATTTAGAACCGGACCGGAGTGATTTAGAAGGTTAAGAAAACCTAACATGCATCAAATAAGATGCTCAAAAGACAAATCAAAAAAATATTTAAATCGTGGCCTATGTCTTTCAGTGGTTGGAAGGTTAAAGGGGGAAAATTAGGTCGACAACAAAGTCTTATCTCAAACTGAGCATAAAGCTCCAAAGAGAAGGAGGAGTAACCTTATCCATCCGTTTAAGCAAAAATACTCCTTTATTTTGGAAGGCGGTTCCTTCTTGCTCTCTTTGTGCTTTCTGAGAGAGACAGGCTGCCTGATACCTTACCAAAGGTTCACCAATGTTTCTCCCTTTAATCCTGTTTGCTACTTTAAAGGAAGCTTATCATTGTTTTTATGGGTGGTAAAAATAAAAAAAAAGCAAAATAAACCTTCGATCTATGTAAATAAAATAGTCACTGTAAAGAAAAACAAGAAGGATGAGAAGAGGTATCTATTTCTGCTATAATAAGTTTAATCTATGGTATTATTTTGTTCAGTAATAGGTAAAGATGCAAAAACATATTCATGACAAGACTACCACTACTAACCACCGATTCGCTCCTCCGTCCACTGCTATGGAGAGAGGAGTAGGAGGAGATGGTTTCTTTATACAAAAAATAGGTGAAACAGGTGAATAAACAATAAATACAGCAGAAACTATAAAGCAATTGTCTGAAAAGAAGTAATTACATCAGTTTGGGTTGAGAGTGGTAGATAAAATAAATCAGGAACAGAAAGCTACAACAGCGGACCAGAAGGCCTAGACTTCTGTATTTCCCTCAGGGGTCTCACCCAACTTCCTATTCTGGTAAGTACAGGGAAAGTAATCCCCCGGTCAAAGAAGAGCATACTTCCCACACATGAAAATAAGATTCTGATTCAAAAATAAGCTCTGATGAGTGAAGTATTAACAAATAACTCAGACAGATGAAACCTCTTGTCAACATGTGTTTTTTTCTGGTTTCAACAGAAGCAGACCAAACGTGATCGTCTATTTACCTCAACTAAAATAATGCAGAATATCTGAAAAAGCAATTTTGCTTCATAACTAGAAGGTCACCTGTGGGTGAAAGAAACCCATTTGAGCACCACTGACTCACCTCACCCAAGTTCCACTAAAGATACAGCAGCAGTGACTCTGCACAACTCTGTAGAATGTGGATGCATGAAGAAAGACAGACAACAGAGACTGAGAGACATTCTATTTAACTCTATCTGAGATACTACATATAATTAAATTTGAAAGTAATGGAAGGAATATTATTACTTAAGGATGGAGCAATAGTCTGGACAGCTGGGATGTCTGACTCTCCACATAAAGCTCGATTAACGTCTCTGACGAGACATCATGGTCGTCACACAGTCTATAAGCTGCAGACCTTTAAACAGATGGCATTATATAAAGCATGAGCTTTAATGACATTTTAAAATCTCTCTCACATAGTAGAGTTTATAAGCTGTACCAGGGCTGTGTTGACATTGGCTTCTTTAACTCATTGCTCTGAGATGCTCTTTAATCTAGGTTGTTTCTGTAGTTTGATTTAGTTTTAATTATTGTTTTCCTCTTTTTTCCTCTTTTTTCCTCTTTTTCTTTGGTCTTTAGTTTAGTTCATTTAATTTCTTAGTTCTTCTAGTTTATTTATTCCTTTTTGTTGTTTCTAGTTGTCCTTTATTAATGGTAGATTATTTTTTCATAGTTTACCTGTTTGCTCTCTGTCGCCCCCTACTGTTCTTCTTCTTTCTGCTCTCTCCAGTCACACCTGCAAACAATTAGCCAATCAGCCCCAGCCTATTGAAACTCCCAGTATTTAATCTCCTCTCCTAATCTCACTCCTCGCTGATTCCTCTTGTAACTGCATGGTATTTACCCACCATTATTGCTTACTGTTGGGGAGTGTTGGCCTAGTGATTATAGCAGCGTGCTTGTTCTCCGAGAAGGTTGCAAGTATCCGGTTTGATCCGGTTACATCCCCAATTTGGATGTTGTTTTGGTTTTTGCATCCAATTAACACCTTGCTCTGTTTTAGGCTCCGCCTTTAAGACTGGCTGCTTCTTCCTGAGTCTCAGCCCAATCAAGATCACCTGCACAATATTTATGGCCTGTGAAGCTGTACTTCAGGCCTCTGGGTCATTTTTTTGTGCCATACACCTCTGTGTTCATTGTAGAATCTAATGGGCTGTTAAGTTGCTGCCATGTAAACTTGTTTAGATGTTTTTTGTAGGGGAGAGCTGCCTTTTGGTTTAACCCCAGTTTTCTCCTGTCTATGTGCTGGTTAGATAGGCTATTTTGTATGTTTGTATATTTTGGTTTCATATTGAGTTAGGTAAGTCCACTTTTCTTTTTCTTTAGGGTTGTTTTGTTTTTTATGGCCTGGGCTCTCCTACCATCATTTATTTAAAAGAAGAGGCAGAATAAAACTTTAAATGCCTTTTTGACTCTTTAATTCACTGTCTAAATTTATGTTGGTCTCTTATACCTCCCAGACCCAGCCAGGGGACGTAACAGATCCCCACACCCTCCACTCTGGGTCTCTGACCCAGACCCTTAACCCCACACTGCTCCCGGGGCGCTGTACAATGGCAGCCCACTGCATCCAAAAAAAAGGGGATAGGTTAAATATAGAGTTAATTTCTCCATTCTGAAATCAATAATATTCCATTTTTTTTTTTTTTTTTTTTTTTGTGTGTTCATCACACAAAATTTGAAGGTCGAAAAACTACTTGCTGCCAACCACAACTGCTCAGAAGATGGGCTAACTCAACTTTAGGAGAAGAAGTACACCAGAATCTTACAAGATAAGGCCTGCAGAGGCTCCACCATATTAAGTGCCCTTCCAAACCAGTAGGTAGGGGGAGTGGACCGTTCAGCCCTCAGATGGCGAGTCTGCATCAGTGCAGACTCTGTGGAATTAGGCAGCGGCTGTAAGGGCGGACTAATGGCTGAGGAAACGAAAAGCATTTAAACAGTTCCAGCAGTTTGCTGGATTTTGGTCACACTGAAAAAAAAAAAAAAAAAAAGACAATTATTTCCAAAAAGGAAGATCCTCTTTGAAATAGTTTTAATTGACTGGATTTTTTTTTTTTTTGTAGGCCCAGTGAACAACATTTTAATGTATTTGTTTAGAAGATAAAGGAGCTGACAGATTGATGGAATCACTCAAATTAAGGTTTAAGGTTGTTGGTATCAGAATGACAATATTTGTAGAAATTAAACTCATACCTGTCTTGTATGCACCCTTTCAGAGATCCTTGCACATTGCAACCTGAGCTACAGCCATGCACATGGGGCATCTCTTTGTTGCTATGGCAATGACTACTTTCCTTTCGCGCTAGAAGGGAGAAGGCGTCCGGTTGTCATTTATTCCCTCCACCTTCAATCAAAGCTCCCTTCACGGCTGTGAGTGTGACTTCCTATAGACTGCCACTGGGTAGTGAAGGGGTAATGCATGGGGGCGGTTTGGGCTTTATTGTTACTTTTAACCATATTGCTCTAAGCAGGATCCTTGCAAGACATGGATAAGAGAGCTGATGTGGAAGAACCTAACTGGCCTGCATAAGGTCCTGACCTCAGTCTGACTGTCCACCTTTCAGAGGCCAGGTCCTCTCATCCCACCTAGTTGTCTGACCATAAACACCCCATTAGAAGTGTTAATAAAACTACAACAGCTGGGATTAAAACATGACCTTTATGAATTCAGGAGTAGAAGTCACTCAACTTTCAATGTTCCTACATTGATACGATAATGGCCGTATGTCAAGCTTTTCATTTCAATTTTAGGAACATCTGGAAGTGAGAATGGGATTTTGTGGTCAGACTGATTAGCATAAAGTTGTCAATGATAAAAAAAAATGAACTCATGATGAAAAGGAGCATCCAGTCCCTGCAGCTCCAAGATGGCTTCAGTTTGTGTCCCTGGCCTTGATTCCAGATATCATTTTCACTTCTGTGGTGGCAGCATTTATAGAGAAAAGTCGAGCAGAGCATTTAAAAGCAAAACCACATGTTTTCCATGAACTTATTTGCATTTTTTTGAAGAATATTTAAAAAAACAAGTTCTGCACCATTTCCTGCACAGCTGAGCATCTGCCCTGCGCTGCAGTTCTCACCTGTCCCCACAGCAGCATGTTGGAGATGGACATGTTAAGACTCATTTAAAGAAATGTAAAACAGACAAAAAAAAATGTTTTTCTTTATGACAGACACCTACATGATAAATGTTTATTCTTTATTCTTGTTGAAAGTAAAATCATTTAAGGTGAGAATCCCAATTCTCTGATCTGTGCCAGAAACAATGCTAATGTCAGCAAGTATTTACAGCTGAGTCATTCACACCCAGACGCCTCAACATAAAAACAATACTTCACACCTTACTTCAAAGAGCAAAGACAACATACTGATTGAGCTGACAAATGTCTGAAATCTGACAAAGTATCAATAGTTTCAAAGTTTCGATTTCTACCTTATAAGAAATAAAAAAAACAAAACAAAAAAAAACAATGAGAGGGAACAAAGAAAAAAAAATTAACACCAAATATTAGGGCAAATATCCTAAAGAGAGCGCGTTGATAAGAATAGTTATATAAGAATAGCTTTATATGCACTGAACAACCTTATTTTGTTTCCTGTTCGTCTCCTAGAAATAACTATGGCCTCAGCTTTTACTGTGACTAACTACATGTGCTCTGTTTCATCTTTTTTGAAATGAAAACTAACTCAGTGCTTATCTGCTTAAATTGTTATTTCCCAGACAGTGGCAGCTATGGAGCTAGTTCATCTTTTCTAACATAGAAAAGAAAAACAGATATAACACCCTGTATAATAATAATAATAATGATAATAATAATTCTCTTTTTAACTATTTGAGCTGTAACGAGTAAATTTCCCTACTGTGAGATCAATAAAGTCAATCAATCAATCAAACAATCAATAGAAAGTACTCATAGATCAGTTCTTCTAAGTTTCTTTTCTATATCTGCTTCTGTCTCCTTGAACCCCAGTCGGCCTCTGCAGATAGCCGCTCACACTAAGACTGGTTCTACTGGAGGTTTCGTTTTTGTTAAAAGGAAGTCTTCCTCTTTACTGTCACTCCATGCATGCTCAGTCCGACGGCCTGCTGCAGAGGCAAAGACTAAATGCAAACAAATATATACTGTCGCCCCATGCTCATCCAGGAGAGATAATTCTGCAAGTGATTGAGTCGATGCAATCAGCTGGTTGTTCTTAGGGAGATAATTTTGAACTAATCTGACTGTATGAGCTGATTGAATTGTCTCTAAAGAGTCTTGATGTGTGTTTTGAATTGGTGTTCTATAAATAACTTGAATTGAAAATTGAATTATCTCAATGAAAGGAAAAACGGATGAAGTGTAAAAAAGGTGAAAGAAAGTTTCGTTCATATATAAATAAAATTGACTTATCCCAGACTGATATTTACTGAAATAATTGTTATTTTAGATTCTTATGTTAAAACTAGCTGTTTAAACAAAATAATACTATGATGTCAGTTGGATGTTAAACACAATTTTTTTTTTCTTTTTTTAGCAGTGAGAAAAGCACTTATAGTTTCTGGGGAAACTATAAATGCAACCCTTTTACTGTGCTGGTCAAAATGAAACTGAGATACAGAGTGATTAGTCAATTAACGTGGATGTTTATGGTCTGTAGAAGGAAACTGGAGTTCTGGAAGATCCTCCACAGTAACAAAGGGAAAAACTGCCAGTCCCGCACAGGAAAGCCAGATTCACATCTGAGACTTTCCTCTTACAAAATGCTTACAATGACAGTCATGGTTCTGAAAGTCCCATCAGTGGAAATTAGATCTATGCATACTTCAGAAGATGCAATCAGCTGGGTTGAACGTTGGCCTAAGGATTTACTCTAAAAAAAAAACATTTTTTTGGCTCCTGTTGGCCTTTTTTATTTTATTTTTTTGTTAAAGTGAACATGGGGTTTAGAGAGGGGAAAGCTTTGGTCTCAGCACATCGGGACTCTTTGAAACCCAGTGTGGATTCTTCCATGATCGAGGCCTCTGTCTGTGGGTCACTCTCTCTGATGCTGTACCACAGATTCACCCTGCATTTTCCTTAATTTTCAATCCTGTCCCTTATGTCTTTAAAAGAAAAGTTTTTTTTTTTGTGGTTCCTATAAGCTCCTAAACCCAAGAGATGAACTGTTGCTGCATGCCAAGGATGTTTGTTAGCAGCATCATTTCAGAGACACAAATTATCTAAAAATTTTTTATTAAATCTAAAGATGAATAACTGTCAACCAAACACCTTGCATGCAGAGATCATCTGAAGGATGATTGTCTCTCATGTCCAGTTTCATCTATTTGCATGATTCCTTATCCTTCTTCTGTTAGATGCAACTTATAGGAGGTAATGTTAAGGTCTGCTAATTTTTCTCTTTTCTTGAACTTGTTAGAGATTGTTTTTTAGCACGTGAAAGGAATATGGTGTTGAAGCAATGTTTTACTTTATGCAGGAAAAAACCTATAAAAACATAAATCCAGGAGAAACACTGATAAGAGAACAATATGAAAAGGTAAAAGAATATGTGCCATCTGACAGGAAATGCTGAAGAAATTTCAAATCGCTTAAACATTTGCATAGTTCACACAAGTTCACTCAAATCATAGGTCTAGGAAAACTGGATGTGAGAAAAATAACTAAAATGTTAAAATGGTCAAAGATGCTGCTTTAAACTGGGAACAGGGGGCTATGGGAGGCTGGTAATTACTCTGAGGTGGAGACTCATGATGCATTTCATAATCTAGGAGTAGGCTGCAGTGTTATGCATAGAGAAGATCAGATGTGAAGAAACTGTAACAATCCTTGGTTATTCCAAACAACTTTGTTTAGAATTGAAATTGAACCAAAAGTTGATCATTGCTTCATTAGGTCTGTCATGAACTGTCTGAGACGTCTGGAGTTTATTGTTAATCCAGATACAAAGAACCCACTTTGTTTCATTTCTCCTGAGCTACAAGATAAGAAATAACTTTTACTTTCTTCTGTTTTCCTGCAGAAGCAAAAGTAAATCTCAAGGGTTTTTGCAGAAAAGAAACACTTCCTCACATGAATGGAAACTTCTGCCAACTGAGCCAACTCTGCAGTCTGTTACTGGCATTTTTTAGCATACTACAATATCCGCATGTGAAAGCCATCTGTTCGCCAATAAAGGAAACCGCTAAATTTCAATTTCCCGACTTTCAACATCAGATAAAATCTGTTGTCCCACAGAGACCACTGAGCTAAGAATACACTGAACTTAGTCTGCTGAAATCAGCGAATATGAGCCCTGTTCAGTTTGTTAAATAATTACCTTTCTAATGTCTGGTGCACTTTATAGCATTTTTATACTTTTCAGTTGCAACATGTTTTGTAAACTTAGGGTAGGATTTAAGTTGATAGGCACCCTTTCACTTTTCTGTTTTGACAGCTGACCTACGCTCTGTGTTGCTGCTCAGATACCTCTAAGTTACTCTAACTGTCCAGAAGAACTTTAAAACACAGCTTCTTGGGCTGCACTTTTCTACTGGGCAATTGTCACATTTATAGAATCATAAACGAGTAATTTATGATAATGTAATTTAAATGAAAATCACTCAAATTTGGGGAAAAGTTCATTCAACCTAGAGAGCCTCACACAGAGAAAAGATGCAATTAGAAAGGTATTCAGTTTATTTATACAGGTAACAATCATATTCGTCAAAATATTTCTAAGGAAAATTAAGCTGATTGCAAGGACTAATTGATTCTCTGCAATCTCTGCCATTGAGCATGTATGTGGCCAGAGTGGAGAGGAAAACTCCCTTTAAATAGGAAGCAACTGCAGAATCAGGCTCAGTGTGAGCGGCCATCTGATGAGGCTGACTGGGCTTCAAGGAGACAGAAGTAGATAATGACCAAAATGAAATAAGTTACTTGGCGCTCAGGCCCATGCAGAAGACTTTAATGCTGTGAATCAACATTCCCTTGGATGAGTAACCCAGAAAAAAAATTAGAGTAGTCTTCCCATTCCCTGGGGCCTAGACGCAGGTGGTGGAATAAACCATAGGGTGAGTGGGACAGAGTAGTCTGAGGGTGAGGGAGGCAATAGGGTGGAGGTGGGGGAAATTTTGCTTGCGTGTGGGAGAGAGAAGCTAGGCCAAGAGCTAAAGGAAGGGGATCTTGAAAGATGATTGGCTTCGGAGAAGGCCCTCAGTTGATTGGTTGGAACTGAACAGAGGACATCGTAGGTGGTTCAGATGAAACTGATAAGAGTCTTCCAGACTTTCACTTAAGTTGCATAACTATTTCTTCAAAATGTCTGTTAGTTAATTACTTATTTTGATTTCAAATTGATTTATGTTGTCTTACAGAAACTTGGCTGCACAAGAGGATTATGTGAGCGTAAATTAAGCAACTCCCTCTGGAAATTTATATTTTCACATACCTAAAAAATCCTGGACGAGGAGTAGCAACAATCTTTCTCTCTGACTTACTGATTACTCAGAAGGCAGTTATTAATTACCACTCTTTTGAAAATATAACCCTTAGTTTCCATCATGCAAATTGCAAAGCAGCAACACCTCTTGTTTTTATAACTTTATATCGTCCACCAGGTCCTTAGTCGGAATTTTTAGATGATCTTTTAGAGTTCCTATCTAACTTGGTGTTGAATACTGACAGGGTCATCATAGTGAGGAATATTAACATCCATGCTGACATTGAAGGTGATAGCTTAATTGTAGCATTTAGTGCTATCTTAGACTTATTGGCTTTGTTCAAAATGTGAATAGTCCCACACATTCTCATCTTCATACTTTGGACCTTGTGCTGACACATGGCATTGAATGTGAAGACATTACAGTATTTTCTCACAACCTTGTCCTCGCTGACCCCTTTTTGACAACCTTCAGGATTACTTAAACAGTTCTCCTCCCCAAAAAGGTTTCACTTTAGCAGATCTTTATCAGATAATGCAATTATAAATTTTAAAGAATCTGTTCCATTTTCTATCTCCTCTGTATCACTGATGAGAGCAAACATAGATTCATGTGCACTGCCTTAGACAGCAATCTAGTGAATGCTGGATGTCATGGTTCAAAGTAACTAAGAGCACCACATCATTTACAAAAATAAAAGAAGAGATCAGAAAAGAAATATTTTCATATGCTCTCCCTTAGCATTTTTATGGTGGTAACAAAGTTGAACGTTCCCTGAGCAGGACTAGCATTACAATGGGTGAAAATGATCAGCCAGCCTGAGCAACAACCAGCCTAATTACCCTTTAAAATAATTCCCACAAATTATTAGACGTGTTTCCGTGATCAAACCAGCAGATTTAACCAAACCAGAGCTCATTGTTTATAGTCTGACTCTCTGAGGTAGGTCACCTTGAGGTGAACAGAAAAAAATACATGTTATGACCATATGACCCTGGGCTTGGTTGATTTAAGCCTTTGCGTGTCCAGTGGCGGAGAGACTGGCAGTTGGAACAGTCACTGCAACGGGCTGTAAGATGTGGACCTTGTCCTGGACCAAACCACTGAGTGGAAACAAGGAACAGCCTCCGGATCTTCAAGATTCAAATCTATCTTAATGCAATCAAACCATTAAAAATACCCCGACAGAACTTAAATGATCTGGTCAGTTCATACATTAACAGCCACCAGAGAAGAAGAAATCATCTTAAGCACAAGAGATGTACCTATTCTTCCTTGTTTTCCTTAATATTGCTTTAAGTTGAACAAAAACGTTTGTTTTATTTTTTTAGTAAAAAAGTTTTTAAAAGGTTTCGGGTTTTAAACGATCTGTTGAAATAAGATCAGATAAAGACAAAACCAACACATTGTCTCTCACCTTGTAATAACATATTTTCATATCATATACATTTAAAAGTTTAATATGTAGGATTTATTCCAGGTCCTTCTCCTTCATGCTCATTTTACATTTTATCTTTTTTACTATTGCATTCATAGACAAAACGTTTAAAATGCAAAGTGTTATGCAGTAGACTCACACCATTATAGGTAGTCTCTTCTCTGCACTAATAATAGATTTAATGTAAATAATAATCAGTTTCGCCACCTTTTACATTAACAGAGAAGTACTCTAAATGGAAATGGCTCCATCTTTGACAGTAAAGCCATTTTCAGCTTCCACACAGAAACACCTCTCCTGTTTGTTGTTTACTCTGAAGGAAACTTGACACCACAGAGTCTGACAAGTTCCCCGAAACATCACACATCTGTCGTTCCCTAATCTAACTGTAAGTTACAGTTACTTTAAACTGTTTAACAGTCTGTTTCTGAACCCCACAGAAGCAGGAAGGTGTTTGTAAATTAACGTCAAGATTAGAATGAGCCTCACAGTCGTCATTTTGAGGTGTTAGCCACAAGGCTGTTCTGTATCAGCAGCTGACTAACAGAGTGACAGAAATAACATGCAGGGCCCTGAAAAAGTGTTAACACTGTACCCCCTTGATTTTTTTCAAATCTCAAACCAGACACATCGATCTATTTATTTTTGGGATTTCAGGTGATGAAACTCATTTTTATGTTGATGGTTTTCATGTTTTTTTCACAGTGCATAACTTCAATTCAATCCAATTCAATTCAATTCAGTTTATTTAAATAGCGCCAATTCACAACACAAGTCATCTCAAGGCACTTTACAGTTCAACCAGATCATACAGTCAAATTGATTCAAAGTTTTCTATCTAAGGAAAACCAGCTGATTGCATCGACTCATTGACTCGAAGGCAATCCCTCACACTAAGCATGATTGTAGTGACAGTGGAGAGGAAAAACTCCCTTTTAACAGGAAGAAACCTCCAGCAGAACCAGGCTCAGTGTGAGCGGCCATCTGCCGATGCCGACTGGGGTTCAAGGAGACAGTAGCAGAGATACAAAAAGCAACTGTAAAAGGCGGCCCCGTCCAGGAAACACACAGCCAGGCAGACGAGCTCCGAGCCAGCTCCCATGTCAGAGGATGAAGAGGGCACATCCAGCCAGTCACGGTCAAAGAAACAGGACTACACTGGAAAACAGGCCGATCTCCAGCATCTATAAACAAGGGTGTTGATGGCAGCAGCACAGGTGATATTTCTCTCCAGGATGGAGTCACAGCCAAACAGGAACAGACGAGGCAAAGCCACTATGAGAAAAAGCAGAGAGAGCATTATGTTAGAGATTGAACTAGCAGATTCTGCAGATTGGGAGAATAGAGACAGAATGAAGCAGAATGAAGAAATAGGGCTCTCTATGTACTCCAGCAGTCTAAGCCTATAGCAGCATAACTATAGAGATAGCTCAGGATAACCTGAGCCACTCTAACTACACTCACCAGCCGCTTTATTAGGTACACCTGTCCAACTGCTCGTTAACACTTAATTTCTAAGCAGCCAATCACATGGCGGCAACTCAGTGCATTCAGGCATGTAGACATGGTCAAGACAATCTCCTGCAGTTCAAAGCGAGCATCAGTATGGGGAAGAAAGGTGATTTGAGTGACTTTGAACGTGGCATGATTGTTGGTGCCAGAAGGGCTGGTCTGAGTATTTCAGAAACTGCTGATCTACTGGGATTTTCACGCACAACCATCTCTAGGGTTTACAGAGAATGGTCCGAAAAAGAAAAAACATCCAGTGAGTGGCAGTTCTGTGGGCGGAAATGCCTTGTTGATGCCAGAGGTCAGAGGAAAATGGCCTGACTGGTTCGAGCTGATAGAAGGGCAACAGTGACTCAAATAACCACCCATTACAACCAAGGTGGGCAGAAGAGCATCTCTGAACGCACACTACGTGGAACTTTGAGGCAGATGGGCAACAGCAGCAGAAGACCACACCGGGTGCCACTCCTTTCAGCTAAGAACAGGAAACTGAGGCTACAATTTGCACAAGCTCATCGAAATTGGACAATAGAAGATTGGAAAAACGTTGCCTGGTCTGATGAGTCTCGATTTCTGCTGCGACATTCGGATGGTAGGGTCACAATTTGGCGTCTACAACATGAAAGCATGGATCCATCCTGCCTTGTATCAACGGTTCAGGCTGGTGGTGGTGGTGTCATGGTGTGGGGAATATTTTCTTGGCACTCTTTGGGCCCCTTGGTACCAATTGAGCATCGTTGCAACGCCACAGCCTACCTGAGTATTGTTGCTGACCATGTCCGTCCCTTTATGACCACAATGTACCCAACTTCTGATGGCTACTTTCAGCAGGATAATGCGCCATGTCATAAAGCTGGAATCATCTCAGTCTGGTTTCTTGAACATGACAATGAGTTCACTGTACTCAAATGGCCTCCACAGTCACCAGATCTCAATCCAATAGAGCATCTTTGGGATGTGGTGGAACAGAAGATTCGCATCATGAATGTGCAGCCGACAAATCTGCGGCAACTGTGTGATGCCATCATGTCAATATGGACCAAACTCCCTGAGGAATGCTTCCAGCACCTTGTTGAATCTATGCCACCAAGAATTGAGGCAGTTCTGAAGGCAAAAGGGGGTCCAACCCATTACTAGCATGGGGTACCTAATAAAGTGGCCGGTGAGTGTATAAGCTTTATCAAAAAGGAAAGTTTTAAGTCTAGCCTTAAAAGTAGACAGGGTGTCTGCCTCATAGACTAAAATTGGTAGTTGGTTCCACAGGAGAGGAGCCTGATAACGTTTGGTTATCTAACATAACCCCAGACGACCCTTCTTGCAGGGCGGCGAGAAGAGGTTTGCTTGTTGAATTGGAGTGCCGTGATCCGCACACGCTTTAGTAGTCGGAGCTACGGGGCGTGGCGTAGGACGGGCACTTTCACCGGCCAATCAGGATTGGCAGATTGAGATAGATGCTTCTATCAGGGCTGCAGGAGGCTGCATCCCATAGCGAGACACCTCGCTCATATTATTCTAAGAACTGGGGTTATGTTAGATAACCAAACGTTCTTTTTCATAATATTCACTCGGTGTCTCGCTATGGGATATGGTAGCTCCCGTATTGCCAGACAGCTTATCGAACAAGAAACCGGCCGATGGGGAAGGTCCACAAGGTCAGTTATGACTCTAGGACCGCACTGGCCACGCACGGTCCAGACACGTCAAGCATGTAGAACCGGACAAAAGTCAGAGGCGAAGACCAATTCGCCGCTGAACAAATGTCCTGAACGGACACTCCCCGAAATAAAGCCCAGGACGCAGCCATCCTGCGGGTAGACTGTGCACGCATACCCGCTGGGGGCTGCAGACCCCTGCTTCCATACGCCAAAGCTATAGCCTCCACCACCCAGTGGGCGAGGCGTTGCTTTGTGATCGGCTGTCCCTTACGGGGCTCCGCCCAGGAGACAAAGAGCTGATCACTCCTCCTGAAGCTCTGCGTCCTGTCCATATAAGAGCGCACGGCTCGAACAGGGCACAGCATGTGCGCTCGCTGTTCACCTGGGGAGGCGGCGAACGCCGCTAGCTCGATCGGTGAACAAGAACCAACCACTTTAGGAACAAAGGCCGGGTTGGGCTTCAGAACCATACGCGTGTACTCCGGGTCGAACCGGGTACATGCGGGGTTCACAGAAAGCGCATGAATGTCGCTGACTCGTTTCGCAGAGGCCAGAGCCAGTAACAGCACTGTCTTGAGAGACAGATGTTTAAGACTGGACCCCAACAACGGTTCAAATGGGGGTCCCTTGAGCCCCTCCAGAACCACCGACAAATCCCACGGAGGCAGCAAAGGTCTGGAGACGGGGAGAAGCCTGTGGGCGCCCTTCATAAACCGACAAACCAAAGGGTGTTGGCTCGCCGTTTTGTCTCCAAATCCTATATGGCATGCTGCTATAGCTGCCAGATAAACCTTAACCGTGGAAAAAGCTTTTCCTTTATCAATCAATTCCTGTAAAAACGACAGAATCGCTGGTACAGAACACTGAAAGGGAACGTAGTCCCGTTCAAGACACCACCGCTCAAACAGTCCCCACTTGGAGCCATATAGATTCCTAGTGGAGGGAGCCCTGGCGTTTTGGATAGTAGTAATTACACTCTGAGGGAGCCCCGCAGTGGTTAAATTAAGCCACTCACGGGCCAGGCCCACAGCTGCAGTCGCTCCGGGTGTGGGTGAAACACTGTCCCCGCGCCCTGCGAGAGCAGGTCCCTGCGCAGCGGCAGCTCCCAAGGCTGGGCGCACAGCATCTGGAATATCTCCGCCAGCCAGTGTTGTGTTGGCCAGTGCGGAGCTATCAGGATCAGCTTGTGATTGAATGCCCTCACTCTGGCGAGAGTGGGGGGTATCAGGGCCAGCGGCGGAAACGCGTATAGCAGCTCGTGCGGCCAAGCGTGCGCTAGTGCGCCCACATCTGCTCCACGACCTGCGGGTGCAGCGTCCATTCCCCTTACACTGGCGCGCCTCTGGACAGCAGGTCCGCACCCGTGTTTAAGTCTCCCGGGACGTGCGTCGCCCTCAGGGAGAGAAAGTGGGCACTGCTCCAGAGAATCAGGTCGCGCGCCAGATCGTGCAACGTACGGGAGCGCAGGCCCCCTTGGTGGTTGATATACACCACTGTTGTCGTGTTGTCTGTCCTCACCAGGACATGGTGACCCGAGAGGAATGGGAGGAAGTGTCTCAGAGAAAGAAACACTTCCGAAAGTTCGAGAAAGTTTATGTGAAGGCGCTGGGGAGCCTGGCTCCAGCGACCCCTCACAGACCTGCCCTCGTGAATGCCGCCCCAGCCTGATAGGCTGGCATCCGTGGTTACCATTTTCCTGGACGAGACGGTGCCCATAGGCACCCCTTGAGTCAGGAAGGACGGGGCTCGCCAACAGCGCAGAGCTGTTATACAGTCCGCTGTGACCGTTATCCGCCGTGCGCCATGACGCGCGGGATCCATTCGGAGCGAAGCGACCCAGCGCTGAAAGTCCCGCATGTGAAGGCGGCCGAGGCGAATCACGAGGATGGCTGAGGCCATCAGACCCAGCAACCGAAGGCACAGTCTGAACTGGACAGACCTGTGCAGACGGAAATGTGCAAGGCACGCTCTGAAAGTCGTCACTCTGTCCTCTGACAGGCGAGCTGTGAACGGAACAGAGCGCAGGGATAATCCCAGAAAGCATATCTCCTGCGTTGGAGATAGGTGGCTTTTCTCCATATTTATCACAAAACCCAAATCCATCAGGTGTGCTGTGACAATGTGTGTGTGAACCCTGGCTTCCTGTTCTGACTGCGCTAACAGGAGCCAGTCGTCCAAATACGTGGCCAGACGTATCCCCCGGCGTCTGAGCGGAGCTACCGCGGCCTCTGTGCACCGTATGAAAACCCTCGGGCTGAGGGACAGACCGAATGGTAGAACACGGTATTCGTAACACACCCCTTGAAAGGCAAATCGGAGATAGTCTGTGAGGGGGATAAATGGGAATGTTGAAATACGCGTCTTTCAGATCCACGGACGAAAACCAGTCGTTCGGTCTTACTAGACGCAGCAGTGCTGCATGTGTTAGCATCCTGAACTTGTATTTCCGCAGGAATTTGTTCAGGGCTCTTAAGTCCAGAATAGGGCGGATTCCTCTCCCCGTTTGGGGACGAGGAAGTATCTGGAATAAAACCCTGACAGACTCTGTTCGGGAGATACGTCAGAAACCGCTCGTTTGTCTATCAGAGAGAGAATTTCCTCCCGTAAAAGTCGAACTGATGCTCCCTGTGCATGTGAGTGTATTACGCCGGAGAAGTGGGGAGGGACAGTGGCGAATTGAAGCCTGTATCCCCGGGAAATTGTGCGCAACACCCACGGTGGAGCTGCTGCTGCTCTCCAGCTTTCCCATCTGAGAGAAAGCGGGGAACATATTGCGGCTCCTGCCCCGCGCCCCCCTGTGGTAGAACCGAGAAATGATTCTCGGCCACCACCGGAGGTACGGTGGGGCGCTCCGCTCTGCTCCGCGGGGACGGCGGTGCCCGTCCCGGGAGCAGAGCTGCAGGGGGCTGAGCGGCCACCCTGCTTATGGAGAGAGCATTGTCTGTTTTGGCTTTTTTTATTATCTGCAACCTCGGCTCGTGGCCTGGCTGTGACAGATTTATTATTTTTATTTTGACACCATTTATTCTTTGAACAAGGGTGTGGGACTGTGCTTGTGGACATTCCGCTTGGGGCGCAACCGCGCAAACCTCCGGGGCGATGTCCCTCTCCTCGCGGACCGGCTCTGGGATGGGCAACGGTGGCGCGGGGCGCGCACAAACAAGCCAAAACGTTGGGCCTGCTCAACGGGGAACGGCAGGCTGCACCAACTGAGGAACTGGCGGCTGTCAGGCCGCTCTCTTTTTCTTCCTCGCCTGTGGGACCGAGGTCGCGGCGGCTGTGGTTTTCCCTGCCAGCCGGCTCCGCGCTCCTTCCTCATCGGAGGGGGCGGACCTGGCGGTGGTGGCCGTCTTGGTATTTTAAAACGCGGCGGCTGGGAGGCTGCTTGCGCAAAGGTTTTGCGCTGCACTGGAGGTGAAGGCGCAGGGGCTTTCCGAGGGAGACAAAGTTTGAGGGCCTCGTTGTCCTTTTTCTTTGCCTCGCATATTTGCTGCATTGTGGCCAATGCAGAGCCGAAGATGCCTTCAGGGACGATCGGCATATCCAGGATGTCATCCCGCTCCCTGTCGGTCAGGTTAGCGAGACTGAGCCATCGCGCTCGCTCCTGGACGACGAGGGTTGCCATCACCTTCCCCGTGGCTTGGACCGAGACATGTTGGATACGGAGAGACAAGTCTGCGATGACCGCCTGCTCCTCCCACGCGTCCGGGTCTTGCTCCTCAGCAGACGCGCCAAACAACTCCGCTTGGTAGGCAGTGAGGATGGAGAGGGCACTGAGGGCTCTGGCCGAGAGGGCTGCTGCTTTGTATGCCCTTTCGGTCAGCGCAGACTGAAACCGCTCGGGCTTAGCTGGCAGCGTCGGGCGCCTGGGGGAAGCCGCAGACAGCTGGCTCACGCTGCCTGGGCAGAGGTGCGCAGCTACCGGGACTTCCACCGGAGGCATGGGACTTCCACAAGAGGCATCTCTGCCGCGCGTTTGCACACGTCGAGCAGGTCCACATGGAGGGAGGGAGCTGGTGAGCTCGCTCCCCTGTCTTCCTTGGTGGAAGGGCTCGGCAGTTTAGGCTTTTCAGGCTGTGTTGGGGCCATGAAGGTGTCATCCTCTTCCTCGTCCTCTGATATGAGGAACGAGGTGTCGTCATCCTCCTCCATGGGGCTGACTTCCAGCACGTCTTCCTCAGGAAACGGGGGGGCATGGAGCTGCTCGCACTGGGCACCCCAGTCGTAGTCAGTCTCCGGAGCTTCCCCAGCTGTGTCCACGTCCTCCTCCGCGGCTGCACCTTGGGCGGCGGTGGGGAGGAATGGATAACAGTCCGAGATGCTAACCTGGCGGGCTAGCCTGCGTCTGAGGCTCTTAACCGTGAACACTTTGCAGTGTCCACAGGAGCCAGGAATCTCGAGGGCCAACCTGGCGTGGTCGACTCCCAGACAGGTACTGCACACCGGGTGGGTGTCTTTCCCTGACATTTTATTCCCGCAGCCACAAAGACGGTAGTCTCCCCTGGCGTGAGGGTTTTTGACGGTTTCCATTTTCCGACAAGCTGGAGTGCTGGTAGGGAAAGGAACCGTAGCTAGCTGGCGTGCTAGCGTGGCGGGGTCGAGAAAGTAGCTGGTGTGCTAAATGCTCGTGCGACTCGAGCGTCCGCGGAGGGGAGCCGAGAGGGATTCCGCCGTGAAGAGAACAAAAAGGATACCGGTCCGGTCTGGAGTGAGCGGACAGGGCAGAAGCCAGAGCACAGTGCTAGCGTCCGGCAACGGAAACTGGCAAGGTCCGTCTGTGGGCAGTTAAGCTAGCAGAAGGCTCCGACGTGAGATAAGCTCTCAGGTGAGAAGAGGTTTTGAATAGGAGTGCCGTGATCCGCACACGCTTTAGTAGTCGGAGCTACGGGGCGTGGCGTAGGACGGGCACTTTCACCGGCCAATCAGGATTGGCAGATTGAGATAGATGCTTCAATCAGGGCTGCAGGAGGCTGCATCCCATAGCGAGACACCGAGTGAATATTATGAAAAAGAACTAAAAGATCTGCCTCCCATTCTACTTTTAGAAATTCTATGAACCACTAGTAAACCTGCAGATTGAGAGCGAAGTGCTCCGTTAGGGACATAAGGAACAATCAGATCTCTGATATAAGATGGAGCTTGGCCATTTAAGGCTTTATTTGTGAGAAGGAGGATTTTAAATTCTATTCTGGATTTAACAGGAAGTAAATAAAGGGAAACTAGAATACAAAAGATATGATCTCTCTTTCAATTTTCATCAGAACTCTGGCTGCAGCATTTTGGATCAGCTGAAGGCTTGTAACTAGTTTGTGGACTTCCTGATAGTAAAGAATTACAATAGTCCAGCCTTGAAGTAACAAATGCATGGACTAGTTTCTTAACATCACCCCTGGACAGGAGATTTCTAATTTTTGCAATATTCCACAGATAACTATATATAGATATATATCTATATCTAGATAGATAGATAGATAGATAGATAGATAGATAGATAGATAGATAGATAGATAGATAGATAGATAGATAGATAGATAGATAGATAGATAGATAGATAGATAGATAGATAGATAGATAGATAGATAGATAGATAGACAGAAAGAAGGCAATGTGGGTGAAGGCTGGTGTGGCTTAAGTAAATCTGCAGAAAGGGGGAAAAAACTTCTGTCCCCTCCATGCCAAAGTTGGTGGGGACATATCCCCAGTCCTTCAGAAAGTTACGCCAGTGATCTAACATAAGTTTTCAAGTCTCAACCTATTCCATCTCTGGATTTATGTATATGATTGTTGTTGTGTTGGAAGGGGGGTCCCTCCTCCCTCCATGTTTAGAAGATAAGAAAAGAAGTAAAAAAAAAAAAAAATTCTCACTTCAACATTTTTGTATTTCACTTGAAATCTAAATAAAACACATTGAACTTTATGGGTTCAGGGCAAGATGTGAAAAAAAGGTCAAAGGGTATGAATATATTTTACAGTGCACTGTGTAGGATTGTTGACCATCCCCATTAAACCGCATGAATCTGCAATTTGACGAATGTTTGAGTGTTTTTGTTAGAAAACTCTTCATCTCTTTTCCGGTACGGAAAGGCGTCTGCAGGATCTTTAGGAAACAAGGCAACGGCATTCAGAGAAAACTTCTTTAATCAGTTCTTAGAAGAGTTCTTAGAACAGATTTTACTGACTCTGCAAATGTTACACAGAACTTAGGCATAGAGGTTTTAACGAATAAGCAAAATAAAAGGAAACTGGGAGGAACTCTTCTGTCAATGTATGTTTATAAGAGTCCAATGCAAACCAAAAGGTTAAACGATTCCTCCCTGATGACTCCTCTTTTCTCCCACAGGTTCTTAGAGAATCATTTAGAATCAATTATTAGAGTTACTTGATAGTCTTATCTCCTCTGTCATCGGAGCCGTCGGAGCAATTTTAGGAATATGTGTGATTGGATTATTGTGGGAATGAGTGGCTAATACTTATAAAAGCCCAAACTTATAAGAAAAAAAACTGTTTACTTTAATGCGCTGCCTACTGGGGTAAGTGGTTGTAGATCAATCTAAGTCCGGATTCACCTCTCCCTTCTGCTCTCCAATTCAGTTCAATTAATTTTATTCATATAGCTCCAATTCACAACACGTCATCTCAAGGTACGATACAGTTCACCAGATCATACAATCAAACTGATTCTAAGTTTTCTATCTGACAAAAACCAGTTGATTGCATCGACTCATTGATTTGAAGGCAATCCCTCACACTAAGCATGCTTGTAGAGACAATGGAGAGGAAAAACTTCCTTTTAACAGGAAGGAACCTCCAGCAGAACCAGGCTCAGTGTGAGCGGCCATCTGCCGATGCCGACTGGGGTTCAAGGAGACAGAAGCAGAGATACAAAAAACAGCTGTGAAAGGCGGCCCCGTCCAGGAAACATACAACCAGGCAGATGAGCTCCGAGCCAGCTCCCATGTCAGAGGATGAAGAGAGAACATCCAGCCAGTCACAGTCAGAGAAACAGGACTACACTGAAAAACCAGCCGATCTCGAACATCTATAAACAAGGGTGTTGATGGAAGCAGCACAGGTGATATTTCTCTCTAGGATGGAGTCACAGCCAAACAGCAACAGACCAGATGAACTACTATGAGAAAAAGCAGAGAGAGCAGAACGTTAGAGATTGAACTACCGGTAACAGATTCTGCAGAGTGGGAGAATAGAGACAGAATAAAGGAGAATGAAGAAATAGGGCTCCCTATGTCCTCCAGCAGTCTAAGCCTCTAGCAGCATATCTATAGAGATAGCTCAGGCTAACCTGAGCCTCTCTAACTATAAGCTTTATCGAGGTGTTAAGCCTACCCTTACAAGTAGACAGGGTGTCTGCCTCAAAGACTAAAACTGGTAGTTGGTTCCACAGGAGAGGAGCCTGATAACTGAAAGATCTGCCTCTCATTATACTTTTAGAAATTCTAGGAACCACTAGTAAACCTGCAGATTGAGAGAGAATTGCTCTGTTAGGGACATAAGGAACAATCAGATATATTATTTAAGAAACAATGTGCAAAGTATGAAGATGAGAATGCGTGGGACTATTCACTTTGTTCAAAGTCATGCATGGCTTGTATGACTAAGTTAGTGGTCCACCTTCAAACCAGCCTGCTTTTTAAAAATGAATATACAAAGAGAATCATGTGGAGAATTAAAAAAACTATTTTAACTTTTTACACTTAGAACTAACATCAATGATTATCAATATTGTTGTATGTCTTCCATTTTCTTCCAGTTGCTCAACTTGCTTCCTGTTGTAGATTCTCTCTTCCCATCCAGTGCAGCTCTACATTTTTCATCCTAAAGCAGCTCCTTGGTCTTCATATTCTTGTTTTTATTAGCATTTGGTAAACAACTTTTGTCGTGCATTCCCTCCACCTCCTGAAACGCAGTGCGGGGCATTAAGGCTTGGCAGTTTTTGTCTCTAAATTCTACCAAATATTCCTGTGGATCTTAAAATTTTAAATCTATCCTAAAAAAGATTGATCCATTACAGGCTAATGTTTCTCTGATTAAGAAAGGAATAATTTGATCTAAAAGTTTAGGTTTAAATAATCACTGGTTTCTATACTTCATATATGAATAATGACATGCTCTACAGAATAGCAACGATTTAGCATTTCCCATTACGTGTAAAGTACTAGTTAATCCTCTGGTTTCTATCGTTTAAAAATCTAAAATCCTCCTTTCACTTCTTTTTTCCGCTTTTTTCCACTTTCTTTTAATCTTTTCTTGACACTTGACTTTTGACTAACATATTTTACATTAAAAAATCCAACTATTTAACAAGCTCCCCCTTTGCATACATATCTGTCAGTTCTTTTCCTTCTACTTCTATATGAGATGGAACCCACATAAATACGATATCTTTTCTGGAATGGAATAATCAAATATTTCTTAAAATAATATATTGTCTTGAATATGATTTCTTGTTTTGAATGCTATATAGTGCAAAACCAAAATCCGAATTTAGTAAATCAATCTTCTCCATCTAGTTTAAAACTGTGAAATTATCACTTACTCTTGTAATTCATGCAATACCTATTCTGACAAAAGAAATTCAAACTATCCACCATTTTAGATGCATCTGTTTATACAACCATATATCCAGAATAGGATTTCCTAACATAACTCTTAAAAGCATCACTATTACACGTCTTCCATTTCACCAGACTTAAGTCAACCTTCTTAGAAAAAAATATTGAGCAACAACAGATAGCGGCACAAACAGACTTTAGAGCAGCTTCTTCTATAATAGGGAGGTAGTCTACCAATTAAAACATTCACAGTAAAATTTATCTTCTCATAAAGACACACAAAGAGGCGGAAAAACCGACTTCATCTAAATCACTTGTTACGCTGGAAAATAGGAAAAACAAGTAGCTCAACTTTACTTCAAATAAGTGTATTTTTGTTTAACCCCCCCCCCAAAAAAGATCCTCAATGATCTTGTTATAAAGGTAAAATGGTCATCCCATTAGCGGATCATCTAATTTACCTGCTCAAATTAAGGACAAATACACTTATTCTAAGTTTGACTTATTTTTAGATCAGGTTTTACAGCACAGGAGTTTATGTCTGGAATTTTAAAACACTAAGAGGACCACACTCAGGGATGGACTCTATTACTTCTAATGCTGTAAAGGCATCTGCCCCTCATAGATCTATGCATTTTCATTACATACCGTATCTTAAATAGTTTTAATAGAATATTAGAAGAAAACCTGAATAAACATGAAAGGTCAGGCTTGATGTTTTTCATTGGCATTGTGTTTCTAACAACGCTGTAGAGACATTCTTTGACTGAATCAGTCTTTGCAGAATAGTTTTGATCCAGCCACATTAGAGAGTTTAGGAGCATGTTCTGCTTGTTGTAGATCATGTCAGTGCAGTACAGCTCCTGTCTGGTTTAAGCCTGGCCTGTGATCAGAGGCGATTCTAGAGTCTGTGGGGGCCCCAAGCAAAAAATCCTAGGGGGCCCTACTGACCAGTGTTCATCACCGTTATGTTAGGTTATAAATAATCTGACACCAATGAAAAATGTATTAAATAAAACCTTTTTTTATTCCAAATGTTCTAAACATGAACAACCTTGTTATTTTGGAAAATATAAAAGAATAAAAGTAAAAAATAAACTAATAAATTAAAATAAATGTATAGTAAAATAAAAAAAAACAGTAAATTACTTTAAAAACCCAATATAAACTTTGTACAAAATATAAAGTATAGTAAGTGTAGTGAAATTATTGGGGTCCTATACTGCTTCCAGAATTGCTGCTTACGGGCCTTGGCTTGTGCAAATTCAGACACTGAGGCCGCATCCACACGAAGTCAAACCCTGGCCTAAACGCACAAATTTTTCACCAAACCAGCCTCTCATCCATACGAAGCCGGCGTTTCGGGGGTCTGTAAACGATCTTTTTTTTTATTAAGCCTTCAGAGTGGAAAGATTTTGAAACGCCATTTTCGCGTTTCCATCTTTAAGCTCTAACCGCTTTTTTTTTTTACACGCATGCGTCATAGCATCGCCTCTAAACACGCATGCGCGACACAGTATCACAAGCACAATGGCGCCGTACTGTGTTGAATGGTTGCTGCTAATGCTCACCCTGCTGTCGGGCTTACAACAGAATCTTCTTCTTCTGGAATATCTCCAGGAAGAACAGAGCAATATCGACGACATAGTTCAGCACCTGAATTTGACTGAACCACGAAAATGGACCCGCAGGGCAACCATGTGTAAATATTAGTGCGCATGCCCAACATTTCGTCGCCTATTTTTGCTTTGGAAACACTTACAGGCCTGGGATACATTTTGCAGCGTTTTCATGCATCCGTGTGGACGATCACATTTATTTTACGTCTCCGTCTTTACGACAAACGTTCTGGAAAATATTAGCGTTTCGTGTTCGTTTTGACTTCGTGTGGACGGGGCCTAAGTCCTCCAGATCCAAAGACCTTCGCACGCTATACTCTATAGAAATAAACGCCAGTCCTGAAAGTCTCTCTTGAGACATGGAAAATTAATAATTTTCCTTCAGCTTAGTTACATAATTGCTTTCCAATTTACTGAACGATAGGCCTACAACGTCACCCATTCGCTAGGCTACGTTCATTTTCATTAAAGGCACACTATGCAACATTTTTCAGTTAATTAATGTGTTCCATAACGTTATGGATGATTAAATGATTCATTTCAGGTTGAACAAAGGTATTCTCGGCCGCCCTGGTGGTCTGTGGGGGAAATACCGCACTTGCAACTGCAGGAGCACCGACCCGCACCCACAGGCTCAGAAGTCTCGTGAGAGTCAGTCTTGCTTTACGGCGAGAACTGCTACATGCCCCCAGTTAAAAGCATTCTCGTTGCTAGCACAGTGAAAATCTTTGTGCAGTTATGCTACGTTCACATCGGACGCAGCAAAATCGGGTCTGCTGCTTCATTTTTGCTGCTTGTACCAGTTAGTTCTGACGCGCGGCTGAAGCAGCTTTGCTGCTCTGGCTGCGCGGTGCAAAAGTGTGTCTGACGCTCGTTGGGCGGAGCTTCACTATCCTTTCTCTGCCTTGCAGCTATATTTGCTGTGATCAGTGGGAATAAAGTAGTTTTAATATGTGTTTAAGTGAGAAAATACACCTGAAAACGTAATCAGTGCCGTCAGTTCATTCAGATTATTATCCTGCCTTTAATATTTTTTCTGTCGGAGCCGCTCAGACCCCCACATACCAGCGGTGCGCGGACAGTAGGAATCCCTTCATCAGCAGCCTCTGGCCTGGTCGCCTCCTCGCGGTTCACCAAGACAGCTGGTAGGTGTTTTTCATCTAAATAATCCAAACTGCATATTCTGCCGGCAGATTTCTGCATTTTAAGTTAATTTAGGCGTCAATAAACTGTTTAAGAGGAGTGATCATCAGCGCTGTGTCTCTCTCCCTGCGTCAGATGCTTAAACGCGCCCGATGCGCTGCTTCAGCTGCTCAGACGTGCTGCGCCTGCTGCTCAAAATGCGCCGCGGGACCTTTTGCTGCGCCTTGACGTTACATTGCATGTAAACTCGCTGCTTCTGTCGCGCCAGCTGCGGTGTGAACGCAGCATTAGTCATTCGTTGCGTTCGCCTGTCTGCTAAGCTCAAAACAACCGCGCCTGGCTTGACGGAGAAACCAGGAGAACAGCTGTGCATATTTACGACAGTGCACTTTTACTTTCGCCCTCTGGGGGGAGCCTCGCTGGAAAATCAACACCAGTTGCATAGTGTACCTTCAAGGGAAGTCATCCACCTGGGCTGGGCAAGGCTGGATTTTGACTGGGCAAAGCCAACGTCAATCAACGTTCCATCCAATCAGAATTTTTAAATGCAGTTGTGCATCTCCTCAGTCACTATAGCGTTGCCACTTCATGCTCGCCTGTTGCTGTTTATCTACCGGGTGTACAGTAGCTGGCTCTCGGGGGCCCCCCAGCGGCTCGGGGCTCCAAGCAGTTGCTTGGTTTGCCTGTTGACAAGGTGCGCCTCTGCCTGTGATAAGGTGACTCACCTGGCTGTAAGGTATAGGTAGCCAAAATGGGCTTCAGCTTTGAATCCCAACCTGATGAGCAGACAGATCAGAAAATTCATGCTTCCACAAATTATGGCCAACCTGAAGCAATAGGACTGTGCCACCATTGTGTTTTAACATTGGTGTTGCTTTATAGACCATTCAACATCAGATGTAATAAAACATCTAAAAAGCCCCACTTTTGTCTCATCAGTTCAGACCGTTCCTCCAGGAGTTTCTTGGTAAAACTGAGCAGGCCTTTGTTTCAAGTCAGCAGAGGTTCTGATCTTGGAAATCTCCCATATTTTTCTTTTTTTGTATAACCACTTCATTTTATTTTTGAAACATGAACTGCTGCATCTGAGGCCTGTAGAGCTTTAGTCATCCAGCAACAATAAAGGTTCTGCTTTGAATTAGAGAAAATCTACCGTTTTGGGACGAATCAGAAGAAAAGTTAATCTCTTTCAACGTATGTTTTAGCCTTAAGAGTTTTTTGGGGGTTTAACATTCTCTAGTGTCTTTAGACAGAAACACCAGTTTGCCATTCTTCACATTATTAGACTGGTTATACTTAGGTTTTCACTTATTTAGAGAATATAGCTAATCAAAATAAACTTAGCAGCAAAAAGCCTTCAAATAAAATCACAAATTCAAAACATTTTGTTTATTTTATAGGACAATCTTTGTTTGATAAATCTTTTTTCTAGATTATCTGAAATATTTCACTTGGAACAATAAAGGAATAAACCTGTGTTTTAATTCTGTTCTTAAAATGGACACAAACACAGCTTTCTAGTGGATAGAACTTATTCCACTAAATTTTCAGTTGATATTCTGTCTGAAACCATAAGTCTTTACACATCTGTAATGAAATACAACGCAAGGTTTGTTCTAAAATTGTGGGGGAAAAAAATCCTGCAACTTTATTATCTAATAAAAGTTGGATATTAGTCCAGCTTTCATATCTGTATTCCGCTACTAAAGAGTTATAAAGAACATGAAATCAGCACTGATGTTGAAAGAATGCATGCAACTAGTGGAATACATTACCTTGCTTCCAGCGCCCTCTGTTGGTGGCTTCCTATAAGCACTCATTTCTATTGCTTAATTTAACACACGCAAACTATCTCCAAAGTACAAAACCAATTTTGTTTTACTGCAGCTTTATCGGTATAGATTACATCTTTTTCCAAATGGTTCAACTCTTTAGAAACAGTCCTCATGTCTATCATAATTATTTTGCTGCCAAACTTATTCATTGTCACCTTCGTCTGATGCCGAATTAAATCACAAAAGTAATATTTATATCCCCTTCAGATATTACAGCTCAGTACAAATCACTCAGATCCCCCACCCACCCCCAAAGGGAAAAAAACTAATTAGACAAACATTGATTAACATTTTTATTGTTCATAAGTCATTTCTGCACAAATGTTTACTAAAGAGAAAGAAAAAAAAGAAAAAACACAAAAGTGGAGACTGGAAGTTTATCTCCAACTTTGTTTTCTATATAGAATATAGCTCAAACTATCTTAGTTATAATAAAATCCTTCTTAGAATCACTGAAAAGAAAAAAAAAAATAAGCTGAGGGAGGTGAGGTGTGTGCATAGCTTATAACCACCTCCATAAGAGAAACTAAAATATTTAAATAAAGATTTAAAAGAAATTAAAAATGAGGTGATGATGTAAACCCAAATTGGGACTAAATTGTCAGTGGTTCACCCCAAACATGAGAAAAAGGACATAGAGCCGCAACACGATGCGGGAGAGACTAAACGGCTTAAAATGAGCCACGATGAAGAGGATGAAAAACTGGATCATTCAGGAAAGAAAAACGGTTCAAATACAGTTTTTCCTGTGACGTCGTTTCTGACGTTAACGCAATAAAACTGTTTTCAGATAAAAATCTTTATTCTAACACCAAAGCAGTGTTTTTATCCTGCAGTTAGAAAAAAATAAAATATTCCAAATAAGGAATTGTAGATAAATCTCCCCTTTAGAAACTAGACCTAAAGGGTGGAGGACTTTAGTGGTTAAAAAGCATTTCAGGCATTTTTAACAAATATTCTCTGAACCAAGAATTTGGCTGATGGGTGTTTGAAACGACGCTTCACCAAAAGATCCTTTATTTCTCTGTCCACAATCAGCAAAAGTGGATTTTTATTCAAACTAACTCCAAACTAAATAAGGCGATTCTTTGCTCCCAAGTTCAGCAGATAAAAGATTAACTAAAAACATGCTTGGAAATCTAGCAAGAAAAGCAAAAAAACAAAACCAGCCAGCTGGTTCTGAAAAAGATCACTTCCTTTCAATTTGGATTCTGATGTGGTATTTTTTGTTCCTGTTTCAGTCCAGTTTGTTCATTATTAGCAGTCCAGCTCCAGTAAACATCACAGGAACAATGTCGCTCCACCAGGGGGCAACAAAGAGCTCAACAGACCCTCTTCCAGATGTGAAGTTTTCTGCAGCTGGTTCCAATAAAGAGCCGAACAGTTTGTTCAGTTGAACTGATGGTCATCGTGCGTTTTAAGCCGAGCAGAACTGATTTGTTCCGATTAATCCTTCATGGAACTGAAGCAACAAGGCAGCAGCTTAGTGTTCAAACACGCAGCGAGTGGGAAAAACGGAGCTAAACTAACATCTCTCCTCACCGACACAAGCACTCCAACCACAGTTTTCATGGTGCTTTCGGCTCATTAGAGAGAAACTTAAAGGCACAGATTGCCCCGATCAACAGGGAGGAAAATATCAATGTTCATCATTAAACCTCTCTTACTTTTAGTGTTTGATCAAGGAGTTTAAACTCTTCAAATCTTTCTATTGTTGTCGATTCCTGTTTTGTGTTTGGATCCCTAACCAGCAGGATTACAGATTCTGCACCCATTTACATGCAGCACAGATTTCAGAGAAACGTCACAAACAATGATCCGTCTGGGCAGCAAAGTCAGACTTTTAGACAAACTGAAAATTCTGCTTCTTTATGAAAAAAAAAAATAAATCCTGACAAGAAAAAAGGTACAGATTCAGATCAGAGAGTGGAATAAAAATTAAAAGCTTATAGTGAATTTGACATTTTAACAGATAAATCAAGCCTGTTATCTATTATCTGAAGGTTTCCTTTAGATCTATTGCTTCTATTCAGACAGATTAACAGACATGTCATCCACAGGGAGTCTCTGGTCATTTCAGCTCGAATGGAAATGATTCAAATTAGGAAAATAAGAGTGATATCTTTAAGGTTGCAGAAAAGGCAATGAGGTTTACAAAACAAAGTGTGCAGAAAGCGCCAGAAGAATAGGAAATGGTGCAGAAGCTGAACAGTCAGACTCACTGAAAGAAGAGGCAGTCAGAGCTCTGACGTCCATCATGAATGGGTGACACACAACAAAACAAAACAGAAAAGAAAAAGCTGCACACAGTGAGAAACGTGTAATCAAAATGAGCTGATATGGTGAGAGGATGTTTTATCTAATATAAATGTCAAAATGTAGAACATCTAATTAAATCTTCCTCTCCTGACCTTTTTTTTTTTAACCTTTTTATTTTCTTTCAGAACAGGTTTCACCTCAGTTCTGTCAAAAAGCTGGAGACAAAATGATGCATCAGACACTTCTGAACTTCTTCATTCACACAAAGCAGGGAGCATCTTCCCTTCAACATCACAAAGAGGCAGCTATGACAGTGCAGACAGACACTGCAAACGAACTGGACATAAAGTGCAAACAGACGTGGTTTTTCCCTCTCATGGCGTCAGACCAGCTGAAGCTCCAGTAAAACCAGAGGCAGAAGGTGAGCAGGCGGCTGGTCTAATGGCTCTCTATCACCACCGGCTCATAGCCGCCGGCAGAAACCCTGAAAGGAGACAAAAAAACGTCTAAGACAGGGTGACGCATCCGGTCAAACTCTTCAAGTTCTGCTTGTTCATCAGGAGGCTGATGAAAGCAGGAGCAAACCATTACAGAAAACAGAAACTGGGATTTTAAATCCAAAAAGGAAAAAGGAATTTGTTATATCCAGACAAACAGATGGATGAAGCTTATCTAAAATTCAGGAAACACATTCAAACCTTAACTAAATCAAGTATGATAATATAAAGTCTGGTAAAGTCGTGTAATAAATGGTGACCTGGTCAGTTAAGTAGCAGAGGAATCGTCAGTCAGACGTTTTGGTGTAAATCAAATTAGCTGTAGGTCCTACAGGGGGAACAAAGACGAGCAGAAATAAAAACAGGAATAGTTTTTCAGGCGGAGGCCAGAAGCCGTTCTTTTCTGCTCGTATTTATCTTTTTCCTGTGTCTCAGTAGTTGTCATTAGATCAGGGTGTGTTGGGAACATGGGGCAATAGCTGGACCCTACAGAGGTTGGAGGTCTTTAACCTTTTAGAAGGACCAGGATCTGCTCCCGAATCCTCTGTAGGTCCTAGGTTCCTCCTGTTTGATTTCTGTTCAGATTTCTTGCTAAAAATATAAAATCTAAAATTCCCATCAAATGATTCTGCACATTATGTTTCTAACATCACCTATTCCAGGTCTGTGATTTTTTTTTTCAGTCCATCAGAGTTCTTATCCAGACTTTGGAGAAAACTTGTTTCCAGCTCACGGAGAATTAAAGCTTCAGAGATTAACTGCAGTAAGCTCAAACATCGGGTACATGATAATTATATAATAGCTGGAACTGATTTCAAATTGTCAGGAAATAAAGAGCCAGAAGTCATGAACTGAAAGAAAATTATTCATGTTGCAGAAGTAGTTAAAGAAAGGTACTGGTCATAAGGCATACACCTCCAGAGATTAGACAGCAGAACAATTTCAAATAAGGTTTTATTCTCCACTGGATCAACTTCTGCTTTCTGACCAACAGTTTAAAAGCAAGAAGATGAATCAGGATGGATGCAGAGAAGAGGGTCCACAGACGGTCTCACCTGTTTCCCAGCCGGATGGCGCTGAGCGCTGTGGTTCCATCTCTGCTGACGAACAGTCGCAGGTTACTGTCTGAAAAGCAAAAACACAGCAGAGAATGTCAACAGAGCTACAACTACCGCAATATTCAGCTGAATAATCTGCTGGAGCTTTCATTTTCTGATGGATGCTGTTATATCTGGCTACAATAAACACAGCAAACCGCTGCAAGTATCTGGGTGGGGATGCCCCTTTCAGCAGGGACACACTGTGGACATACACCCAGAGCTGGGACAGAATGCTGCACAGAATACCCCTGTGTTAAAATGGCCTAGTCAAAGTCCAGAATGTAGTCAAACAGAGAGGCTGTTTCTCAATATGTATACTTGTGCGTTCTCCCGTGCTCATGAAATTTCCTCAGCCTCGGCCCTAGTACTGTTCCAATTCACAAGAACAGTGAACGGAAAAAGTCCCCGGATGTTGTTCCTGCCCCTCCCTATTTACAGAGTATGCATCAGAGCAGACTTGTCCGTTCTTGAGATTGACAGCTGTCTCAGCATGCACTGCGGCGGCAGCAGCTTCCAGGTTAGCCCTCACAGAGCTCAGAATATTAAGTTAAAAATTCTCTTTTCCGTTGCTGCTGTTCAATAAAAGTAAGTTTTAAGATCATTTGAGGCGAGAACATTATACTTTTAAACGTCACTATATGGCCCATTTACTGATTTGATGCATAAAAAAATATATATATATTTTTTTTTAATCCGAAGTTGAAAGGACTGCAGCAACCAGTGGACCTCCGAGGGTAACGGCGGCCTGGTCTAAACATAGCCCGTCTGCGGCAGCCCTCTCTCGGCGTGAAGGACCGCTGGCTCTGATGGCGAGTGTTTTGGTTTATTTGGCAAAATTTTTATTTGATTTGTGTCCATCATTATTCCACCACTAAAAGAAAAAAGTAAGAATTTATCATTATCTAAAGACAATTAATAACAGGAGGTGTAATGCAGCTCTAGACTAGCCTAGCATGTGGTGACGTCACAAGTACTCTTCTGATCCAATTGACCCGTATTTAAGCTGCGTGCTCGCAGAGTCTATACTCTATTTGAAACCATTTGAAAAAGGAAGAAAAATCTTTTGAAAGGTTAAAGTCCAACTGATCTTAAGGCTTTTTACAGAGATAAAAATGTTGCTTGTTATTCCTGAGGGTCTAATGATCACTGCAGTGACCAGGTGCACATTCCAGCTCAGCTTCGAGAGTTTCCACCGTTAAAGGGGTGAACAAACGAGCCGGACCAGGTCGGCTCAAGCTGCATCAGGACGTCTTTTGTTTGAGCTCTGGGGTCCAAACTTGGAGTTTCATCATAGTTGTGACATTTGGTACAAACTCCAACCCTTCAGCGGTTCCAGTGCAAAAACTAAGCTGTGCTGCAATCAGTGGCTGCACCTCCTCAAACACACCAACACGAAGCTTCCCCTGCAGAGACCGCTGGGAGGCCCCTCTCACTCTACCTTCAGTGTTGTTGACATCTGCAAAGTTTTGGCTCTGGACAATTTTCTCCACAATGTCGTCGGCATCAATACGGGTGTCGTTTACCCAGGTGGGGTGACTCTCCACCGAGTCCTGCTTCCTCCTGAAACACGGGAAAACGATTGGTGAAAGTAGCAACAGAAATCTGTAACTCCAGGTTGGATGGAAGTATTTTCCCTCTATCTGTACCTGAGGGGTCGGTTTGGGGGCAGCACAGGTCGAGGGGGTCGTGGAGGTCTCTCTGGACGTCCGGCGTCCTTGTCGCTCTCTGGTGGCGTGTCAGTGGAGAAGCACAGTCCTCCAGAGGCGCTGCTTCCTGTGGAGGTATTCCTGCGATGCGTGAGGTCCGACAGGCTGGAGGAGCAGGAGTGCTCTGTGCTGTAGCCTGAGGGACAAAAGAGGAAATCAAAACAAGAAAACGTAAAAACAGCATGTTTGGCCTCTGATGATGACTTTTATTTAGCCTGATGTTTGTGGAGAAAGATTAGAGAAATCCAAATGTAGAGCGCCGTTTAAAAATAACCACACTTTCTATACATTTCCATCTTTTTTCCAGCTGCACAGGAACCCCTGATATCTAAATATTTAAACGAAGTTCCAATAAATTCTGAGCGACTTCTCAGAATTTAAGAATTGACCATCAGACCTGCTGGTGAATTTCCTACCTGAGATTTTGCTCTGCTGGCTGGCGTAGCTGGAGTTCCGCGAATGGCCGGACTGGAAAGCCTCTGCCGGACCAGACTGGTTCTGATACATCTCAGAGTCGTCAAGGAGACCTGAAGACAGCAGAGAAAGAAAACAGATCAGTCAGCTCCTCGTAGGCGGGAAGAATGAGTCAAAACATTTCACACAGATTAGCCTCCAGTCAATCATTTCGTTTATGTTAGCGGCAGAAGGAAGCAGAACTAGATGAGCTGTAATTCAGGGATCCAGAGTAAAATGTCTCTGTTCGGTTCTAACTGACCAATCGTCGACTCCACCAAGTTCACAATAAAATATCGAGCAATTCTACGGTTTTAAACTGAAACTGTTTCCTTTTTTTTCCTTTTCAAAACTAAAAAGTTTTTGTTTTTAAATCCATTGAGAATAGACAAATTTTATAAGGTTTCGTGAAATTTTTGCAGCGTTTTCAGATTTAAAATCCTTTGGGGAAAGTTTGTAAGTTTGATGATTGCATCCAAATTCATGTTCACTCTAAAAGGTATTTTTATAGACCTGGCCCACCTAATTAACCCACAAAAATGTTTGTCCACCTGAAATTGAGTCTGGTTTAAAAGCATAGAACATTTTTATGAATCCTAATCAAAAAGAAGCTTTATTAAAATCAAAACTACATTAAACCCAAGAAACCTAAGCTAAAAGTTGGATCCAAGTACTTAGCAAAACCTCTGGTTTAGACTTATTTTAAGGTTAAATTAATTTAAAAAAAAGTCAAAACAAATTGGTAAAGTTTAGAGAGCTGAAAATAATGCTAACAGAAAACACAGAGGATGTTAAAAGGCCTTTTCTCCTGCATAGCCTAACCTTCCTGGTCAAACACCAAAGGCCCAAACTCTGCCTAAACCGAGCATTTCACAAACTGGGAGCTTGATCTGAAACCTAACTTGATCTCGGAGCAGAGTACAGCAGCATAAGTTTATAGTATTTAGAGAAACGTGACACTCTGAAGTGTGAAACCCACCCGAACTGATGATGGAGGGCCGAGGCTTGGAGGCCCGGCCCAGAGAGACGCCTCCGGCTGGCCCGCTTCCCTCAGCTGTTCCCTCCCCCTTACAGTCCAGCTGCAGGGTGTGTTCCCGTCCTGGGACAGAGATGGACTTTGCTGTACTTGGAGGGCTGCAGCAATGGGGGAAATAAAAAAGCAAAATAAAATAAATGATGCAAAACGGTTTTATCAGTCTGGAAGAGATTAAAGGGAGCAGAAAGTGCTGCAGTGCTTAGCGGTGCCCCACACGATAAGACTGTCTTCACCGACTGAAGGAAAAAATGAGTCATTGTTTCAACAAATACTTTAAGTTTACAAAGAAAATATTTCAAGGTTTTAATCTTCTCACACAAGAACCTGAAAAATCAAACCCTACAGAAGAAATATCAGAAAGACTGGATGTATTTTTTTGTGAAAAGATGAGCATTGATACCGCCTAAACCGAATAAAAAGGACCAGAGCTTTAACCAGGAACAGTTTCTGCTCCTTCAAAGGGCTCAGAGAATGATTCTATAGGGTATGTGGTGCTGGTCCTTAAGGTCTATGAATAGGGTGTGTAACATCGGTTGAGGAGGGGCAGGCTCATGGCTCTCTGCTGAGGTCCCGTCCAGTCAGCGGCCCAGCAGTCGACACATCATACCGCCACAAAAAAAAAAATAAATAAAATGTGTCCTCCTTTTCAAGAACCCAAATCTGGTCACCATAGATATACTAGTATTGCTATCAACAGCTTAGCGACAAACTAATACTAACAGCTTTTGGTTGTGGTGGCCTTACGGCCAGAACAGCCCCTCAGTTCAGGAAAAATAAGTTTAGTCTTGGGTAAAATGCTTAGAGCAAATGAACAGCCGAGCATCAAACTTTGCAGGGATCTTCTGATACACAAAAATAATCCCTGCCTGTCGAGTCAGGAAGACTGTGAAAGATTTCCCCTTACTCTGTGCAGCCTGGAACACTGCATTACCGACCGTGGTTCTGACTCATTTTCAATAGAGAAACTGCCTGCTTTGTAATTCTTGTAGAAATAAACCCAACTGTAGGCTAAACAGCTAAACTTGTGTCCTACATCTTCCTCTATTCATGCTCTTGGTCCAGTGAACCAGTGGGCTGGTCTGTATGTCAATTTCGGGCGTGACAAAAGTACAGGCCAGATCACCTTCATGCCTTCACCTCTAGATGAAGCTGCTGTGGATCCTTCTGGACTCTCCAAAAGAATATATAAGTATCTTCTTTAACACAAGTAGCATGGTTTCATCATTCAAACCAAAGCATTTTAACAAGTCACAGACACAGGGAGAAAAAAAAAGAAAAAAACTGAATTCATGTTGAGCTTACGTTTTGAAACAGGGATCTCCAGAAAGAAGAGTCATTCCGATGATCACCTGTAAGACGTGAAACAGAAAAGTCTCTTTAAACACAACAGCTCAGATGAAGAAATATCACTTTTCCCATTCCGATAGATTTATCCTGACCTCATCGAGTCTGTTTTTAACGTGTTAACATATTTGATGAGATTCGATTATGCAAGGTTTATACTCTCCACTGAAATAAAATTTTTCTTAGAAGAACAAAAGTCAAAATAGTGCGGTTTTAAATTTGTAGATGTTATTCCAGTGACAGAAAGAATAAAGCTGAACTGGTAGAGCCTGCAGGAATTGCCCATTAGACCCACTGAGGTGTGGCAGAAGTGGAGAAGCAGGCCCATTGCACTGGTTCAACAATTATTACAACAATATAGAATAAATAGCTTTTAGATGTATCTCATGTCAAAGACAAAATGTTCCTGGATTTGCACATCATGTCAGAAACAAACTCTTGTTCCATGACTGATCATCTCACCCTTCCACGACCGATGGTTTCAAACACATTGCACTTTACTTCTTTACTGTAATTTACTGTAAGTTAATGAACTTGCATGGTGTACTGCTACTGTTTATTTTGATAAACAGAAATACTGGAAGTACAGTCTACTTCACTGCTGTTTGGAGTGGAGTTCCCTGTCTAATGCTACTACAATGTGCATTTATTTTTTGTTGTGTTGCTTTATAGTATTATACATATTTCATAGACAGATGTAGCTTATTATTGCACATAAATATCAAGTTCTAAAATATATATTTTTTTATTCTTAGATTATAAACTCTACACATATATCTTGATATATATGTATAATTGTCCCTAAAAGGAAAATGGTGAAGATAAGTGCATTAGTCCATTTCATTAATGAACCAATATTTAGTATTTTATATTCTATAATTTAAATAAATGTTATATTTAAAGTTATGATAAGGAAATTATTAAATTATGAATTCTTTTTTGAAAAAGCAGTTATTCTAATAGTACAGTGACTGAACTAATAACTAAATTTTTGTAAACAAGACCCGTTACTTTTTTTAAGTAACCTTCCTTACACTTAAACCAACAGGCTGAGTCTTAACTAACCGGTGTTTGTTTAGCAAAAAAACGATCGACTAAAAACGTCTTGCAAAAAGAGGCGGGTGGAGAAATTTCCAGAGATATTCGTCCCTACTTGCAGCTAAAGGAGGATAATAAGAGGTAATGCATACACCACCACTTTTAAATATTTATTTGCATTGATTCAAACTCATTCAAACATTTTTGTCAGATATCTAAAAAAAACACATTAACATTTGAGCCTATTCTAAAGTTTAACCAGAAACCCAGCCTGAACTCTTCTGTCATTTATAATGTTTTATACAGCCTCAGTCGTCTCCTTGCCTTCAGTATGGAGTTGTCCTGCCGTGTGTTCTTGGTGTCGTATCCTTCCAGCAGACAGCAGCGAACCGTAGAGCCAGAACCGGCAAACTCGGCCATGTTGAGGTCTGTGAAGCCCAGCTGAGGGGAGAGAAGAGGAGTTTGAACTTAGTTAATTGCAGATTCACTAATGGAGGCTTTGAGCTGCATCTATTTCAGGCACATGCTGAGAAAAACTAAGAATCCTGTGACACCCAGTGTTTAGCAAGCTGAGTAACCTCACTTTAACAGCAACGTTTCAAGTTTTAGTTTATGACAGGGAGCAAAAACCACACGGCAGTCTTTGTAGATATAGCACCGGTTTATTTTTAACATTATTTTTGTTTTTCTTTCTTAAATCTGGAGCTTCTTTAATTTCCAGAATGACTGGATCTGATGAGCCATTACTATATACTCTATATGATAACACTTCTGGTCACTCTAGAGCAGTAAACTATGGTCCAAGCTCCACCCACACCAAACCTGCTCCATATTCTGTCCATGATTGTTTTGGTTGTTTTAATTCACGATTGTCCAGCCTCTAACATCGGATCTGCATATCAAATCAAGCCTCATCTACCTCATAGCAGGTGTGGACTTGGACTTGATTCTTGTCAAACTTGAGTAAAAGATTTGATGACTAGACTCGTTAGGAAAATATATCAGAAAAATGACTTGAGTCTCGAATCTAACTGGAAAAATAATGAATTTCGATCAGATTTCTTTACTTAAAATGGATTCATGTTCTTATTAAAGTCAGAAATAAGGTTGGAGAGTGCTCCCAAGCTGCAAACTCTTAGCCCACTTCAGGGCTTAAAGCCTTTGAGGAACAAGTTGAACATTTAGAAAGCATATGTACGACTTGTGACTACACATGCTAGATTTACATGGCTAAGCAGGTACATCACAGAGCTGAATAAAAGAATTGGGTGCTGTGATGTCGACGTTCTCTGGAACTCTGAATGCTTAGGCAGACCAGATGAAGGTTTCTATGCTACCAGCTATTAAATAAACCCTTCCCCTTTCAGCATGACTGTGTACTAGTGAATAAAGCAAAAATCGTGGATGAGAGAGGCTGACCTGGATAAGCTTGACCGACCTGCAAAGAGTTCAGAAGTAATAACTAGTCTGTTGATGTACTGAACTACATCTCTGTCGCTCTGGGATGAACAACCCGCCTCCTCATCATCTGCAGCTGTTCCAAAACGCTGCAGCCAGTCAGTAACAGACGCAAAAACAAAACTCCCAGATTTTCCTCCCTTTACCAGTTGCCTGCACATTTTCTGATCATTTATCAGACTTTACTTTTGGTTTCAAAATTATTTTACAGTCAGGCACCTCCTACCTCTCAGCTCTGTTCCCAGCAGAACTCTGAGGTCCGGTAACCCGGAGCTTATTGATATTTAAGAGCTCCGTCTGTTGCTGCTACCAAACATTGTAAGGACTTTCCACTCTCTCCAAGGATGGCCAATACTTGAAATTTAAAATAAAGACTGCCTTTAATTCCTATTGAACAGAAGAATCTTCTTTGAACTATTATTTTTATATTTTCATTTAATATTATTCCATTAGCTTTACTGTAAATGTAAAACTATGTTGACCAATTTGTTTTGTTCCTCATATAACCCTGGACATTACATTGGTAACTATGCTCTTTCTATATATACAGCCTGATTAACGATCTAAGAATGAGACGCTTGGTGCAAAGTTTAAAACTTCTGACCTCTGAAGTGTAGGTCAGGAGTTTCTAAATTCCAGCGCTGCCACAAATAACTCAGATAAGACCCTCAAACACCCCCCCTCTACTCAACTTTAACCCTTCTACTGGGTGGAATCGGCCCATTATACAAGCTGTACGTGATGTTATTCCTAATCAAGTGGAACGTTCCCATTCTTCATTCCCCAGGTTTTCCTTTCTGTAGGGGAGCTTCTGTTTTCATAGGTGCATGTTTAAGGAAGCCAACCTCTAAGGAGGGAAGTGGAGTAAATTTAACTAGAGGAAATCTAAAAAGAGAATAGGTAAAAACAGAGGAAGCAGTTCCTGTCATGCAACATTGTCCGGTTATAAAGAAAACAGTGGGTTTGGGTTCACGAGGGGTTTGACTTGGCTGCGCTGAAGAAATGTGACTCATCCGTTAAGAGCCGATACGGTCGGAGAGTTGCTGCCAGAATGTTTCCCCCTCCAGCATCCAGGCACAAGTGGGCACAAAGGGGTTGGGTTATGATTCATGTTTGCACCCAGATGGAGGATTTACTTGTCAAAGCGAAGCCAGAAATGCTAATATTTACAGGACAGGGCATTACGGCTTACAGAAACTGACACACAGTCATCTGTAACTGTTTCTATGTGTTTATAGAAGCAAGAGGCAGACATAAGCTCTTACCTTCGTGTACGCTTTTCCTCCTTTCAGTTCCTGCAGGGAGAACAGGAAAGACTATAATGAACCCAGTGATTCACTTTTGATTAAGGTGGCCTCCAATTACAGACCTCAAATCAAAAGAAAAGCTGAGACCACACACACACACACACACACACACACACACACACACACACACACACACACACACACACACACACACACACACACACACCACCTGCTGTGGAGTTTAATGAACAGGTTGAAAGATTTAGCATCTGCACTTAAGTATCTGCAAAGAAAATAGCTCCAGATCTGTTTCTTCTAAACTGGAAGACAATATTTTGATATTTCACACCAAACGTAGGACAAAAACTCCCAATATTTGCAGACAGGAACTAAATGAGGAGGAGAATGCTAAGGAACGCTAGGGAAAAGAAGGTTACAATAAGAAGGCAATCTGAAGATTAGGTCAGTTAATCAGTAATTGATCAAGTAAATAAGAAAAGAATACGAATCCTAAAAAAGGGAGGGACATGAGTTATAGGGAAAAATGAAAATATCAAGCATTTCTGGAAAAACAATCCAAACTCCAAACTTTTTGAAACTGCATGGGATTTCATTCCTGTAGTTCACAGATAGTATTCAAACACCAGTCATATTTTAAGTAAATGCACACACATATATATGCATGTGGCCTGCATGCTTTGACTAGCTGCTTATAAATCCTAAATCCTTTTTCAAACAGATGGGGAAAAACAGCCGGTGAGTAATGACACCTGCTTTAGAGAGAAAAAGAAAGTCAGCCTGTGAGAGATCACGCTTCAGGAGTCGTACCTTCCTGACGGACACCCTGCAGACGGATGGATCCAGGACTCCGGTGTGGGGGTTGGCGCTCATTTTTGACACAAAGGTGAACCTCTTCCTCCAGCGGACACAGTTCTCATGAACTTCCTCCCTGCAGGAAAGAAAGAGAACAAAAACATCTGAGGAAATATTTTAAGTGTAAAGAGAGGACAAATGGTTCTCATTTTGAAGTAAAGAAAAAAAAACCTTTTGCTTTCAAGTTGTTTTCAACATGTTGAGTTCACTTTGGATCAAACTGGGACTGGAAATCAGATCATGACTCAGTTTTTCATACCAAGCTGAGACCCACAACTTCTAAACACATCTGATAAATTTTATTGATTTGAAAGCAGATTTTAAAAGTGCAGATTCCCAACATTCTGTCACATTAGTGAAAGACATTGACTTGTGTGGACCCCTGTAGAATATAAAATCCTGCGAGCCACCTTTAAGCCATCCTGATAAATGGGAAGTGCTCAATCTGTAGGAAAACAAACCACTTCACTGGTTTGTTTGCTTCTAAAAACAACTACTGGTCTGATCAGCAGGTCCACAACTTCCTGCAAACTGCTGCTGCTTTACTGGATCCTCATGTGGAAAATGTGACATACTGACTGGAAAAAAGAAAAATGTGATTTTCTGTCATCTGATAACCTGAAAGCAAGAAACCGAACCTTGAACTGTGTCTGTTCCACATTATCTGAACAGCTTTGGTCAAACATTTAAAGCCAAAGCAGAAGATAACAAAGGGCAGCATAGCATGTTTAGTTTGCTGTGCTCTACATGCTTACAGCTGCTAACCATCTCTAAGCAAAAACGTAAAACACGCTTCAGGAAAACGGCCAAAAAGAAGTAGGGTGTAACAGATCTAAAAAAAAAAAAACTTCAAAGAGGCATTTCAATTTATGTTTACTTTTAGTAGATTTAATAAAAAGTGTCAGAGCAAGTAAACAAAAACCACAGAATTGCTGCATGTCTCTAGAAGGTTTTGAAGATTTGAAAGGGGTTAAAAGGAAAAAAAAGGGATAACACAGTCTTAAATCGACAAAGTCCAAATAAAATCTAGTTCAGTTTATTTTTATACAAAAAAAAAAAAAGTTAATTACAATAAAGGCCACCTTACAGCACTGTCCGAGTAGTACGAGACCGATCCAGAAAACAATATTCAATCCAATCATTTACACAGGTGCAGTCTAATCAAACCCCAAGTTTTGGATGATATATGGCCTGTACTTATATAGCGCTTTTTTAAGTCATTAAAAAGTCTACATTGTAGACCAAGCTGCCTTGGGGCTCACTGAAAGAATCTTGGCTGCCTTACACTGGCGCCACCGGGCCTTCTGACCACCATCGAGACTGAAAGGTAACCCTCCAGTTGCAGGGCAAACTCCTCCATCCGACGTCACTGTCGCCCGTCTGGATGCAAAACTGGTATATTATCTTGGGGTGCATCAAGTCACTGGGTTCCCAGTAATTGCATATCCTAGAAAAGTATGTGATAACACTGGAAAGAAACAACTTTCTTTCAACAGGAAGAACCAGAACCATGAGGAGAGTAGAAACAGCCCACCTACCCTCCAACTTTAGCCCAATCAGCATCAAGCCTGCCCATCCCGTCTCTTGAAGAACATTTCTCCAGGCCAAAAAGTAAATAAAAAACGTTTTTTTTTTTTTGCATAGATTTGATCTTTGGAAGTTATACAAATGTTTTTTATAGTTTTTCTAACAACAGTTTTGAGAAAATTTTCATTTAAAGGCTGTACTAGGATGAGCCAACAAGCGATTTGACTGAGCTAAATGTAACCACACCATGCAGTCAAATTTTAGTCAAAATCTATAAAGTTTCTCCATTTTTGAAAAAAAATAAACACAAAAAAAAACTAATAATTACATGTTCAGTTTTCTTTAATGTTCCTGTGTTGCCACAAACTACAGTTTTGAAAATAACTGTCATTATAGCTAAATGCTGGCTGTTAAAAAGCCCCATGATTTCAGTAAATGACCCGTCAGATGACAAAGCATAATACATCATTCGAACGTTATCGTTTTAAAATGGCCAACAGTGAGAGTTCAAGTCTTTTATTGGATTGTCTTCCCCATGGAGTTGTTTAGATGAGCTGAATGTTTCTGGAGTCACTAAAACCTCCAAGATGCCTTCGTAATTACGCCGCGTGTCAATCAGAGATGGGGGCAGCATGAGAGATGCAGCATCTTCGGGTCAAAAGTGAAATCAAAGCGTCCTCAAACCAAACATCACTGTAACCACGTTCAGATTGCATTCTCATGACGCTGTGGTCAGAAACCTGAAAAGGTCAACATGTTGCTCAACGCTGCAGAAATTACGGTGCAAGACCAAACATTGTGTTGAAATATAGCCTGCTGAGGTATTTATGGCACCGTCTGCCATTCTACAATCAGATACAGCTTTCAAAGAAAGGAAAACAATACACAGAAACTGCATTTTTACTGTATACTCGGTATTTTACAATATCACAGATTGTTTTCTTCCATTTTTTGGGGCTGGGTAGAGGCTAAGCTCTTCCACCAGAAAATAGGACAGTCCAACAGATATTTCTCCTGAGGCCTTTTACACAAACAGAAATATGACGTATTATTATTATGGTGAGCTCCAGCACTCTGACCCTAGTTCTTCTTGCTGCTGTTTGCAGAGAAACAGAGAAATGTGGAACTGAAGTCTTTCGTGCCGGTGCAAGGATTTTCTAGTTAACCACTTGAAAGTTTGTTTGTGTGGCTCTTTTTTTTATTATTATTTACATCCATCATCTAACCACTCATCAATGCAGGGCTGCTTTCTCCTTGTGACTCTTCCATACCAGATGTCCTGTTTTCATATTTCAGGCGTACCATATTAAACAAGCTTGATATTTTGAGACGCATCATGCTTGAGGTTAACATGCTATTGTAATATGTATCCAGTTGGGCAACAGATACTCACATTGGAGACTAAGGACATTTCTCAGAGTCAAAGAGTGATGGAAGCACAAAGGGGACAGAGAGGAAACATGAAAATGGGCTGATATCACATCTGAGATGATCATCTCAATATTTCCCAATATTGTTGCCATTGCAAGATTTTCCTGTTATCTTTCTCCAGATTCAGATGGATAACAGTTGTTCTATCTAGGTCTGTGCGGGATTCATTGATTCAAGGTATGGAAATAACTGTTAGTAAAAGTAGCACAGAAACACATTTGATTAAGGAATCAGTTGTGAGTGAGAGCTGGAACTTCACAAAAACAAAAAAAAGCACCAGATTCATAAGAAAAAAAAAAAAAAAAACAAATACAGACGACTTCAGCTTTTCCTCAGTGTTGCAAAGCAAATATGAAAGTGTAAAAGGCAAAAAAGATAGTTTGAATAGACTCTAAGGAGAGTAATTATGACTAGTCTAGTGCAGCTGCTCCAAACACACCCTTCCCCCCCTTCAAGTTATTCATTATCCACGAGCGCTGCCCCACATGCACAGTTCTAACTCCTAATTTCTCCCTAAAGCCACAAATCACAGAGAAATCATGAGACGACGCCATTCGCCATAGTTTTTGATTTTATATCTGCAGATCTTAATAACAAGAAACTGAAAAAATATTTTTTTTCTTGTGGTGTTTTTTGCATTAAAGACTGTTGAGGAACTTAACTTAAGGATATGTATTCCAAGGTATTGTATTCCCAGCTTGGAAGTCCGTTACAGAGGAAGGAAATATAATCATGATAAGATACAGGCTTATTTTTGTCTTCCATTTCTTATAACAGTTTTTTTCTGGAGCTGAAATAATCATCCAAACTCTCTGAGAGTAGAGCTTGTGGTAATTACAATAACATTTTTTTTAATTTATTTAGCTTAAGATGACATTAACTATGACTATGGTCTGGGAATTTACAAATAATAAAAATACATAAATAAAATCTTTAAAAAGCCGTTAAGACCAGAAACAAAAGACAGAGTCTTAAACAGGCCTGATAGAAAATAAAGGGACGTGTAATTCCCCTCATTTGGAGAGATGTTTGATGATCCCTAATGCCATGGAAACAAGTGAAGTTCTGGGAAGAAGTTTATACCAAGCAGCTCGCACACAGTCCCAGGTCTTATCAGGAGCCCCGCGCTTTCACTCTCTCGAGCGTGTCCGCCAGAGCGTTCCCGAACCACATTCCTCAGTCCAGATGTCTTTGTTCAGGCTCCATGGAAACCTCACTCTGAAATCCAACGAGGTGCTGCCAGCAGCTCCGAAGAAGAGGACCAAGCACTCACATCTACCCTTTATTTTTCAGCTTTCCCCCTTCTTTAATGACCCATTTGCTGTCAGTGTCAGAGGAGATTGTGTTGAAAGATTTATCAGCGATCACGTATTTGGAGGTCTAAGGTGGTTATCCAGAAAAAGGCTACAGGGATTCACTGTGTAACCTAAGGTGCTGTGCAACAGTATCAATTCATCTTTCATTTCGTCACATTTCCTTCCAAACAAAGCATGATTTGTTCATAATTAGACCTCAGTTTCATCAGACCCTGATAGGCAATAAATTAACTGAAAGAATTGCTAAATATTTAGATCTAATTCCAAGATAATAGTTTAATTAAGGTATTGCAATAGTGATTAAATTAGTGGGAAATCCTTTAGTTTTGTTTTTTAATGGGCCTGGCTTGATTAAAACTGAAGGAGCAACCTGTGGTGGAGCAGTCTGGAGATTTCTTCCTATTGATGAAGAGGAATTGTTCCTCCTCTGAAGAATGAGATGTGTCCCATCTTCCAGTACAGCCTTGCTGACAGCATGGATAAGTCCCAAGTTACACAACCCCTTTATGTCTGTCTTAACTGTCTGTTAGAGTCTTGGTTTCAGACCAAGAAGGGCATGAAGTTATTCTAAGAGCCAGTCTTTAAGAGATAAATGCATTTTTGTAACAAAGGAAGTAAGACTTTATAATGTTTTCATAATGAAGTTTGAGAATCTAGTTTAAGTTTTATTTAAAAAAAATAAAGAAATAAAATGCATGTAAACAAACATTAATGCAATTGAAATTCTTGTCTCCACCAACAGCAAAACAGAAGAAAAAAAATCACCTATATTTCTTTCTATATTCTTTCCAGATTTCTTGTTATTCTGTATCATTTAAGAAAAACAAATGTCCCACCTTTGTATCCAATTATATTACTAAATTTGGACTTTTATTTTTCAATTTTTACATAAGTAAAGGACATCAATCTGCACTTTCAAAGGATCAAAAGATCACACGTACTTTTGACACATCTGCACCAAACAAATTGGTATGTAGACACCACCGAATGGTTACTATGGAGACCTGAAGTCTCCATGATGCCGGTCTTTGCTCTAGTTCTTAAGCAGTGAACTTTAGAGATTTATTTTACATCCCTGAAGTCTCCCCCTGACTGTGTGTGATGCCAAGATAAATATAAGTCCTTGTCTAGCTAGTGGCCAGAAAATGGGCCTCTGTGTCACACTATTTGTATACCCCTGGGAAACAAGAGGTCATGTTCAACCATTTAGTAGTTTTGATGCTTCTTTCACAGAATAAACAAAACAAGTCATTTTAAAGCTTGACTTTAATTTTGTGTTGTGTTTTATTTGATCAAGATCACATCATTGCTTGAAAAATGAACTTGCCCTACTTTTTTCATACCAGGAGTTAAATAATGTAAATAATCGTCTGTACCATGGAGATTTCTCATAAACAAAGCAAATTTAACATGTTTTTTTTTTCCCCTATAGTTTTCTCCATTGGTTTCAGATTTGGCTGAATTTCTAGAGGATAAGTCTCCTCCAATCATGCTCATTACCTTACCCTCTTGAGACCAGAAATAGGTGAAACTAGCTAGAAATGATTTTTGCTTAACAGAAGAGTGTTAAAATTAAAGTTGCCGCGATTGAGTCCTTCCTGTGCCTTTGCCTCAGACAACTTAGCTCGTAAAAATATTAGCTGTTAGATGTTTGGCTTCCATGTTAACAAACACAGAAATAGAACAACCTGATCAAGTAAAGAAATTAGTCCTACAAAATGACAATAAAAATTTGTCTAAATAAGTCCAAGTTATTACCGCCTTGAAGAGCCACACTGTTGTTCTGCAGAACACAGTCCTATTGCAGAGTAAAAGGGTCTAAAATCAAGACTAAAGTGACAGTAGATGAACACTGAATAGGACGAGTGTTCATATGAGTAGATCTGATGGGTAGGAAAAAAAAACAAAGCAGGACATTGTCCTTCACAATGAATATAACCTGCAGTTGATGCTTTCATCGCTTTGGAAAAGTAGCTGAGGAAATGAGCTTCGAAAAAGAGAAGTGATCTGAGCAATAGTTACAGGAATCACATCTATTAAACATTTATCAGTGATCTTTAATCTGAAAATAAATCAAATTAAGGTTGCCTGTACTCCAACTGTAAGATATTTGTTTGGACTGAAATGGAGGGAAATGAACTCTCCTCCATCCGATTAGCCTGACGGTGATAAACTAGAACCCAGCCTGAACCAGCGATAAGTAAACCTGCTGTCTGTGATGACCAATGGCCCCCATCGGTCCCCAGCATGTGATGACTCATCTCAGCAACCAGGCGCTCTGGGATCCTTATCTACTATCCTGGCAGCTTGGAAAATCTGGGGCTGCAAGAGAAACACAAACAGGGGCCTGACTGGGTCGGGCTATGTTGAGATAAACGACACAAGAGTGGAGCGCAGCGGATGTAACATCAGGACAGGAGGAGAGTCTGTAAAGATGTTCCTAAACCTTATAGGGACAGTCGTCCATTAAACAACCCCGATACACATAGACAGAGACAGAATAAACTTCGGTCAGTCATCACTATGAGACAGTAACTACAGATTATTGCTCTGAAACTTAACGGGACAGTAGAGCTGGGCGATATGGCGATATATATCGTGAGGACGAGAGAAACATGTCTATCGTGACCTTTCTCCTCTATTTTTTCTATCGTGATAAACTTCTTTATTATTACTGCTAATATACATTTTAATATAATCTGTTAATATAACATTTTGCGTTTTTGCTATGCAAACTCTAAGTGTATATAACGAAAAAAAAAAGAGAATAAAAAGATAATGTGTAGAGAACGTGGTTTTGCGACACTACACCGCTTTACGTCACGCGGCTTTGCACCATACGTTTGCGACATTACTGATGGAGGGAGCCCGTGAAATTTCTTTCTGGCTTGAAAAAAAATGAATGATGGACACCCAAGAAGATTTTACCGTTAAAGCAGAGCTGCCTGGCTTATATGCTAGTTGTCGGGCTTAAGTGGAGAGAGAGGTACGCAGTGGTGCGACGCATTATGCGTTGACTACGGACATGTGGATGAGTAGAGCAACACAGCCTTATATGAGTCTCACCATCCTTATCACGGACTGGACCCTCCGCGCTCGGTGTCTACAGACCGTGTACTTTCCTGAGGACCACACCGGAGTGATGCTCGCCCAAGGTATGAGCCTGACATTGCTATGCACTTTTGTACGTTCGCTAGTTTTACTATTATTGGTTTTACTAATATGCTTACACCAATGAACTGTGTGCTTTTACAGCATACGCATCCATTACTGGACCTCACTGATATTATAATTTATTCTGAAGGGGGGAAAAGTGAAGGCTACTGCACCTGTGAGTGTTGTGTTTACACACAAAGGTGCTGTAGCATTCACTTTTTCCCCTTTAGAGTAAATCATACTGTGTGTATTAGTGTGTACTGTTTGTTATAGTTTGTTGTATAGTACTGTTGTGTTCCATGTTTTTAAACTGTGCAGCACGTTTCTCTTGTGACTGCTGAAAAATAAAGAGAACAACTGAAACACCCATAATTGTGGTACAGGTCGTATGATGGATCACATTTTTAACTACACTGACACTCCTATCCAGTAGAACATGTGGGCATTTTAATTAATGTAGTTATTACCAGTGCAGACACATTTCTTCTTAAATAGGCGAGGCGCCTCCTAGTGGAAAACAAGGTAAGTGAAAGACAAGAGAAAAAACTGGCCTTGGAATTTTATAAAATGTCAATAACAAATGAATATTAAATGATTAATTACTGCAGCGCAATAGCCAAGATTCTATACTGTTCACTGTCATGGCCGCAAATTGCATAACTGGTGTTCTTGGTTTGGGGTTGGGATTCTCATATTAGGAAACAAGATGATGGGTAAAAAATAGGCGATGAAAGATTTTTTTCAACCCTGTCCATCTGACGGACTATGAAAACATAAAATGCAACATCAGTTGTGGTATATCGTGATATATATCGTTATCGTGATATAAAATAATCCATATCGTGATATAGTATTTTTTCCATATCGCCCAGCCCTACGGGACAGCATTATATTTAAACAGCTAGATGAACTTCGCTTTAGTTAACAACCACAGCTTATGTACCATCACTGACTACCTGTTGTTTTTTGGTTTTACAAGCAAAACAAACAGCAAATCAAATCAACCATTCACACCTATTGCATTTCAAGCTGTGAATGCAAAAAACAAACAAACAAAAAAACTTATAAATCCTAACCTACCCCATTAAATGGTAAGGCTCACAACTTGTAACTGTGTGTAACTGTGTGTTACCATTACATCAATATGTAGTTAAACCAAAGGAAAGTTTCTGAAACTTTTTTTGCTCTATGAAAAACAAGTTTAGGCAGTTCTGATGTGAGATTGATAACAAGATGTACAATATAAAGGGGTTATTGGAAATCTAAGTGTACAAAGTGGTCATTGTGGTAATAATACAGTTTTTTAAAAGCACAAGTCCAGGATTAATTGTGATCAATACCATAATGGCAATTTAAGTAATAACATGTCTTATTAACAAACTATCCAATTGTTTCCCTCAAAAGAAGAAAAAAAAAAAAGAAAAGAAAAACTTACAATTCAGCTTCTCCTTAGTCCAACAAGTCCATGAAATCTGGAACTCAAAAATGTTCAATTCTGCAATAGGAAAATTTCACAGGCCGTCAAGACTGTTATATTTCTGATATAATTGCTTCAGAGGAACCATGTCATCCAAAGTACAAAGATTTACTTGGAGAATAGAAAGGTTAAATTTCCTAGGAAATCCCCCTTTATGGAGGAATTTCAATCTGAATACCTGCTCAGACACTAGCCGGTCCGGTCCAAAACAGCGAGCTCACCTTCCCTTACGCACCATCAAATCTCTAACGAATGAAAAACTGACGAAAACAGGAAACAGCTGCTGAAAAAGCAGGTTGTCCCGGTCCATTCCTGACAAGCTCTTGCTAACTTTCTGGGATTCTTCCTGTCTTTCATTTTGTCCCACCCTTCGTCTCACAGGACTGATGTTCAACTCGAAGATATAGGAAGACTTTGGGAAAACAGATACTTTGTTTCCCAAGTTTAACACTGAAGGACAGAAGATCTTTGGGGACAGATGGCTTCCTGATAGTTGTTTCCACTGAGTCACATCCGACAGGGATGAAACTCCTCAACATGCTGTATAACTTTGTGCCAAACCTCCAAATCCATAGAAGAAAGTTAATCTTTGTATGAACCTCTGGATTATCTGATTAAATGCTTCCATGTTTTATACATACAGAAAAAAAAATATTTTTCCTGATAACTGCCATAGGTATGGGCTCACTTTCAAACAATTGGACCAATACCATTCCCACATGGAGAGAGAGTCACTCAAAACTTTTCAGAAAGGTCAACAGTAGACAGAGTGGAAGCTGCGCCAACTCCACCTAAGAGTTCACTTCACATTGGAGGCTCCTAAGAAGCACATCCTGAAAGTGCTGACAGGAAATGAGAAAGAATCTGACAAATCCAACCGGAACACATGACCCAAAGCTGAAACGCTAACTTAACGTTGCATAAAAACGGATTTCAGAGGCAGATTTAATATGTGGGTGCTTTACAGGCCTGCATGTGTTTTTATGTGGATGTATCCAAGTTAGAGTTTAAACCGTTTGGTTCAGCAGTTTGCAAACACTTATGTCTATAACAATAAATCTCAATCGTTTTCTCTGTTTCGCTTCTACTTTACTGCACCATTTCCTGGAGAATGACTTAATTTTCATTTAATTTCACTTGACTGATACATTTAAACAATCAGATCCCTTAGATCCTCTGTAGAGATGGGTTTCTAAACAGTTAGCTTGTAGCGCACTAGCTCTCATCAGATCAGTCAAACATTTCATACATTCTATCACCAATGGACTTCTTCTTACAGTTCAGTTGCCATGGAAATCAAGCGTTTTATCACATCCTGAATCCCGTTTTGACAAGTTTTGAGAAAGCAGCTAAATAATCGTGATCAAATGAGTGTAACTGGTTAGCTGGACTTGCTGTAGTGGCCTGTGATCACAGAATGATAACACATTTGCAGGAGAATCTATGCAGCTGTTTTTTTTTTATACATTTTTATTACATATTGTTTAATACATAATTGCAAAGGATAAAAAAAAAATAAAAAATCAGTGTTGCAAATTCAATCTTAAATAAAAAGGTCTGATTTCAATAAGACTATTTCTCTCATGATTAGAAACTGTTGAGGCTAAATCAAATTGTGCTTCAGTAGATTTTTTATTTAAGTATGTGTACAATTGTGCAACTAGGTAGGAGGTACTTTTCTTTTACTTTTTTTCCAGACTGTAGAGGAGCTGAGCAGCTCCTTTAGTGAAAGACTCTTTGTAAAAAGGAGCGCCAGCGCAGGTCTCTCATCCTTGCTGCAATCACACTTTACAATGCAACACTATAACGGCTAGAACTTGTGCAACAACTAATGTGCAATCACTATTTAATATATACGCAAATACCTCATGCACCTTTTCCTCCTTTTGGCACATTCTTCTTTTTGACTATTTTGCTGATGTAATGAGTAAAATAACGAGAAGTCAATTAATCAAACAATTCCTTAGAAAACATTCCCCTCCAACAGATTTCCTTTTGTTAGCTGAACAAAGTAAAACAGAAAACATTTTGGAGGATTTTAATCATGGTACCCATAGACTAATTTTCACTTTACATTTACCCTCTTTAAACTTAGCCACTCCCTCCACCAAGAAATGTTCAGCAATCCAACATTAATGTACGTTTGTAAACATCGATTAAGAATCCCCTCCATCTTTGCTGATACAAACCAGGTTGGTGGTGTCACAATAGGGCTCAGCACTGAAATGCTGAAAGCCAGAATAAAGAGCGGGTTAAAATGTAAACTTTCAATGTGTGACAAAAGGAAGGACGTGACTGATAATGGAGAGACGCTGCTGCAGCAGAGCCAGATTTCTGGCAAATGAAGATGGAGACCATCTGTTTTTAAAGCTGCACAGAATGAAAACACATTTCCAAACGGGGAACGTGCCCGACTCTCTCCTTGGCTGATACACGCCTTACAAGTCCAGCTTCAGGACAATTCTGATCGACTTTAATCTTCTCTTAGCAAAACAGACAAGAAATGTGTTTAAGTGAGCAATTAAAACAGGGGTGGAATTTACTTTTACAGATTCTTCTTACGTGCATTTTTTGTCAAATCACTCAGCTTTGGAAGAATAAAACCCAATTGTAAATAACACAGTTGGATTATTTGGAGTGTTTTCCTGCAGCAGCTGTTATCTTAAGTAAGTGACACTGATGGCTGATATCAGAGGAGCCAAAGAAAACTTTCCCTGAGAACCAGTCGGTCACATTCTCAACATGTGACCCTCTGCTCTGCCATCCAGACCCACAGCCGACGGGAACATGAGGACAGCGTTCCTGGGCGGTGGCCTGGGTCCGGTGGAAAAAACTCCCACTGCCACCATCATTACCGATTCCCGACCCACAGCAAGAACGAAGGCCGGTACACAAAGGCGACGTTTGTCAGATCTCTGACATAACCCTCATGTGTGTACGAAGCGGCGGGAGCCTCCCTGTGCTGTCGCTGTCTCCTCTGAGAGGGCCTTGTTTTCAGAAGCAGATGATAAACGAGATTGGAGGGAGGGAAAAATTGGGGCAGTTATGTAACCAGGGTAGAGGAGATCGACCTCTGACACCATATCACTGCCAAACTGACAGGCAGAGACCGTTTGATTTTGTGAAAAAAAGGAAGGGGGGATGGACACAAAGATCAGATGAAAACCGTCTATTTAAGACTGCGCAGAAACTTAACATACAGTATTTGTGCCAAGAAGTGCATGAATATTTTTTATCATTTCCTGCCTTCAAAACCTAATAAAAACATTTTGCAGCATGACAGGTTTAATAATTTAGCTGTCAGCCTCAGTTTGGAATAAATCTGCACTAGATTTAGAAGAAGGGACCTTCCTATGAAAGGCTGTTTATACTTAATTATCCAGTTTACTCTGCTGCATTTCTTTGCTTTACTCATGTCAAATCAAACTGAACCAACTTTGTTTACTCTTAAAATCTATGAATCGCAGTTTGTCGATTAGTGAGGATTGAGAAGCTAAATATCTCTATTATAAGACTATAATCGTTTTAAGACTAACTATTAAAATATCCATGATAGAAGTCATCTTTATGACAAATTCTGCTTGGCTGCGTTTTTAAAAAGACCACAACGAACGCTAAGCTGTAGGTCATGTGTCTTTGCTGCGCGAGTATGGAATATAAACAATCCGTTAGGGATGCACGATATAATCGGCCCCCTATCGGTATCGGCCTGTATCGGCCTTAAAACTGAATATCGGACATCGGCCACCACACCGATATTTAACCCGATGTTTGATCAGCTTCTGAGTTTCTAAAGTCTAAAAAAAAAACACTTCTTCTTCTTCCTCAAAAACTTCTTTTTTACATACTTAAAAACTTCTAAAGATGAGGCAAAAAATATTGATACATTAAAATATCACAATATCTTCATTTGCTGATATATTGCCATTTAAAAACACCATATCAATCTCATTTACTAATGAAATATTGCGATATGTCATCGTTATGCTACGAAATCCCCCGAAAATTCATGAAATTTTGCCATATTTTTATATGTTGATATATTGACACGGTATGGATCTATTTTACTAACAAAATCTCACAAGAATTTGCAAAATATCACGAGAGTTTGTAACAGAACGATGAAATTTCACGAGATTTTGAAAGTAAAATAGATTGATACCGCGTTTTTAAAAATCAATTTGATATCAGCATATGAAAATATATTTGAGTATATTATTTTTCAAAGTGTCAGAAATGGATAACAAAACTGCTATTTTCAATGACTACTTATTTTTTGTCCAGCTTTAACATTGGTATCGATATCGGTTATCAGCTACATGAGTTTTAAAATATCCGCATATCGGATATCGGCCAAAATCCCAATATCGTGCATCCCTACAATCCGTACATCCAGAAAAAATGAATGGCTGAAATCTTTGCTCCAGAAAATAACTGACCGCTTAGGGAATCCAAAATCCAAACAGCCTACAGGTGCTGGTCATAAAATTAGAATATCATGAAAAAGTAGATTGATTTCAGTAATTCCATTTAAAAAGTGAAACTTGTATATTATATTCATACATTACATACAAACTCATATATTTCAGATGTTTATTTTGTTTAATTTTGATGATTACAAATGACAACAAATGAAAATCTCAAATTCATCATATCAGAAAATTAGAATATTGTGAAAAAGTTCAAAATTGATGGCCCCTGGTGCCACACTCTAATCAGCTAATTAACTCAAACCACCTGCAAAAGCCTTTAAATTGTCTTTCAGTCTAGTTCTATAGGCTACACAATCATGGGGAAGACTGCTGACTTGACAGTTGTCCAAAAGACGACCATCGACACCTTGCACAAGGAGGGCAAGACACAAAAGGTCATCGCTAAAGAGGCTGGCTGTTCACAGAGCTCAGTGTCCAAGCACATTAATAGAGAGGCGAAGGGAAGGAAAAGATGTGGTCGAAAAAAGTGTACAAGCAAGAGAGATAACCGCACCCTGGAGAGGATTGTGAAACAAAACCCATTCAAAAATGTGGGGGAGATTCACAAAGAGTGGACTGCAGCTGGAGTGAGTGCTTCAAGAACCACCACACACAGACGTATGAAAGACATGGGTTTCTGCTGTCGCATTCCTTGTGTCAAGCCACTCTTGAACCACAGACAGCGTCAGAAGCGTCTTGCCTGGGCTAAAGAGAAACAGGACTGGACTGCTGGTGAGTGGTCCAAAGTCATGTTCTCTGATGAAAGTAAATTTTTCATTTCCTTTGGAAATCAAGGTCCCAGAGTCTGGAGGAAAAGAAGAGAGGCACTTCATCCACGTTGCTTGAAGTCCAGTGTAAAGTTTCCACAGTCAGTGATGGTTTGGGGTGCCATGTCATCTGCTGGTGTTGGTCCATTGTGTTTTCTGAGGTCCAGGGTCAACGCAGCCACATACCAGGAAGTTTTAGAGCACTTCATGCTTCCTGCAGCTGACCAACTTTTTGGAGATGCAGATTTCATTTTCCAACAGGACTTGGTACCTGCACACAGTGCCAAAGCTACCAGTACCTGGTTGAAGGACCATGGTATCCCTGTTCTTAATTGGCCAGCAAACTCTCCTGACCTTAACCCCATAGAAAATCTATGGGGTATTGTGAAGAAGAAGATGCAATACACCAGACCCAACAATTCAGAAGAGCTAAAAGCCACTATTAGAGCAACCTGGGCTATCATAACACCTGAGCAGTGCCACAGACTGATCGACTCCATGCCACGCCGCATTGCTGCAGTAATACAGGCCAAAGGAGGCCCAACTAAATACTGAGTGCTGTACATGCTCATACTTTTCATGTTCATACTTTTCAGTTGGCCAACATTTCTATAAATCCTTTGTTTTTATTGGTCTTCAGTAATATTCTAATTTTCTGATATGATGAATTTGAGATTTTCATTTGTTGTCATTTGTAATCATCAAAATTAAACAAAATAAACATCTGAAATATATGAGTTTGTATGTAATGTATGAATATAATATACAAGTTTCACTTTTTAAATGGAATTACTGAAATCAATCTACTTTTTCATGATATTCTAATTTTATGACCAGCACCTGTATGCAAGCTGATGAAAGGCTGGATTATGGAAACATCTGCTCAGAAGAAATCTGATGAAAAACATCCTGATCTGCTTACATGGTCTCATCATTGGATGATAACAGACAACAAGGCTGAGCAAATCAAAGGAGGATGAGGAGGTTATACAGAAGGTCCCGTGAAGAACTTCCCCCTATAAACATCTGTTAGCTCAACCTGCCAGCTGCCCCATGCCCACCAGCTGAGGATAACGCTTCATGAAAGCAGATCAACCACAAACTGCTTCCCCCTCTTGGTTTCCACCATCCTCATGTCCACGAAGCCCTGACCTTATTTACCAACAAAACAAACTTCTTAACTTCCTCATGCTGAGATTAGCATCGCCAGAAATAAATGACTAAATGTTTAATTCATTCCAAACTAATTTTCCAGTCATTTTACAGGCATCATATTTTTCTGGCTCTTGATACAATTCATGTGCAGTTGGACCCAGTGGGTCAGCTTTCTGCCAAAAGAAGCAGAACAAACCCATTTCAAAGCAACGCAATCCCAGGAATCAGGAATTAAAGGGGAGGTAAGGAAAAGATACTAAAGCTGCAGATGCTAGGAACTGATCAGAGGAACATCTGAAGTAAAGGAGATGAAAAGCTTCAGAATGCCAGCTGAGAGTCATCGTCCCAATCTAGTTCATCTCAGAGGTTTAAAGCCAGTAAACACAGATCACACGAGCTGGGATGAGAGACTTGGTGCTGTGTTTAGTCTGGAAGTTCATGAGAGGTTCCAGCACAGGGACTCAGAGGGGTGCTTTAACATGACGGCAGCCTGCCATTAAACGTGACTCAGAGCCAAGAGTGTTCTTGGTTAGACAGCCAGAGCTGCAGAAACGGAACAACCTGCAAACCAAACCTAAACAGAACTTTTAGAGGAAGGAGGACTTCTTCAAAACAGACCATCCTGCCCAGAAGTTTATGTTTCTATGGGAATCTAATATTAATCCTGGATGGTGTTCAGATGAGGAAGAAAATGCACAAAAAGTACAGCTTTTCTTAGAGCAATAAGCAAGAGTAAAAAGCCTTCAAATAAATTCAGATTTTATTGCAGTGGAATATGATGGTAAGAAACAATAGACGTAATTGGTGGTGCTCCAAATATCTCCTATAAAATTATTATTTTTTTTTTATACATGCTTTAGTGTTTGAAGTAATCAAGTGTATTCCCGACTCCCACGGAGATGCGCAGTAAAAATGCCTACATGTGTAGCATTTGGCTGAAAAAACAAGCAGTTTACCAGCTGTAGGAAGTTTTTTCAAAGGTAATTTCACAGTCAGTGTCAGTCTGTGTATACATACTTGTATGTATAGTTTTTAGTGTTGCACCGATACCAGTATCGGGCAGGGCCCCGATCTAGCACTAAAATGGTGGTATCGTATCGGCGAGTACCAACAAATAGGGCACCGATACCATTTTGAGAGCCAAAACTATTGTCACCCATTCTAGGAAGGCAATAAAAACTTCTACTTGATTCACTTTGTATTAGTCTTTTTCCTGTTTCAGGTAGGCAGCAGCTTGACAAAGCCATGATGGCAATTATTTCACATCCAAGTAGTATGCAGTTCTTCATATACACACACTAGGGTTGTCAAAAGTATCGTTACTCAAAAAACAGGGTTTATACAGGAATTAATAACTCTAACTTAATGCTTTTTAATGCTCTTTTAATGCTCTTATAAATCATTTTAATGCCACCAACAGGTACCCGTCTACAGACTGCAGCCATGTCCCGAATTCCTCGTTTTACAGCCACTTTTGTTGAAATTAGTTTTTTTCCCCCCATTCTCTAGCTTTTTCTCCGACTCAAGCTTATTTTCTGAACATACGGCTTTGCGATCAACCGGAAGCAGTTCCACGCAAATATAACGCGATATAATATGTCTGACAAAATTGTTTTCATAAAACATTTTTTTAATAAAGCATTTTAAATGCCACAATAAACACATTTAATGAATTTTAATGTCAATAAAATAATTGAATTACTTTTAATGATTTTTAACGACCCACGGAAACCCTGAAAAAGTATCGAAACTAAAACGTTGTATCCGGATACGATACTCATTGTCAAAAGTATCGATACCACTGAAAAGTGTTATTTTCTCTCTTGAAGTCAAAGAACGAAGCAGATAAAAGTAGACCTGCGTCCAAACACCGTCAAACTCAGCTGACTCTATGCTGATGAGGATTCCCAGTCATCCAGGTCATAGTCATTCCGTAAAAGTTCAAAAAATATCCACTGGACTTGGCTTCCAAGATTTGAAGACGTTTCACCACCTCTCCAGGAAGCTTTCAAATGTGAATTGAGAAAGCCATTTGAATTGAGAAAGCTTCCTGGAGAGGTGGCGAAACGTCTTCAAATCTTGGAAACCAGTCCAGTGGATATTTTTTTTATTTTTACGGAACAGCTGACTCTACCATCCCTGTTTGACCAACATCGGATCAGGTTCCTATTTAACTATGGTGGGTTCCAAAAACGTATTAAGCAGCTACGACCTCAAAATACTGTTCCATTTTATTGTATTTATTTATTGTTTTTTTTATTTATTAATAAAAACATTTCTGAACATCAGTATTGAGTTGAAAATTTTAGTATTACTCGAGGCCCTTAGAAAAGTATTTCAGAAAACCTTTAACAAAGATCCTGAGATGGTACTTTTTTATTACCAAAAGATATTACTGGAAGAGGAAAAAATACCTTCTACAAATATTACTGATTGCAGCTCTTAAATGCATCACAGTTAAATGGTTGAAGCCTGACCCGCCAACATACAAAATGTGGATTGAAAAGGTCTCGCAAATCTATCATATAGAACAAATAACTTATTGGCTGAGGCTTAAGAAAGACATATTTGTTAATAGGTAGAAACCGGCTATGACCATATTAATGCAGTAAAACTTTTTTTTTTCATTGTATTCTATTTCATTTCTATTATACTTTTTTATCTTTACTTATTATTTTCTTATTAATTTTTGTTATTTCCATTAGTGCTGCTTATTTAATTACTAACTACATTTATGTTTGTAAGTTTATGTTTAACCATGTGAACTAACTCGTTGTATATACTTCAAAGTTTTGTTCTTTTTTAAGTATACAAAAGCAGCAGCCTGAATGTGGGCTTATATGTATATGTCTGTGTAAGTTGCAAAAATTTAAATAAAAACTAAGTGAAAATTTTAGTATCGTGACAACCCTACCACACACACACACACATCAATTTCAAATTTTGTTATCAGCTGATATTGCACAGCCAGGTATCGGGGCCAAAATAAATGGCATGGGCTAACACACTACATAGGTTTTTTTTTTTTCAAATCATCAGATTCTTGTTGTAAATAACAGCGAAAAGCAAAATATGAAATTAATGTTGCCTGTTATTTTACGAATTGTTGTGATTTTACTAGTGCAAAATCCCCAGAGTACATTTATATACATGTTTAAGCCAGAATGATTTGACATATAAATAGGACTTCCCTACGACTTTAAAGCATTGGGTTTGTTTTGGGTGTATGGTAATTAGTTTCTTTTTAAGGACGGGGGGTTTAGAAGGAAATGAAAGATTTTAAATAATCAAGTCTAAAATAATGCAAATAAAGAAGTTTAACAATATTTGAAAGCTTTTTTTTTTTTTTTCTGTACAACAGTGATGTTTTAAACAAAATGCCTCCCTAGATTTAATTAAAATACACCAAGAAAAAGTGGAGAGGATCTTTTTTTTTTTTTCCTTGTTTCTGGTGGGGATGTTATGAAACAATCTGATGAAATGCAACAGATTCAGGCAAAGATTTTTTTTTTTTATTTTAAGAAAAAAAATCTGAACTTAATCATGACCTGGTCCTGGTCGTGAAATTGGCCCAGAAGCTAGTGTGAACGCCATTTTAGGAAATTTGTATCAGTTAAAAGCACAAAATAAGCAGATTAGCACAAACATTAAATAAAAACCTTTAAGCTTAAGTGTGCAATTAATTTAGCTTCTCTATATGCATATAAAGCTGTTCTGAAAGTGTGTTTGTTAAGTACTTTTCAACTGCTTTAATCAAACATTTGAAATGCATTTCTCTGAGTGCTTAATTTAAATTTTCTTGTGTTTTCTCTTTTTTTTTTTTTTTACCTGGAAGAAGTAGCCACAAAGTCTCCGTCCAGCAGCCGCAGTTTGCAGAACAGAACCCCGTTGACAAAAGGCACAGCGGTCAGCTCCTCCAGGGTCAGCTGGGTTTGAAACTTGAATTTCTTCTTTTTCACGAAGAACGCCATTACTTCACAGTTTAAACTCACTTTAAAACTGAAGGCCAACCGAACAGAACTGTTTGTATAAAAAATGATTAAACTAAAAACAAACGGCCCACTCTTTAAATTGAGATTTCAGAGGAACTCCGCTGTTTCTTCTCCCTCAGACGTGATTGAACGCTGAACTCTGGAAACAAATCAAACGGTTGTTATTAACAAACCCCGGAGTGGAGAAAACACAAATAAATGCAGGTTGGTGAGGGGAAAAAAGCTCACCTGGATTCATTTCGACCTCTATGAAACACACCAGCAGAAGTTCGACAACAATTTAACGTCTGAAAAGACGGTCAGAACTGCTTTTCTTAGCGCTGCCTAGAACTCTGCCGTTAGCTTTAGCATCAAGCTAAAACCAAGTAGTTATCAGTTCCGGTTGGAATCTTTCAAAATAAATGCTCAATTTTAGTGCGCCAAATGATTCCTTACGTAACAAACCCTTTAACACAATATAAGATTACTGACATATTGTATATATAATTACATTTTTTATTAATTACTTTGATATCTCAAGTATTATCTTGTTATATATTTGTTTGACTTAATGACTTTAATAGTGTTAAAGCTATGTGGCTCTTGTTTCGGTTTGTAACTGATCTTTCTTGTTAACTTGATTAGAAAGATTTCATCGGGAAATTGGAAGTGAAACAGCGCCCCCGCGTGTTTAGTCAGAGTATTTTTCGTATAAATCACTTCTGCATACTGAGCAGGTGATTACAGCAGCAAAGGATTCCCCTTACTTGAAACAAAGGCAAGATATATACATACAAGATACAAATATATACATACAAAAAATTGTGATTGAAAGGTAATTGATATATCAAGTTATTGTTTGACATGGGATTTAGGTTTTGCAAAATGTTTCAGACTGACTAAAAGAGGTTTATGTTCAGATTTTGGTATTCTAAAGTTAAAAGAAAAACAAACTTTGGCAGTGAATTAATGACATACTTACAAAATAACAATTTCAGGCAGAGGGAACACAATTTCAAATCCTCTTTTTCACAAAGTAAAGGTTTTAAATCTAATACATTTTCAAACATCAGGTAAATTTAACCAGTTACTACCCACTTATGGCAGTGAGAAATTTGATGTACAAATGGTTTAAATAAGAAAAAAGTATTTTATTGTGAATCCTGATCATTTACTCTCTTCTTTAAGAATCACCCTAATAAAACTTGGAGCATAACTGTTTCCCCATTAGACTCATATCTTTAGTGTTTTACATGAATTCCAAAGAAGTGGGAACAATTATGAGGGATGACAGGCTGTTGGTATCACACTGACAAAAGTCCTCACTTCAAATCCCTTTCTAGATTAGTCCATCGCCTGAATTTTCAATTTTTATTACTGAATAATATGTTGAGTTTTAAGAGAAAAAGAAAATCCCAAAATAAGTGTTGGGTGGTTTTAATCAAGACCACATAAAAATATATTGTAGAATCCCTCCTTGATGTATTTCATTCTTCTGTGATCAGGGAAGGTTATGAGGGTTTGCATATATCCTTTTAATGCCAAATACAAACTTCTGAAGGTGCAGCAAATATTGTCTTTGCAAAGACTTTCAGCATCTCCTACTTCATACGGGAAAATTCCAGTAGCAGAAAATCAGAGCCCAGCACTGATCATAATCAGCAAAGGCATGGCTACTACCTTCATGAAACTGAGTTCAAGCTTAATTATTCCAGAAAATCCAGACTTAATCCCTTATCTCGGTTTGGTGAAATGGCTTCTGTTCTAAAATCATAAAGCAGATTAAGTTGCCTCAGGTTAACTGCTCTCTACTCAGAATAGGTTAATCCCACTTTCTGAATCAAGGCTCCAGGTGAACATGATGAGGGTCATCAGAGCAGCTGAGGCTCTGATATAAAGTCAGCTGCAGCAGCAGAGCAGTTACAGCACAAAGCTTTTCTCTCTCTGAGGTCATCATGGTGTTTCAGGGTGTTTTCATGTGAGTTGTTGGTTTTAATCTTTTATGGCTGAGATGTTTGTTCTTGTATTTTCTCAACAATCTTGTCTCAATAGGAGCTCCTGGATTGGCTTCCTGCTCCTCCATATTGCAGCATGTGTTCCTGTTCAACAAGGTGGGTGTGAATGTTCTTCCTGGATTTGGGTTTATATCTAGTAGCACCATATTTTAGTGTACAGCTTAAACTTCCTGGCTGCATAATGCTTTGACTGGGTGAGTTTTGTATTTTAACCCAGAAGCTTTGAACAGTGTGACTTGGCTTTTCTTTCTCTGCTCAGGTCAAATGGATGCAGGTTATTTCTATGGAAGCCGTGGCTCCAGGAGAGGTGGACCTGGGTCTGGTTCCGGTGCTGCTGCTGACCCGGGGTTTGGCAAAGTCCCTAGTTCTACTTTTGGTGCTGATGCAGGCTCCTCACCTGCACAAGATGATTCAGTCTCTACAATGATTGCTAACTTGCTCAGAATGGGACCCTCCAATAATGGCTTCCAGCAGTCTCTCCAGGCCTCTGCTTTCCAGCTTCCTCTGTCAGTGATTGCCCCCCGCCCTTTGTACCCTTATTCCTACGTCATCCATACCAGCAACGGCTACAAGCGAGCACGAAACAACCAGTTCAACTCCAAATATGTCCAGGATACATTTGATGATCAACCTGGAACACCACAGAACCCAGGGTCTGGGTCTAAAGGAGATCAGAAGGTTTAATGAGGTAAGGGCTGAATATTGTGAACTACATGAGAGCTGATTGTGGTACTGATGCTTCTGTCCTCTGCAGGTGAAACTGACTGGAGGCTTTGATCTTGGAGACTGAATCTTGAAAATAAACTTTTACAAACCCTCTTTTTCTGTCATTCCTTGTTTGAACCATTTGAAAACCTTTACTTTTGTTTTTAAAACTGTAGCGTTGGTGTCTGGCCAGTTTCTGGATTTAAAAATGGTTACCAAAACCACTAACATTTATACTTTTGCATGAAAACAGTCCCACCAAAACTATAAATGGACATTTTAAACGGTTTCATTTTACTGTTGGGGTTTCTTACCATGAAACCAACATGTAGGGTGAGCGTATGAGATATATTTTGGAATGGGCTAAATGCATATTAGCTCAAATCTATTTGAGCATCTGCCCCCTTAGCTCTTATGTTAAGCCTGAAGGTCAGCTAAAACATAAATGTTGACCTGTTGCACCTATTTACAGCCAACTTTTAATACCAATTGAAATGACCTTGGTAAGTGCAGTGAAATAAGGGGAAAATGTCTAAGTATTCTCAAATCAGTAACTGGTTCAGCTCTTGGTGGCAACTATGCAGCATCTTTGACCAGTGATGGTGGGAACTTTGACTTCACATAATTAAGGTCACACTCCATGTTGGCTGGTTACAAGCCTGACTAGGGTACTTCTGAAATATTTGAAGGACAAATGTAACTGGACAAATTTACTGCAGCAGCAATTTGAGGAAAAATACTAAAAATGTAGCAATGTTTTCAGATGAGTATCTGTTGGAAAGTGCTTTTAACAAATGTAAAGGAAATTATTTAATGGCGACACATTGTCAAGCTGGTCTCCAGATGTTTCTGCAACACTTGCATTGTTCAGAGGAAAAATGTGCCTGGAAAGGCTGAGCAAAGAACCAACTGTAGAGTATTGAGTCTTGTGGCATAATATAATTTTTAGCATATTCCAGCTGCAGTAAGGCAATTGGGAGGGCCCTGCAGAAGATAGTAAGGGGAGCTGAAAGGGAGTTGAACAAGGGGTGGGGAGAATTGATATAAAGCTTAGGCTCTGTTCGAAAACCTAGGACGGGTCCTCCAAGGACGCGGTCTACCTAGACTGGATCCTTCGAAGTCCTTGAAAATAAGGAGACCGGAAGAGTTTTGGCTGTAAATTCGAACAGGTCCACCCTTCGGCGGGTTTTACTAAGGAGACCGGAAGAGTTTTGGCTGTAAATTCGAACAGGTCCACCCTTCGGCGGGTTTTACCGCCGTATGCTCTGTTGCTTAGCAACCGTGAACGTTGACACACAAAGCAGGAAAAGAATGAATACAGAAGTTTTCAAAACTGTTTATTTCTTTTTTATTGTGAAGTGAACAAAGACTAGGCTACACTCACAAGAATCCAGAATGGAATAAATGTTCCAACCACCGGGAGCAGGAACAAATAAAATCAAATGTAATGATAGAAACCTTAGTCAGTTAAATAAAATAATAATCAAGTAATTTCGTTGCACCCCTGTGGAGCAATGACAATAAAGAATTCTGATTCTGAAAATGCTGTTGTCATTTTGCACATCTCTAATGCTGCTGCTATTTTCAAATATCCATTACTGTAAAAATGTCCAGCTGCATATTGGTTATTTATTCCCCAGTTTTATATTGTTAAAACACTTTACAGTATTTTATTGTTTATATTTTAACTCTTCCCTGTTATGTTATTCTTATACATTTTTCTAAGGTCCTCATTTGTGTGACCATTTTCAATAATCTTTCTGCTGCTGTAAATTTTCCCATTGTGGGGAAATAAAGGGATTTTCTATTCTATTCTATAAAAGGGGAAGAAAGATATAAGTAAATCTAAACAATATATTTATAAAACATATATCTGCAAAATCTCTAATATTCAACAACAAAAAATACGAAGTTAAGCATATTGTGCAAAATAGTAATAAAAAGATAAAAATCCTATCAGATTTATAGTCCCCACCCTGCAAATATATTAGAATCTGTCCTTAAATTACAGCCAAACCCATTTACACAGTAACAGATTAAAACCTTTAGATAGACCAAACATTACCGCCACATATCTGACTCAGTAACCATTAAAACAACTATTTTCATTAATTTCAGACGGAACTATTCACAGAGTTGTATTATATTAAACTGAACTTCCAATTTTCACCACTGTTCGGCGCCAAGTAACCTTTCCTCTGATCACAGCTTCCTTGGTCTCGCAATGAATCCTGGGATATCCAAGAATACCGAGGATACATCAGACCCGTCCTTCAAATCGGGCAAAAAGAAGGACGCATTTTAAGGCCGCATAACGAGGACTCTTGGAATCCGACCAGACCTCGGCACCACGCTATGACGTAATCAGCCTTCGAATCCGGTCTTCTAAGGATGCGTCCTAGGTTTTCGAACAGAGCCGTAGTGCCTGATTTAAAGATTTACTTTTTACTGTAATGCTACATATTTTGAGCAATTTAACCCCAAATGTGTTTTCTCCATTAATTGTAGAAGATAAAGAAACAAGGTCTTAGTTCCATAGGTCAAAAGATACAGTGGAAATTATTAAAATTATTTGATTTGATTCTGTCAGTTTGTGGGTAACTCAATGCTGCCCTCTGCTGGGTTTTTTTTTTCCCCCATCACCTTTATCCTCCTGAGACCCAGAAGAAAAACACTAGTTTGGTTTTTTGTGCTGTTTTTTTTTTTTTTTTTTTTTTTTTTTTTTATAGTTTAGGTGCTGAAGCTGAAAGAAACATGCAAAAACGTATTTTATGATTTTTTTTTTTTAGATTTTTTTTTCTCTTGCACTGGACATTGGGACTTGCCTGTTAAACATTACTAAATGTAATCGAGTAATTAACAGGGTTTCTTCACAATATATATATATATATATATATATATATATATATATATATATATATATATATATATATATATATATATATATATATATATATATATATATTTTTTTTTTTTTTTTATATAATTTACCTGGATTAAATTCAAACTGCTTATGTGCCTACCCGGTGCCTGAGAGAGTGGTCCTTAATCTAGTTAACATGAAGTCACATCTGTATGATTGCAATTTCTGATTTCCCAGATAACCGCTGGTCTTATTTATGGAGACCAAAGGGGCTGTGGAGGAGGCCATACGAGACTCTGAGTGATGGAGACACTGAAAGAATTCGTCAGTGATGTTCATCATTTGCCTTTAACTCGGACCAGGATAACTCTTGATTATACTTAATGGTGATATATATGTTTGATTTATTTTGATGAAAATCATGGAAACATTTCGCTCCAGACTCACTAAGATCAAGTTTTATGCCACTTTTGCTTTGATATAGATAGAAAGACTCGGAACCTGATTGGCTTAAAGGTTCTTAAATTAGTTGGTAATAATTGTCAGATTCAAAACAGGGTTTCTGGCTCAGATTGGCTGAGAGTGCATGGGATTTCCCTGGGGTCACCCCTGTTTTTTACTACCTGTTAGAGAAGGTAGGGTTTTCTAGTGGAGAACGGCCCGGCCTGTCCTGTGACGTCCCCTACTGTGACTAAATGATTGGTAAATTTTGATTGATGCTTTATCCATGATGAGCGGTCACATTTATGAGGCCTCCTGGTGGGAGTGAGAGTAGATGAATTTGGCCTGATTAGATTTATAGGCTTGGGTTACCTAGTCTAAGGTGAATTAAAATAATGTGCGCATAGGAAACTGAAACAGCCTTCCTTTCATTAGATGAAACCCAAATTGTAGTTAAATGCTTAAACTGTGGTCTTGAGTGACATTTGGTCTGTAGTTTTGATTGTGATTACTTTTGATCCCTAATTAATGATACATCATCAGGGGGACTGTTGTTTATTTATTCCATGATTCTATGGTGTTGAAAGAAATAGCGTTTAAAGTTTTCTTCCATGATTAATATCCTGGTCATGAACAGACATTAATGGGTTTGTTTAAAGGTGATATTGAAAACGTCACATTTTCAGGAGGAATTGTTAGGACAATAATCATTGAAGATATGTGAGTTTATCACACCCTGGTATGGGCTGCCTGTTGCGCATCAGAACCGAGAGTTTAATTTAATCAGGACAGTTCCTCTGTCTGGATATACAGTTATAATCTTCATTTTGCACGTGGCAAAGATTTTGAAATGGAATGAAAGCGGCGTCCTATTTTGATAAGGCTGGAGCCATGGATGTCTAATCATGTGCTAATGTGTATGATGTAAAATCTGATGATGCATACTGGAGATTTATAAAATGCCTTTTTAACTGTTAATCGGGGCCACTTCCTGAGAGGTGAGCCCGGAGGTGAGCAGCTGCCTTCTGTAATTCTAAGCAATTTCTCTGATCTGAGTAGGATTACAATTTCTTTCAGAATCTGTTGTCATGTCTCCTGGTTATTTAATATATTAAAGTTATGAAGTGCTATTTAAAGAGCTTGTGATCTCTTTTCAGGAAAACGAACTAGAGATAGAGCATCAAGGGCTTACACAGAGCCTATCTTTAACAGTAGAGATGTTTGTAGCAAACAGATCAAAGATGTGTCTGCCACAAACTGGATGACATCGCTGTAGGTTAAAGCTCACCTAGCAGTCGCACAAACAAACATCAACCATGTTTTTGTTGTACTCGGCTCCAACAGTGGGTCTGAGCACATCTAATGGTTTCTGGCCAATCATTTCAGATGTGCCTCTGCTATAATATTGAACCTTTTTACCATCTGATATCTTAGATTTTGGCAGATATTCTGTTTCCAATCATTAGTCCTTATTGCCACAAACTGTGTTTTCAACATAAATACTTTGATCAGGGTAACGTATCAAAGATCCTCTTGGAAAAGATTGTGCACTCTGACTTCATTCCAGCAAATCCACCGCCACAGAGCAGTGAATGATTTTCTGTGTCTGAAATGCAGAAATGATTTCAGACCGGTGTGATTTGGTTTTCTCTGTATCTTCAGGACAGCGGCATGTGAAGGAAAATACCTGCACATGTCAAGGAAACTTTTGAAATGTCATGAGAAAGAAAAAGTTAATCAGTCATTTTTCCTATCTACTGGTTTGGAGTGCATCAACAAATCAGATCATTTCATCTTAAATTCAGGTTATTCAGGCTGTAGAGGTCGCAAACTAGCATGGGCCCACATCTGAGAAAAGTGAAGTAAGTTGTAACTGTCTTGTCGAAAGAACTTGCATTATTGTCATTAACTTATATCCAATCACTAATTTACAATCTCAAAAATATTTCCCCCAAATTTTAAGATTTATATAATTTTATTAGATTAAAAAATCCCTTTACTTTCTTTTAGAACATTTGAACATAAATCCATTAAATAAGTATTCATTAAGCACATTGATTAGTTTAATAAAGCTTATTCTTTCTAAAAACATTATCAGGTTTATGGAATTAGAAATAATAAAGTATAATAAGTTAAAATAAATACCGACTGTATTTATTTCAAATACATGAAGTTTAGTGTTTGAACTGCATAATAATCTGGTTCCTTTTATGTAATTGAAGCAATAAACTATTTGGCCTTTAAAACTTTTAGGCCTCACTCAGCCTTCGTTAAAAAATATTCAAAATTAGTCACTAGCAGGTCCAACTGTCCTCTACAAACTATGTTTAATTTAATTTCCATTTTGATCACGATGACCGATGTGTTACTACCTTCATGAAACTGAATTCAGACTTAATTATTCCAGAAAATCCAGACTTAATCCCTTATCTTGGTTTGGTGAAATGGCTTCCGTTCTAAAATCATAAAGCAGATTAAGTTGCCTCAGGTTAACTGCTCTCTACTCAGAATAGGTTAATCCCACTTTCTGAATCAAGGCTCCAGGTGAACATGATGAGGGTCATCAGAGCAGCTGAGGCTCTGATATAAAGTCAGCTGCAGCAGCAGAGCAGTTACAGCACAAAGCTTTTCTCTCTCTGAGGTCATCATGGTGTTTCAGGGTGTTTTCATGTGAGTTGTTGGTTTTAATCTTTTATGGCTGAGATGTTTGTTCTTGTATTTTCTCAACAATCTTGTCTCAATAGGAGCTCCTGGATTGGCTTCCTGCTCCTCCATATTGCAGCATGTGTTCCTGTTCAACAAGGTGGGTGTGAATGTTCTTCCTGGATTTGGGTTTATATCTAGTAGCACCATATTTTAGTGTACAGCTTAAACTTCCTGGCTGCATAATGCTTTGACTGGGTGAGTTTTGTATTTTAACCCAGAAGCTTTGAACAGTGTGACTTGGCTTTCCTTTCTCTGCTCAGGTCAAATGGATGCAGGTTATTTCTATGGAAGCCGTGGCTCCAGGAGAGGTGGACCTGGGTCTGGTTCCGGTGCTGCTGCTGACCCGGGGTTTGGCAAAGTCCCTAGTTCTACTTTTGGTCCCTTCTCTGGTGTTGGTGCTGATGCAGGTTCATCACCTGCACAAGATGATCCAATTGGTACAATGATTGATGACTTGCTCAGAATGGGACCCTCCAATAGTGGCTTCCAGCAGTCTCTCCAGGCCTCTGCTTTCCAGCTTCCTCTGTCAGTGATTGCCCCCCCCCCTTTGTACCCTTATTCCTACGTCATCCATACCAGCAACGGCTACAAGCGAGCACGAAACAACCAGTTCAACTCCAAATATGTCCAGGGTACATTTGATGATCAACCTGGAACACCACAGAACCCGGGGTCTGGGTCTAAAGGAGATCAGAAAGTTTAATGAGGTAAGGGCTGAATATTGTGAACTACATGAGAGCTGATTGTGGTACTGATGCTTCTGTCCTCTGCAGGTGAAACTGACTGGAGGCTTTGACCTTGGAGACTGAATCTTGAAAATAAACTTGAACAAACCTTTTCTGTCCTTAGTTGTTTCAAACGTTAACCTTTACGTTTGTTTTAAAACCGTGTAGCTTTAGTGTCTGGCCTGTTTCTGGATTTAGAAACTTTGACCGAAACTGCACTTTTATACTTTTGCATTAAAACACTCCCACCACCAAAACTAGGAATGGTTACATTATACTTGGGTTTCTTACCATGAAACCAACCTGTAAGGTTAGTGTATGAGACATATTTAGGTTATTTCAGAATGGGCTAATGCATGATATTTATGCTTTGCCTGTAATTTGTATTTGAGCATCTGCTCTCTTGGCTCTACTGTTTAGCCTGAAGGTCAGACATGGTCTATAAATGATCTAATTCAGCTAAAGAATCATTTAAAGGTTTTTGGTTCTTAAGCAAATCATATAATATATTATTTGGCCGAATGTTTTTACCTCATGGATTCGCATTGTGAATTGGTCTGAAAACATTCCAATTTCTTTAAAATTAGTGATAAGCTAATTTGATCAGATCCCAAATTCTTCCAGATAAACTTTGGTTTCAAACACAAAATCCATCTTAAACTGTAATGTTTTTCAACTGTTTTCCCCTTCCTCTTTGTACATAGTAGTTTAGTGTTACTAGTCTTAGCTGAGAGTGTTAAACTGAAATATGTTTGACTTGGAGCTAAATGATTTTTGTTAAACTCATATTTTGAACAGAAGTTGTGGTGAATTTATTCCATAAATGTACAGAAATAACTGTTTGACCATGATTAGTGCTCGAATCACTCTTTCATCTATTCTAACACTCAGGACTGTCTGATTAAGATATTTTACCACCCCTACTGGGGAGGGCAATAAATATCTTAAAGTATCAAACATAAATTCCCAGCTGGCTGGGAATAGAATTTAACATAAAATCACAACATAGCAATCCTTTCAGATGAGTATCTGTTGGAAGGTGCTTTTCTTTTACAAATGTAAAGCAAAAACTTATTTGATGGTGACAAATTGTCAAGCTGGTCACCAGATGTTTCTGCAACACATGCAGCAGCATTGTTCACAGAAGAAAAATGTGCCTGGCAAAGCCCCAATTGTAGAAAAGTGAGTCTTATGACATAGAATATATTTTTTAGCATATTTCATCTTAGTCCAGCTGCAGCACTGCAATTAGGGGGGCCCTGCAGAAGAAAGTGAGGGGAGCTGAAAGGGTTTTGAAAAAAGGGTGGGGAGAACTGATATGAAGCTTACTGCCTGATTTAAAGATTATTGACTTTCAACTGTAATTCTACATATTTTGAGCAGTTTTACCCTAAACGTTTTTTCTCCATTAATTGTAGAATATAAAGAAACACGGTCTTGGTTCAATAGGACCACAAAAGAAATACTGGAATTAAAACAAATGATTTGGATTCAATCACAGCTCCACTTTTCTTTGGGTAACTCAATGCTGCCCTCTGCTGGTGTATCTTTTCATTACCCTCATCCTCTTGAGACACAATACATATTGCTAGTTTGATTTGAAAAAATAAAAAAAAATAAAATAGATATATAGTTTAGGAAATGAAGCTGGAAAAAAACACACAATACAAAAATATTTTTTTTTTTTTGTATTGTATTGTCTCTTGCACTGGACACCGGGACTTCCAAAAAAGAGAGAAAAGAAATCCACAGGACTTTGTTTCCAAGTTTGAAGACGTCTGGGTTCCCATCCAGGAGGCTTTTTCAATTCAAAATGTCGGAAATGGGGTTGAGTTCTAGGCTATATAGAGTAACTAACTGTAAAAAGCCTCAAACTCAACGCTATTTCTGACATCTACATCTTCAAACTTGGGAACAAAGTCCAGTGGTTACTTTCTAACTTTTTTGGAATGACTATTACCTGGATGACTAAGAATCATCACCAGGACATTGGGACTTGCTTGTTGAACTTTACTAAAAGCAAGTAACAAAAATAATTTCTTTACAATGTTTTTTTTTTTTAACCATTGTTATAAAAATAATTGACCTAAATTACATTCAAAATCCTGATGTGCCTACCCTGTGCCTGAGAGGTCGGTCCTCAATCTAGTTATTAACATGAAGTCATATCTGTATGATTGCATTTTCTGATTTTTCCAGATACCCGCTTGTCTTATTTAATAGAGATGCTTGTAACAAACAGGTCAAAGAGGTGTTTGGCACAAACTGGATGACATTGCTGTAGGTTAAAGCTCACCTAGCAGTCGCACAAATAAACTTCAACCATGTTTTTGTTGTACTTAGCTCCAACAGTTGGTCTGAGCACATCTAATGGTTTCTGGCCAATCATTTCAGATGTGCCTCTGCTATAATATTGAACCTTTTTACCATCTGATATCTTAGATTTTGGCAGATATTCTGTTTCCAATCATTAGTCCTTATTGCCACAAACTGTGTTTTCAACATAAATACTTTGATCAGGGTAACATATCAAAGATCCTCTTGGAAAAGATTGTGCACTCTGACTTCATTCCAGCAAATCCACCGCCACAGAGCAGTGAATGATTTTCTGTGTCTGGAATGCAGAAATGATTTCAGACCGGTGTGATTTGGTTTTCTCTGTATCTTCAGGACAGCGGCATGTGAAGGAAAATACCTGCACATGTCAAGGAAACTTTTGAAATGTCATGAGAAAGAAAAAGTTAATCAGTCATTTTTCCTATCTACTGGTTTGGAGTGCATCAACAAATCAGATCATTTCATCTTAAATTCAGGTTATTCAGGCTGTAGAGGTCGCAAACTAGCATGGGCCCACATCTGAGAAAAGTGAAGTAAGTTGTAACTGTCTTGTCGAAAGAACTTGCATTATTGTCATTAACTTATATCCAATCACTAATTTACAATCTCAAAAATATTTCCCCCAAATTTTAAGATTTATATAATTTTATTAGATTAAAAAATCCCTTTACTTTCTTTTAGAACATTTGAACATAAATCCATTAAATAAGTATTCATTAAGCACATTGATTAGTTTAATAAAGCTTATTCTTTCTAAAAACATTATCAGGTTTATGGAATTAGAAATAATAAAGTATAATAAGTTAAAATAAATAACGACTGTATTTATTTCAAATACATGAAGTTTAGTGTTTGAACTGCATAATAATCTGGTTCCTTTTATGTAATTGAAGCAATAAACTATTTGGCCTTTAAAACTTTTAGGCCTCACTCAGCCTTCGTTAAAAAATATTCAAAATTAGTCACTAGCAGGTCCAACTGTCCTCTACAAACTATGTTTAATTTAATTTCCATTTTGATCACGATGACCGATGTGTTACTACCTTCATGAAACTGAATTCAGACTTAATTATTCCAGAAAATCCAGACTTAATCCCTTATCTCGGTTTGGTGAAATGGCTTCTGTTCTAAAATCATAAAGCAGATAAAGTTGCCTCAGGTTAACTGCTCTCTACTCAGAATAGGTTAATCCCACTTTCTGAATCAAGGCTCCAGGTGAACATGATGAGGGTCATCAGAGCAGCTGAGGCTCTGATATAAAGTCAGCTGCAGCAGCAGAGCAGTTACAGCACAAAGCTTTTCTCTCTCTGAGGTCATCATGGTGTTTCAGGGTGTTTTCATGTGAGTTGTTGGTTTTAATCTTTTATGGCTGAGATGTTTGTTCTTGTATTTTCTCAACAATCTTGTCTCAATAGGAGCTCCTGGATTGGCTTCCTGCTCCTCCATATTGCAGCATGTGTTCCTGTTCAACAAGGTGGGTGTGAATGTTCTTCCTGGATTTGGGTTTGTATCTAGTAGCACCATATTTTAGTGTACAGCTTAAACTTCCTGGCTGCATAATGTGTTGACTGGGTGAGTTTTGTATTTTAACCCAGAGGCTTTGAACAGTGTGACTTGGCTTTCCTTTCTCTGCTCAGGTCAAATGGATGCAGGTTATTTCTATGGAAGCCGTGGCTCCAGGAGAGGTGGACCTGGGTCTGGTTCCGGTGCTGCTGCTGACCCGGGGTTTGGCAAAGTCCCTAGTTCTACTTTTGGTCCCTTCTCTGGTGTTGGTGCTGATGCAGGTTCCTCACCTGCACAAGATGATCCAATTGGTACAATGATTGATGACTTTCTCAGAATGGGACCCTCCAATAGTGGCTTCCAGCAGTCTCTCCAGGCCTCTGCTTTCCAGCTTCCTCTGTCAGTGATTGCCCCCCGCCCTTTGTACCCTTATTCCTACGTCATCCATACCAGCAACGGCTACAAGCGAGCACGAAACAACCAGTTCAACTCCAAATATGTCCAGGATAAATTTGATGATCAACCTGGAACACCACAGAACCCAGGGTCTGGGTCTAAAGGAGATCAGAAGGTTTAATGAGGTAAGGGCTGAATATTGTGAACTTCATGAGAGCTTATTGTGGTACTGATACTTCTGTCCTCTGCAGGTGGAACTGACTGGAGACTTTGACCTTGGAGACTGAATTAATCTTGAAAATAAACTTTTACAAACCATCTTTTACCGTCATCCCTTTTGTCAACCGTTAAAAACCTTAATGATGACCAGCTGCTTTGTTTCTAATCAAACCAAAGTACTTGTTCAAAAAGCTTTGTTCATGCAGGCTGTATCTCATTAGGATTTGGGCTTCAGCCCCTCTCTACTCATTTGGCTCGAGGGTCAGCCAAAAATATATCTCCTTTTAATTTAGAAATGCAGAATTAACGCATGCATTTTAAGTTGCACTAAATGCTTATCAAAACTTTAATGCAAATGAAGAGAAGGCTGTTATGATTCCAGGAAGAAAATGTAATATAATCTGAACTGCAATACCACTCTTGCAGCAGCAACTATCAAACATTTGATATGACAAGAACTTTTTAGAAAAAAGCTTACTGCCTGTAAAGATTAGACTTTCTACATCAATATTGTGTTTACTTTTGACTTGTACAGTAGATCACCAAAAAAAAACATGGTCTTTGTTTCACAGCTACACAACCATTTCGTTCCAAATTACTGTAGGTTGGAGCTTGAGCAAAAACTTTTTTTGGCATCGTTGTTGGCATAAACAAATCCGGGCTGTTTCATGGATTCACAAACTTCGGGGGGGGAAATGTCAAATTCATTGTATAAGACCTTTAAGCAATCCCTATCTCTTCAGGCTGTGGTTGGAGGTATTTTCTGATAATTCTCTGAAACTGTCTTACTATTGTAATAGGAATTTTAAGAAATCTTTAGAATTACAGTATAGAAAAGATTCAAACTAAATTCTTAGACTGATCCCACCTAATGTAAATGTAATTTTTTATAGATTTTTTTTTTTTTTTGCGCATTAAACTTCTAAATTGGACACTGAAATCTGGTTTCTACGAGGTAGAAAGTGAGCATCTAGAACTTTGCAGAGTAGTGCAAAGCTTTTGGCTCAGTTTTCAGATGTGGATCCAATCCACAGGGATGCAATGACCAGTTCTCACCTTTAGAGAAGTCTTTATAGTTGTGAAAAGGGGGAATATGGTATCAATTTATTTGAACTTTTATTTAAATCCCATTTTTTTAGAGGCCAATTATATCCCAATGGTAGAATTAAGTAAAATCTCTAGCAGATGGCAACGAGGGTCATTAGCATTTGTAAGAGAAAATGTAAATTTCTAGAAAAAAAAATCTTGTTTAATGCCTTATCTTTTAATTATGCCTTATACTGTATGATATTGCTCCTTACTTTTCTATCTTAAGTTATACTTTCTGTGAATTTTTGTTTTGTATTGTAAAGTTGAATGAAAAGTATTTCTAGCTCAAAGCCGACCTTCTGCTGGTCTGTTTTATCCTGCGTAGACCCGCTTTTAGAAAATGTATACACTGCTTAATTAAAATAAAGGGAACACTGAAATAACATCCTAGGTATGAATGAATTAAATATTCTCGTTGAATACCTTGTTCTGTACAAAGTTGAATGTGCTGACAAAATCACAAAATCTATGTTACATTTTTATAGCAAAGGAGGCCTGGATTTGGAGTTGCTCAGGAAATTAAAGTGGAAAAACAAACTACAGTCTAATCCAACTTTAACGCCAGGTGATAATGAGGCTCAGTGTTGTGAGTGGCCTCCACGGGCCTGTATGACCTCCCTACAACACCTTGGCAAGCACCTGATGGTCTCCTCCCAGACCTGAGCTAAAGCATCTGCCAACTCCTGGACAGTCTGTGGTGAGATGTGACATTGGTGGATGGATGGTGACGTGTCAGATTTGCTCAACACGATTCAGGTCTGTGGAACCGCCCCAGCATATGGTCTCAGGATCTCATCTTGGTACCTAATGGTAGTCATGCTACCTCTGGTTATCACATGGAGGGCTGTGAGGCCCTCTAAAGAAATGCCACTCCACACCATTACTGACACATTGCCAAACCGGTCATACTGAAGGATGTTGCAGGCAGCAGAACGCTCTTCAGTGTCTCCACTCACTTGTGTTCAATGCTTTCATTTGTGAAGTGCACAATCCTGGTGTTCTCTGGCAAATGCCAATTGTCCTGCATGTTGTTGGGCTATGAGCACAATCCCCCTATGTGAGCACCAGGCCCTCATGGAGTCTGCTTCCGTTTATGCAGAAATGCATATTTGCAGGCAGCAGGAGGTCATTTTCCAGGGCTCCTCCTGCACTAAGGTGGAGGTAGTGGTCCTGCTGGGTTGTCGTCCTCTTATAGCCTCTGGATACTACACTGCCAAATCTTGCCACAGCTCACATCGATGTGAAATCCTGGATGCACAGAGCTATTTGTGTGGATGAGTTTGTCTCATGCTACAAGTGTGAAACCAAAGTGACCAAAACAGCCAGAAAGCATAGGTACCGAGTAGTAGTCTGTGGTCCCCACCTGCAGAACCACTCCTTCAAGTGTCTTTGCCAATTTCCACCCGTTTATTCAATTGCATAATAGCATGTGGGATTGATTTTCAGTGTTGCCAAGTGGATAATTTGTTACTTCGTTTACATTCTCATTTTGAGCAATGCATTTTAGCACAATTACTAAAGCTTTAAAGGGTCTCAGATTTATAGTCTGTTGCACTGGGCATCAGTATATGCCGTTAAACTTTGAAACAGCTAGATTAAAATCTGATTTTCAGAATTTTTAAAGCTTTTTTTATAATTTACCTGAAGGCTGCCAAACTATTCATGAGATCAGTCTTTAATCTACTATGAAGTCAAAATATCTTTAACGTTGCCCTTCTTCCTCAGAGCAGACAGGTGCATAGTCACCTGGTGATAGCAAAAGTGGGTCCCCACTTATTTTAAGTTCCCTACTGACAGAAAAACCATCCTTCAAGTGGGTTTTGATTGAATTAAGTGCTTTACCAGAAAGGCAGACCCTGCTTTCTCCTTACAGTATCAAATGATGGCCGTCAAAACACTGGAATAAGGCCCAAGAATACTGAACTTAAACAGATGTTCTTGGATGGGAAACTGACCCAAAGACATCAAAGCAGTTTATCGTTAAGGGTTTTAAAGGTTGAAAAAACTATTAACAGAAAAAGAGGGTTTGTTCAAGTTTATTTTCAAGATTCAGTCTCCAAGGTCAAAGCCTCCAGTCAGTTCCACCTGCAGAGGACAGAAGCATCAGTACCACAATCAGCTCTCATGTAGTTCACAATATTCAGCCCTTACCTCATTAAACCTTCTGATCTCCTTTAGACCCAGACCCTGGGTTCTGTGGTGTTCCAGGTTGATCATCAAATGTATCCTGGACATATTTGGAGTTGAACTGGTTGTTTCGTGCTCGCTTGTAGCCGTTGCTGGTATGGATGACGTAGGAATAAGGGTACAAAGGGCGGGGGGCAATCACTGACAGAGGAAGCTGGAAAGCAGAGGCCTGGAGAGACTGCTGGAAGCCATTATTGGAGGGTCCCATTCTGAGCAAGTTAGCAATCATTGTAGAGATTGAATCATCTTGTGCAGGTGAGGAATCTGCATCAGCACCAACACCAGAGAAGGGACCAAAAGTAGAACTAGGGACTTTGCCAAACCCCGGGTCAGCAGCAGCACCAGAACCAGACCCAGGTCCACCTCTGCTGGAGCCACGGCTTCCATAGAAATAACCTGCATCCATTTGACCTGAGCAGAGAAAGGAAAGCCAAGTCACACTGTTCAAAGCTTCTGGGTTAAAATACAAAACTCACCCAGTCAAAGCATTATGCAGCCAGGAAGTTTAAGCTGTACACTAAAATATGGTGCTACTAGATATAAACCCAAATCCAGGAAGAACATTCACACCCACCTTGTTGAACAGGAACACATGCTGCAATATGGAGGAGCAGGAAGCCAATCCAGGAGCTCCTATTGAGACAAGATTGTTGAGAAAATACAAGAACAAACATCTCAGCCATAAAAGATTAAAACCAACAACTCACATGAAAACACCCTGAAACACCATGATGACCTCAGAGAGAGAAAAGCTTTGTGCTGTAACTGCTCTGCTGCTGCAGCTGACTTTATATCAGAGCCTCAGCTGCTCTGATGACCCTCATCATGTTCACCTGGAGCCTTGATTCAGAAAGTGGGATTAACCTATTCTGGGTAGAGAGCAGTTAACCTGAGGCAACTTAATCTGCTTTATGATTTTAGAACAGAAGCCATTTCACCAAACCGAGATAAGGGATTAAGTCTGGATTTTCTGGAATAATTAAGTCTGAATTCAGTTTCATGAAGGTAGTAACACATCGGTCATCGTGATCAAAATGGAAATTAAATTAAACATAGTTTGTAGAGGACAGTTGGACCTGCTAGTGACTAATTTTGAATATTTTTTAACGAAGGCTGAGTGAGGCCTAAAAGTTTTAAAGGCCAAATAGTTTATTGCTTCAATTACATAAAAGGAACCAGATTATTATGCAGTTCAAACACTAAACTTCATGTATTTGAAATAAATACAGTCGGTATTTATTTTAACTTATTATACTTTATTATTTCTAATTCCATAAACCTGATAATGTTTTTAGAAAGAATAAGCTTTATTAAACTAATCAATGTGCTTAATGAATACTTATTTAATGGATTTATGTTCAAATGTTCTAAAAGAAAGTAAAGGGATTTTTTAATCTAATAAAATTATATAAATCTTAAAATTTGGGGGAAATATTTTTGAGATTGTAAATTAGTGATTGGATATAAGTTAATGACAATAATGCAAGTTCTTTCGACAAGACAGTTACAACTTACTTCACTTTTCTCAGATGTGGGCCCATGCTAGTTTGCGACCTCTACAGCCTGAATAACCTGAATTTAAGATGAAATGATCTGATTTGTTGATGCACTCCAAACCAGTAGATAGGAAAAATGACTGATTAACTTTTTCTTTCTCATGACATTTCAAAAGTTTCCTTGACATGTGCAGGTATTTTCCTTCACATGCCGCTGTCCTGAAGATACAGAGAAAACCAAATCACACCGGTCTGAAATCATTTCTGCATTCCAGACACAGAAAATCATTCACTGCTCTGTGGCGGTGGATTTGCTGGAATGAAGTCAGAGTGCACAATCTTTTCCAAGAGGATCTTTGATACGTTACCCTGATCAAAGTATTTATGTTGAAAACACAGTTTGTGGCAATAAGGACTAATGATTGGAAACAGAATATCTGCCAAAATCTAAGATATCAGATGGTAAAAAGGTTCAATATTATAGCAGAGGCACATCTGAAATGATTGGCCAGAAACCATTAGATGTGCTCAGACCAACTGTTGGAGCTAAGTACAACAAAAACATGGTTGAAGTTTATTTGTGCGACTGCTAGGTGAGCTTTAACCTACAGCGATGTCATCCAGTTTGTGCCAAACACCTCTTTGACCTGTTTGTTACAAGCATCTCTATTAAATAAGACAAGCGGGTATCTGGAAAAATCAGAAAATGCAATCATACAGATATGACTTCATGTTAATAACTAGATTGAGGACCGACCTCTCAGGCACAGGGTAGGCACATCAGGATTTTGAATGTAATTTAGGTCAATTATTTATATAACAATGGTTAAAAAAAAAACATTGTAAAGAAATTATTTTTGTTACTTGCTTTTAGTAAAGTTCAACAAGCAAGTCCCAATGTCCTGGTGATGATTCTTAGTCATCCAGGTAATAGTCATTCCAAAAAAGTTAGAAAGTAACCACTGGACTTTGTTCCCAAGTTTGAAGATGTAGATGTCAGAAATAGCGTTGAGTTTGAGGCTTTTTACAGTTAGTTACTCTATATAGCCTAGAACTCAACCCCATTTCCGACATTTTGAATTGAAAAAGCCTCCTGGATGGGAACCCAGACGTCTTCAAACTTGGAAACAAAGTCCTGTGGATTTCTTTTCTCTCTTTTTTGGAAGTCCCAGTGTCCAGTGCAAGAGACAATACAATACAAAAAAAAAAAAATATTTTTGTATTGTGTGTTTTTTTCCAGCTTCATTTCCTAAACTATATATCTATTTTATTTTTTTTTATTTTTTCAAATCAAACTAGCAATATGTATTGTGTCTCAAGAGGATGAGGGTAATGAAAAGATACACCAGCAGAGGGCAGCATTGAGTTACCCAAAGAAAAGTGGAGCTGTGATTGAATCCAAATCATTTGTTTTAATTCCAGTATTTCTTTTGTGGTCCTATTGAACCAAGACCGTGTTTCTTTATATTCTACAATTAATGGAGAAAAAACGTTTAGGGTAAAACTGCTCAAAATATGTAGAATTACAGTTGAAAGTCAATAATCTTTAAATCAGGCAGTAAGCTTCATATCAGTTCTCCCCACCCTTTTTTCAAAACCCTTTCAGCTCCCCTCACTTTCTTCTGCAGGGCCCCCCTAATTGCAGTGCTGCAGCTGGACTAAGATGAAATATGCTAAAAAAAATATTCTATGTCATAAGACTCACTTTTCTACAATTGGGGCTTTGCCAGGCACATTTTTCTTCTGTGAACAATGCTGCTGCATGTGTTGCAGAAACATCTGGTGACCAGCTTGACAATTTGTCACCATCAAATAAGTTTTTGCTTTACATTTGTAAAAGAAAAGCACCTTCCAACAGATACTCATCTGAAAGGATTGCTATGTTGTGATTTTATGTTAAATTCTATTCCCAGCCAGCTGGGAATTTATGTTTGATACTTTAAGATATTTATTGCCCTCCCCAGTAGGGGTGGTAAAATATCTTAATCAGACAGTCCTGAGTGTTAGAATAGATGAAAGAGTGATTCGAGCACTAATCATGGTCAAACAGTTATTTCTGTACATTTATGGAATAAATTCACCACAACTTCTGTTCAAAATATGAGTTTAACAAAAATCATTCAGCTCCAAGTCAAACATATTTCAGTTTAACACTCTCAGCTAAGACTAGTAACACTAAACTACTATGTACAAAGAGGAAGGGGAAAACAGTTGAAAAACATTACAGTTTAAGATGGATTTTGTGTTTGAAACCAAAGTTTATCTGGAAGAATTTGGGATCTGATCAAATTAGCTTATCACTAATTTTAAAGAAATTGGAATGTTTTCAGACCAATTCACAATGCGAATCCATGAGGTAAAAACATTCGGCCAAATAATATATTATATGATTTGCTTAAGAACCAAAAACCTTTAAATGATTCTTTAGCTTAATTAGATCATTTATAGACCATGTCTGACCTTCAGGCTAAACAGTAGAGCCAAGAGAGCAGATGCTCAAATACAAATTACAGGCAAAGCATAAATATCATGCATTAGCCCATTCTGAAATAACCTAAATATGTCTCATACACTAACCTTACAGGTTGGTTTCATGGTAAGAAACCCAAGTATAATGTAACCATTCCTAGTTTTGGTGGTGGGAGTGTTTTAATGCAAAAGTATAAAAGTGCAGTTTCGGTCAAAGTTTCTAAATCCAGAAACAGGCCAGACACTAAAGCTACACGGTTTTAAAACAAACGTAAAGGTTAACGTTTGAAACAACTAAGGACAGAAAAGGTTTGTTCAAGTTTATTTTCAAGATTCAGTCTCCAAGGTCAAAGCCTCCAGTCAGTTTCACCTGCAGAGGACAGAAGCATCAGTACCACAATCAGCTCTCATGTAGTTCACAATATTCAGCCCTTACCTCATTAAACTTTCTGATCTCCTTTAGACCCAGACCCCGGGTTCTGTGGTGTTCCAGGTTGATCATCAAATGTACCCTGGACATATTTGGAGTTGAACTGGTTGTTTCGTGCTCGCTTGTAGCCGTTGCTGGTATGGATGACGTAGGAATAAGGGTACAAAGGGGGGGGGGGCAATCACTGACAGAGGAAGCTGGAAAGCAGAGGCCTGGAGAGACTGCTGGAAGCCACTATTGGAGGGTCCCATTCTGAGCAAGTCATCAATCATTGTACCAATTGGATCATCTTGTGCAGGTGAGGAACCTGCATCAGCACCAACACCAGAGAAGGGACCAAAAATAGAACTAGGGACTTTGCCAAACCCCGGGTCAGCAGCAGCACCGGAACCAGACCCAGGTCCACCTCTCCTGGAGCCACGGCTTCCATAGAAATAACCTGCATCCATTTGACCTGAGCAGAGAAAGGAAAGCCAAGTCACACTGTTCAAAGCCTCTGGGTTAAAATACAAAACTCACCCAGTCAACGCATTATGCAGCCAGGAAGTTTAAGCTGTACACTAAAATATGGTGCTACTAGATATAAACCCAAATCCAGGAAGAACATTCACACCCACCTTGTTGAACAGGAACACATGCTGCAATATGGAGGAGCAGGAAGCCAATCCAGGAGCTCCTATTGAGACAAGATTGTTGAGAAAATACAAGAACAAACATCTCAGCCATAAAAGATTAAAACCAACAACTCACATGAAAACACCCTGAAACACCATGATGACCTCAGAGAGAGAAAAGCTTTGTGCTGTAACTGCTCTGCAGCTGACTTTATATCAGAGCCTCAGCTGCTCTGATGACCCTCATCATGTTCACCTGGAGCCTTGATTCAGAAAGTGGGATTAACCTATTCTGAGTAGAGAGCAGTTAACCTGAGGCAACCTAATCTGCTTTATGATTTTAGAACGGAAGCCATTTCACCAAACCAAGATAAGGGATTAAGTCTGGATTTTCTGGAATAATTAAGCTTGAACTCAGTTTATGAAGGTAGTAACACATCGGTCACCGTGGGGATTTTTTTCTGTGTAGAGATCCTGCTGTGGACAAGACTACTAACCAGACTTATTTAGTCCTGGCTGCTGATCACACCAATGAGAAAATAATGAGTTTCGTCATTGATCACATTACCTTATCTGCATTTTGTGGTCTTTTTATAAGCCTAAAAATAAAAACCACTAGTATATATTGTTATATAGTCGTATATACCATTATATACCATTATAAATATTACAAGATTCTAGGTAAACAATGTTAGTTTTCAATGTGTTTTTAAAGATGGCCTTTTGTTCTAAAATGGACAGAATTGCTTTTAATAGACTATTATGTTGAAGGGATTAGAAAAATGCCCAGATTTGACTTTCATAATCATTTGCATCATTACAGCCTTTCTGGGGATAACATTCACTACCTGTGCAGACTTCAGCACAGAGCCATGCCTTTGCTGATGATGATCAGTGCTGGGCTCTGGTTTTCTGCTAGTGGAATTTTCCCGTACGAAGTAGGAGATGCTGAAAGTCTTTGCAAAGACAATATTTGCTGCACCTTCATAGGTGTGTATTTGGCATTAAAATAACTTTCCCTGATCAAAGAAAGAAAGAAAATCAAGGAGGGATCCTACAATGCATGAATTAGTCTAACTTTGAAATAGGTAGATTACTTCTGTTCATTGTTTTATACAGGATTTCCTGTATAAATATTATTGGTGCCAAACACATTAAGATTACATGCTCTTCTGGAGCAGATGAAGGTTTTTATCTGGTTTTTATTGACATCATGAGTTTTGTTCCTAGAGTAGAAAATCTCGAAGAGCCAAAAGTTTGACACCTGTCCTGTTCAGGTAAAACCATCAAGTGTCACTTTTTTCAAGGAGATATTAAAATTATCAATAAAACCAACTTATCTCGCAAAGCAGGCTTGTTTGATCCATTTATTCATGTAAAGAAACTCTCCTGTAAACCTAATGCATAATGCGTTGACTGGGTGAGTTTTGTATTTTAACCCAGAGGCTTTGAACAGTGTGACTTGGCTTTCCTTTCTCTGCTCAGGTCAAATGGATGTGGGTCATTTCTATGGAAGCCGTGGCTCCAGGAGAGGTGGACCTGGGTCTGGTTCCGGTGCTGCTGCTGACCCGGGGTTTGGCAAAGTCCCTAGTTCTACTTTTGGTCCCTTCTCTGGTGTTGGTGCTGATGCAGGCTCCTCAGCTGCACAAGATGATTCAATCTCTACAATGATTGCTAACTTGCTCAGAATGGGACCCTCCAATAATGGCTTCCAGCAGTCTCTCCAGGCCTCTGCTTTCCAGCTTCCTCTGTCAGTGATTGCCCCCCGCCCTTTGTACCCTTATTCCTACGTCATCCATACCAGCAACGGCTACAAGCGAGCACGAAACAACCAGTTCAACTCCAAATATGTCCAGGATACATTTGATGACCAACCTGGAACACCACAGAACCCAGGGTCTGGGTTTAAAGGAGATCAGAAGGTTTAATGAGGTAAGGGCTGAATATTGTGAACTACATGAGAGCTTATTGTGGTACTGATGCTTCTGTCCTCTGCAGGTGGAACTGACGGGAGGTTTTGACCTTGGAGACTGAATCTTGAAAATAAACTTGAACAAACCCTCTTTTTCTGTTAATAGTTTTTTCGACGTTTAAAACCCTTAACGATAAACTGCTTTGATGTCTTTGGGTCAGTTTCCCATCCAAGAACATCTGTTTAAGTTCAGTATTCTTGGGCCTTATTCCAGTGTTTTGACGGCCATCATTTGATACTGTAAGGAGAAAGCAGGGTCTGCCTTTCTGGTAAAGCACTTAATTCAATCAAAACCCACTTGAAGGATGGTTTTTCTGTCAGTAGGGAACTTAAAATAAGTGGGGACCCACTTTTGCTATCACCAGGTGACTATGCACCTGTCTGCTCTGAGGAAGAAGGGCAACGTTAAAGATATTTTGACTTCATAGTAGATTAAAGACTGATCTCATGAATAGTTTGGCAGCCTTCAGGTAAATTATAAAAAAAGCTTTAAAAATTCTGAAAATCAGATTTTAATCTAGCTGTTTCAAAGTTTAACGGCATATACTGATGCCCAGTGCAACAGACTATAAATCTGAGACCCTTTAAAGCTTTAGTAATTGTGCTAAAATGCATTGCTCAAAATGAGAATGTAAACGAAGTAACAAATTATCCACTTGGCAACACTGAAAATCAATCCCACATGCTATTATGCAATTGAATAAACGGGTGGAAATTGGCAAAGACACTTGAAGGAGTGGTTCTGCAGGTGGGGACCACAGACTACTACTCGGTACCTATGCTTTCTGGCTGTTTTGGTCACTTTGGTTTCACACTTGTAGCATGAGACAAACTATCATTCACACAAATAGCTCTGTGCATCCAGGATTGCACATCGATGTGAGCTGTGGCAAGATTTGGCAGTGTAGTATCCAGAGGCTATAAGAGGACGACAACCCAGCAGGACCACTACCTCCACCTTAGTGCAGGAGGAGCCCTGGAAAATGACCTCCTGCTGCCTGCAAATATGCATTTCTGCATAAACGGAAGCAGACTCCATGAGGGCCTGGTGCTCACATAGGGGGATTGTGCTCATAGCCCAACAACATGCAGGACAATTGGCATTTGCCAGAGAACACCAGGATTGTTCACAAATGAAAGCATTGAACACAAGTGAGTCTGGAGACACTGAAGAGCGTTCTGCTGCCTGCAACATCCTTCAGTATGACCGGTTTGGCAATGTGTCAGTAATGGTGTGGAGTGGCATTTCTTCAGAGGGCCTCACAGCCCTCCATGTGATAACCAGAGGTAGCATGACTACCATTAGGTACCAAGATGAGATCTTGAGACCATATGCTGGGGCGGTTCCACAGACCTGAATCGGGTTGAGCAAATCTGACACGTCACCATCCATCCACCAATGTCACATCTCACCACAGACTGTCCAGGAGTTGGCAGATGCTTTAGTTCAGGTCTGGGAGGAGACCATCAGGAGCATGCCAAGGTGTTGTAGGGAGGTCATAAAGGCCCGTCCAGGCCACTCACAACACTGAGCCTCATTATCACCTGGCGTTAAAGTTGGATTAGACTGTAGTTTGTTTTTCCACTTTAATTTCCTGAGCAACTCCAAATCCAGGCCTCCTTTGTTATAAAAATGTAACAGATTTTGTGATTTGTCCAACACATTCAACTTTGTACAGAACAAAGTATTCAACGAGAATATTTAATTCATTCAGACCTAGGATGTTATTTCAGTGTTCCCTTTATTTTAATTAAGCAGTGTATATATTTTCTAAAAGCGGGTCTACGCAGGATAAAACAGACCAGCAGAAGGTCGGCTTTGAGCTAGAAATACTTTTCATTCAACTTTACAATACGAAACAAAAATTCACAGAAAGTATAACTTAAGATAGAAAAGAAAGGAGCAATATCATACAGTATAAGGCATAATTAAAAGATAGGGCATTAAACAAGATTTTTTTTCTAGAAATTTACATTTTCTCTTACAAATGCTAATGACCCTCGTTGCCATCTGCTAGAGATTTTACTTAATTCTACCATTGGGATATAATTGGCCTCTAAAAAAATGGGATTTAAATAAAAGTTCAAATAAATTGATACCATATTCCCCCTTTTCACAACTATAAAGACTTCTCTAAAGGTGAGAACTGGTCATTGCATCCCTGTGGATTGGATCCACATCTGAAAACTGAGCCAAAAGCTTTGCACTACTCTGCAAAGTTCTAGATGCTCACTTTCTACCTCGTAGAAACCAGATTTCAGTGTCCAATTTAGAATTTTAATGCAAAAAAAAAAATTCTATAAAAAAAATGACATTAGGTGGGATCGGTCTAAGAATTTAGTTTGAATCTTTTATATACTGTAATCCTAAAGATTTCTTAAAATTCCTATTACAATAGTAAGACAGATGTTTCAGAGAATTATCAGAAAATACCTCCAACCACAGCCTGAAGAGAGGGATTGCTTAAAGGTCTTATTTCCCCCCCCCCAAAGTTCCTGCATCCATGAAACAGCCCAGATTTGTTTATGCCAAAAAAAGTTTTTGCTCAAGCTCCAACCTACAGTAATTTGGAACCAAATGGTTGTGTAGCTGTGAAACAAAGACCATGTTTTTTTTTGGTGATCTACTGTACAATAGTCAAAAAGTAAACACAATATTGATGTAGAAAGTCTGTAATCTTTACAGGCAGTAAGCTTTTTCTAATAAGTTAGTCATATAAAATGTTTGATAGTTGCTGCTGCAAGAGTGGTATTGCAGTTCAGATTATATTTTCTTCCTGGAATCATAACAGCCTTCTCTTCATTTGCATTGAAATTTTGATTAGCATTTAGTGCAACTTAAATGCATGCGTTAATTCTGCATTTCTAAATTAGGAGAGATATTTTTTGGCTGACCCTCGAGCCAAATGAGTAGAGAAGGGCTGGAGCCCAAATCCTAATGAGATACAGCCTGCATGAACAAAGCTTTTTGAACACTGGAATAAGGTCCAAGAATACTGAACTTAAACAGATGTTCTTGGATGGGAAACTGACCCAAAGACATCAAAGCAGTTTATCGTTAAGGGCTGGGCCGGATTTTAGCAGGGGCTTACCGGGGCTGCAGCCCGGGGCCCCGGCATTTCGGGGGCCCCGAAGGATGTTTTATATTTTTGTGAATGGATAGTGTCAGAATTTAATCAATGACTACGATGATTTTGACAGCACATATTAAAAATGTTCCAATTTGTTCTGACAAACGTCCATCATGAATGCTTGCTTGTTATTGGTCCACTTTTGACGCATCTTACGCATTGGGGAGGAAGAGCGCCAAGGCCAAGGGAATATTATTTTACAATGGCGGACAACAGAAAATATGACAGCGGAGCGCAGAAAAGAAAGAAGAGAAAGGAAAAAGAGCATCGCGCCAAAGAGGCGACAAACAAAATGCCTAAACTGACAGGCTTTTTTAAACCTGTTAGCGGAGATGGAGCAGAAACATCATTATCCCCCGCTCCTCAAACCCTTAGCTATAACACCGGCACTAAGATCCCGCCAGAACCTTTAACCGTGACTGAGTCGGTGGCTGGACTGGCGTCTGTGGAGTCAGAGTTGGTGGAAGCGGGATCTTCTTCCGCAGATGGAAAGACGACTGTGGATCCATACAGTACCGATCCGGCGCATTGGGGGGAAATTGACGAGTCCGTGCGAGCTTACTGGGCTGAGCGAGGACCGGAGAGCTGTCAAAATATGAATGTTGGCTTTCAAGCATCAGAACGGGTGTACAAGCATCAAAAGCGTCACTTCTCCAAATCTCACTTTAAACGCAAGATGTTAAATGGTGAGTACATCGAAAGACCGTGGCTGCTTTACTCTCCATCCACCGGAGCTGTGTTTTGTTTTGCATGCCGCATTTTCACCAATGCTAATACTCAGTCAAACTTTGAAACTGGATTTAGTGACTGGAAGCACGCGACTGAACGCATGAGAGAGCACGAAAACAGCGAACATCATAGAAAAGCTATGCTGACATATGTTTCACTTGCAGCAGCCAGTGGGAGGATAGACACAGAACTGCAGAAACAATTTGAATCTGAGTGTTCATATTGGACTGAAGTGTTGAGAAGAGTTGTGTCTGTTGTCAAGTTTTTAGCAGAGAGGGGACTGGCTCTGAGAGGAGCCAGTGACAAATTTGGAAGAACTGATAATGGGAATTATCTGGGAATACTGGAGTTAATCAGCGAGTTTGATCCTTTTCTGAAGTCTCACATAGAGAAATATGGAAATGCAGGTTCAGGGAAACCCTCATATCTTTCTTCCCAAACATGTGAGGAATTTATTCAGCTGATGGATGATCGTGTTCTATCAGAAATAGTGAGTGAAGTAAAAATGGCAAAATACTTCTCAGTCTCTGTTGACTCCACGCCAGATGTGGCACATGTTGATCAGTTAACATTTGTGTTAAGATATGTGTCACCTGAAGGACACTCGCAGGAACGCTTTCTGAAGTTTCTACCAATTGAAAGTCATACTGGGGAAGCTTTATGTGCGTCTGTACTTAAGGTTTTGGAAGAGATGGGGATTGACATCGCAAACTGCAGGGGGCAATGCTATGATAATGCTGCCAACATGTCAGGAGTATATAAAGGACTACAAGCACGTATAAAAGAACTCAACCCACTAGTTGAATGGGTTCCATGTGCTGCACATACCCTGAATTTGGTTGGAGTTAATAGTGTTAACTGCTGTTTTGAGACAGCTGATTTTTTCCAGTTTGTGCAAAACTTATTTAACTTTTGCTCCAAGTCGACAGCAAGGTGGAAGGTGGTAACAGATGGACTGCAGCCTAATGCAAACAAGCGTATTGAAACATTGAAGTCCCTTTCGAACACTAGATGGGCTGCACATGCAGATGCCACACAGGCTGTTGTGGATTCAGCTGAAACATCCAATCTTGTTGAAAAAGACGACTGTAGATTCGATTTTCTGATATATAACTTTAATTCTGAACTGCGGCAACTTCCAACATTTACATAGAGCTACATCTTCTAGAAAATCACTGACTTCTTCGCTGGTCAGGAATCACAAACTAAAACAACCATGGCTGACATATGGCCCCTACGCCATCTAGTGGAGAAACACTTAAATGACCAAACATTACAGTCTTAACCCAAATTGCATTTAGTTTTCATTCTATTTAGTAAACATATAAACAATATGACTTAAACATATTATAACAATATTCAACATCCTCCCCCCAAGAAGACAGTTCAATTGTTAACTTCAAATGGATATAATAGCTGAACTGGTCTTCTTAACATCGTCCCTGTTGGGGTGCGCACCGCGCAGGATCTGACCAGCCCATCTCTTCCTGGGAACACTTCGGTGATAAGTCCTATTTTCCAGGTTAGACGTGGCATTTTGTCATCTCCAATGAGAACCAAGTCTCCAGTTTTAAGCGACGTGGGATTTTGGGTCTTGCAAGTGTGAGCCGATCTGAGATCCAACAAATACTCCCTCCTCCACCTGTTCCAGAATTCCTCCATCAGTCTGTGACGGTATTTCCATCTTCTGGTCAGCTGCTCTTGGTTTGCATTTGTTATCTGACCTGTTGTGCAGAAAGGCTTTGGAGGTAAAGAACTGAGTCTCTTTCCAATCAAAAAATGCGCTGGAGACAGAGGTTCAGGTTCTTTTAAATCATTATACACAAAGGTGAGTGGTCTTGAGTTGATAGTGGCTTCGATTTCTGACAGTAAAGATGTTAACTCTTCAAACCCTAGAGATGCTCTTCCCATTACTCTTTTGAGGCATCCCTTCACAGAGCGCACTAATCGTTCCCAAAATCCACCCCACCAAGCTGCTCTCTCTGCAATGAATTTCCACTTAATTCCCTTTTCAGAAGCATATTCCAACAGCTCTGGCTCTTTTGTGGCCTTCCACAGCTCCTTTAGTTCTTTTTCTGCTTTCTTGAATGTTTGCGCATTGTCCGAGTAGATTATTCTGCAGAGTCCTCTCCGTGAAACAAACCTTTTCAGTGCTAAGAGGAAACCTTCTGTTGTTAGGCTTGATACTAGTTCGAGATGCACTGCACGTGTCACGGCACATGTGAAAAGTGCCACATACGCCTTTTCTGTGTTACCCTTGGACTTCACATACAGTGGACCTGCGAAATCTACACCAGTTATTTCAAATGGTGGCGCTTCTGTAATTCTGTCTCTGGGTAGTGGTGCAGTTGTTTGTTTCATTGCCTTCACATTAAATCTTTTGCAGATGGTACATTCTGAAATGCATTTTTTGACTAACTGTCTGGCGCGTAGGATCCAATATTTTTCTCTTAAATGAACAAGAGTGTCTCTCACGCCTGAATGCATTACATCCGCGTGACTGTACTTGATCAGAAGTTGGCAAAGTCTGTGACTTGAGGGTAACAACCACGGATGCTGCTCAGTAAAACTCAAATCTGACTGATGTAGCCTTCCCTCTACACAGATTAAACCATTTTCATCGAGGAAGGGTTTAAAGTCTCTAATCTTAGAATCTTTGTGCACAGCCTTTCCAGCTTTTAGCTCTTTTATTTCCCTTTCAAAACTGTTGATTTGTGCTTCACGAATCCATACCCTTTCAGCTTCTGACATTTCCTCTGCTGTTATTTCTCCCACCTTCCTTTGCTTTGATCGACAGTTGTGAACAAACCTGTTAATCCATGCTGTAACTCTCAGTACCCTTTGTAGCTTGCTGTAATTTTCCAACTGCAACAATGGCTCAGTCTGCAGCCTATCGGTGTTACTGAACTGTACGATGACTTGACTTGCCTTGAGCTCTGCTTTGACCTCTTCCTCTGAGAACACTTCTGGTGCTGCCTCTGAAGGTGGTGTTCCAAGTATCTTGTCTCTCAAAAATAATGGGCCCGACCACCAAAGCTCTTCCTCTTTCAACCTTGTTGCAGATTGTCCTCTTGTGGTGAGATCAGCTGGGTTCTGTTTACCATTACAGTGTTTCCATACTTCAGGAGGTGTCAAAGTCTGTATCTCCACTACTCGGTTAGCAACAAATGGTTTCCATTTCTTTGGTGAACTTTGAATCCAGTGGATTACTATCATGGAGTCAGACCACATTTGCAGCTGGGTGATTTGCATATCCAGTGCCTTTAACAGGTTATTTGCCAACCTTGCTCCAATTAAAGCTCCCATTAGCTCCAAGCGGGGAAGTGTCATTGTTTTGATTGGAGCCACTCTGGATTTCGAAGCCACGAGTGCAGTTACCGTTTTTCCTTCGGCTGTTTTTCCTTGCAAATATGCAGCTGCACCATAAGCCCTTTCACTGGCGTCTGTGAAAACATGGAGAAGTTGTCTTCTACCTTGCATCCTTTCTGTTCCATACCACCTTGGAATGACTATTTGGTGTATCTGTGTGAGCTCCAAGCACCACTGCTCCCATGCGTTGGAAAGGTCGGGAGGCAGCTCATCATCCCAGTTCAGCCCCCGACGCCACATTTCCTGAAACAGACACTTAACACGGACAGTAAATGGCGTTAGAAATCCTATTGGATCAAATATTCTGGCAGATGACCTTAAAACACTCCTCTTTGTATTCTCTTTTCCTTGTAGAATGTTCATCAAGTGGTTAAGGTCAAATGTAAAGTTGTCGGTTTCCGGTCTCCACACTAAACCAAGTACCTTTAGCACATTTCCGTGTGTCTCAGTTTCTTGTGTCATGTCAAAGGAACAGTTTGACCACTTAGCTTTTAGTTCCTGTGAGTTTGTTGTCCACTTACACAGGTTCATGTTTGCAGCAGCCAGTATCTCCTTTGCTCCGGCGGTAAGTGTGTAGGCCTCGTCTGAGTTTCTTGAACTAGCAATCAGATCATCCACATAGAGCGAATCTCTCATCATTTTTACTGTTTCTGGTAGGATGTCTTGATATTTCTCTAAATGATGTCTGATTGTGGCAGCAAGTAGGAAAGGACTTGAAGTTACTCCAAACACAACGCGTCTCATTCTCATTATGCATGTGCTTGTGCTCTCTGCATCTGGGGGCCCTGTGAGCCACAAAAACCTCAGAGCGTCTCTGTCCCCTTCAGTGATAGAAATCTGCAGGAACGCCTTTGTGATGTCCGCTGTGAAGGCTACAGGATGTTGACGAAATCTGATCAAAATGCTCATTAGGTCAGAATTTAAGTTTGGGCCAGGTAACAAACAGTCATTCAAAGAGGAGCAACCCTTTTCATGTGATTAAGCATCAAACACTATTCTCAGCTTGGTAGTTACCTTGTCCTCTCTGATCACTGCGTGATGAGGTAAGTAGTAAGTCACATCAGCAGTCCCTGAATGACTGCTATCAGGTACTTCCTCACAAATTCCCTGCTCGGTGTAATCCTCTATTACATTATTGTATCTTTTGTACAGAGACACATCAGAATTCAGTTTTCTTTTCAGCATTTCAAATCTTTTCTGTGCAACCCCTTTGTTATCAGAAATCTTGGGCGTGTCTTGTCGCCATGGCAATGCCACTTCATATCTGTCATTAATGAATTTGACTGACCTGTCAAAGCTGTCAATGGCTTTCTTGTCATCCGATGTTTCTTCTCCTTTGGTGGAAATGCCCAGTGACTCTATTTCCCAGAATGCTCTCAACTGGTTAGAAATGTCCACTGGGTTTTCACTGACTCCAATGTGCAGACATGTTGCTTCATTCATACTCGACATCATTACTGGTCCTTGCACTGCCCAGCCAAATCTTGTTTCAACAGCCACTAAAGCATCTGAGAGTCTTTCAGTTTTGCCTGTGACTACTTTCCAGTAGTAATCTGCTCCAATAAGTACAGAAAGTTCCAGCTCGTCCTTGTCTCCTGTAGACACATCTGCTACTGGTAGTCCCTTTTCCTCCAGCTGATGCTGAATGTGCTCACTGGGAACCTTCATGACTGCAGTACAAAGCTGTGGTGTTTGGACAGCTTCTATTTCAAATTTCTGTTCTTTGTTTCTTACATTTTCAAGGATTAGTTTTATGACATTGCATCTGGTGGTTGTTGGGTTCTTTGAGCCAAAAGTGTGAAGATTTAATGTCTCTTGTTTCATCACTGGTAGCTTTAAATCTTTCACTTGTTTCTCATGAACAAAACTGCGTTGGCTTCCTCCATCAATCAAACAACGCACAATTTTCTCCCCCCAAGGTCCTTTAATCCTTGCTCTCACCGTTTGCAAAAGCACAGTTTCACACCTTTCTGGAGTCGGTTTAGCATTTTGTGGAATAACTGATGAGACTACAGTGTCACTGGTGTCCGCGGCAGCTTTTGTGGTCTCTTTTGATTCTTCTCCTTTCTCACACACTACAGCATGGTGTCTCCTTCCACAATCAGTGCATGTTACATTTTTTGATCTGCAGTCTCGGGCAAGATGTCTAGGCTTCAGGCATATGAAACACCTCCCCATTTTCTTTAACTTTTCCTTCCTCCCTGTGACAGTGTCTTCAGTGCACTGTTCTGACTTGTGGCTTGTACTGTTGCAGAATAGGCAACCGAGTGGTGAATTGGAACTGCCAGTATGAAGTGCTGCAGCTGATGGCACATTAGGTCTTTTCCACTTTTCTCTGCATAAATCCTGTTTATAATGTTGTCTGTAAGCAGCGGGTGCATCTTTCGTTTCTCTTGGTTTTGTTAAATGTGCAGCACGTTCCCTGCTTTCAACTTCTTGTTGTAAAAAACTAACAAGATCTTCAACCCCCCACCTTTTTCCTTTATCTGTTTTACGAGTGTATTCAAGAGCGAGATCATCGGGAATCATCTGGAGGAGAATGGGGCACAATAAAGCACCATAACTGTCTGACGCAACACTTAAAGCTTCTAGGCTTCTGATCTGCACTTCCACATCATCAAAAAGTTGTCTCAAAGCAACAACATCCGAGGATCTTTTTACTGGGCTCAGATTCAACAACTTAGACATGTGCGCACTCACAATTAGCTCTTTTCTGCCAAATCTTTGTTTAAGCATGTCTACAGCAGCATCATAATTAGTGTCAGTTACCTTCAACCCTGCAATTGCACGTGCAGCTGGACCGGTGAGGTAGGACTTCAAGTAAGTGAACTTCTCAGTTTTGCTTAAATCTGGATTTTCATGAATAGCGTTCACAAACTGGTCCCAAAACTCTTGCCACATACACACTTCTCCGTTGTATTTGCTTATTGAAAGCTTGGGCAGTTTTACCGAGGGTCTGCTTGCTGTTGACCGTGTACTTGCATCACTCAGCCGAGTGCCTGATAATGCAGCGGTGTCCACTAGAAATTGTTGTTCTTGTGTAGCAGCCCTGGCAATCGCTCTTTCTGCTCGTGTCCTCCATAAGTTTGTGTTGTCTTGATATTCTATTGTCCTCACCATGTCCGCATCTAACTCCTCCAGAGGAATTGCCTTCTCTATTTCTGGCTCAAGCTCTTGGAGGGTTTTCTCCTTCTGTGATAACATGGCTAGTAGCTCCAGCAAACGGTCAGCATTCACATCAGTCTCATTTGTTTCCTCTTGAATTTGTTGCACAAGCTTCGTAACAGATGCACGCAGAACAGTCCGTTTCTGTTTTAATCTCTGAAGTCGCTCCGTCATTTTTTTGTTGTTGTTGTTGTTAGCAGCTATCGGCTCGATCCCAACAAAGTTCCTTTTTACTCACGTAATCCCGTGTTTTCGGCACCAAAAAATGTTGTGGATTCAGCTGAAACATCCAATCTTGTTGAAAAAGACGACTGTAGATTCGATTTTCTGATATATAACTTTAATTCTGAACTGCGGCAACTTCCAACATTTACATAGAGCTACATCTTCTAGAAAATCACTGACTTCTTCGCTGGTCAGGAATCACAAACTAAAACAACCATGGCTGACATATGGCCCCTACGCCATCTAGTGGAGAAACACTTAAATGACCAAACATTACAATCTTAACCCAAATTGCATTTAGTTTTCATTCTATTTAGTAAACATATAAACAATATGACTTAAACATATAACAATATTCAACACAGGCAGTGCATATTAACTATGCAAACATTCAAAAATCATTGAAGAATATTGTAAATGACACAAACCAAAACGCAGCAATAAGAAATGAAGCAAGATCACTTGATAAAAAAATGGACAAGCTTGAAACAGCTTTTATGTGTACATTTTGGCATAGCATTTTACAGCGCTTTGAAAAAGCAAGTGCAGTTTGCAGTCTGTGGAACTGGACTTGTGTACAGCTGTGGATTTGGTGGGATCCTTGCGGGAGTACATTGGAGGTCTGAGAGATCAATTTGATAGGTTTGAGTCTCAAGCAAAGAAGTTGTCTCCAACAGTTTCACAAGCTTACAGAGTTACTGGTCGAAGATCAAAGACTCCAAAACCATTTTTTGGAGAGAGCGCCACCTCAGAGGTTGAATTATCAGCTCAACAAAAGTTCTCCACCAGTGTTTTTTGGGTGGTTGTTGACAGATTGCTTTCTGAAATCAATCGCAGGTATATTGCATATGATAACCTCAACAACACTTTTGGCTTCCTGAACAATATTTCTGGTGTTACTGTTCCAGAGCTAAGAAACAAAGCATCTCATCTCCAAAGTAAATATTCAGCTGACTTGGAGACGGACTTTGTGGAGGAAATTGTCCAGTTTAAAGATTTTATTTGTGATAAAGGCATCACATCTGCTCGATTGCTTTTACAATTCATTAGGGAAAAGAAACTGCAGGACATCTTCCCAAATGTGGATATTGCTTTCAAGCTTTACCTGACATTTCCTGTCACAAATGCAAGTGGTGAGCGATCATTCTCCAAGCTTAAAATAGTTAAAAATAGACTCAGATCCACAATGGGACAAGAAAGACTGAACCATTTGACTCTGTCTATTGAGAGTGATCTAGTGAGAAAGCTGGACTTCAGTGATCTTGTCAAGGAATTTGCAGTAAAAAAATCCAGAAAAGTGGGCAACTTTTCAAATTTCATATCAGACTAAGCTTAAATGTCTGATAACCCTTTCACTCATTACTGAAAGGGCTTGGCGTTACTGGTTAGGGCAGTGGTGTCCAAACTGTTTGACATGAGGGTTAAAATTATCTCAAAAGAACTTTGGGTCTGTAAAATAATTTAAAAACAAACTTGGTCTTTTTTAAAGTTTATCTGCTAAATTAAAGTAAAAATTTTAATGATTGTAGATACAAAACAAAGATTGTGCATGTGCATTATAAGACAGGCTCAAAGTTTCAAACTTTTCAGGGTTTAGTATTGTTTTCTTATTTGGTTTGCGTTCGAGTTCCTACAAAGAAGTTAAATGAAAAAGTGTCATTAATAAATGGAAATCTGTATTTTGTTCTTCATATTTTTCAAAATTTCTCTGTAAAAACCTTGGTCTAGAAGATGAAAATTGTTCATGTCCACCTCTGCTTTGGACTGGACAGCACTTTGGACTTACCTGGGTCAGGATATTTTCTGAAAACTACAGTATGCCTGATCTCTTTTATATTGTTTATATCCATGTTCTGTCTGACTGGCAGAGAAGTACTTTTTTTTACATTTATTTCCTCCAGAGTTGTTTGTAGTTTGTGACAACTGGCTTATTAAAGTTGTCAAAACTTACTGTTCGGTCATTTTCTGCTCATCCTCTAAAACAAAAACACACATATATATATATATATTTTTTTTTTTTTTAATACTCTAGCCCAGGGGCCCCCATCCTGACTCCAGCCCAGGGGCCCCCATCCTCCTAAATCCGCCCCTGGTTAAGGGTTTTAAACGTCGAAAAAACTATTAACAGAAAAAGAGGGTTTGTTCAAGTTTATTTTCAAGATTCAGTCTCAAAGGTCAAAACCTCCAGTCAGTTCCACCTGCAGAGGACAGAAGCATCAGTACCACAATCAGCTCTCATGTAGTTCACAATATTCAGCCCTTACCTCATTAAACCTTCTGATCTCCTTTAGACCCAGACCCTGGGTTCTGTGGTGTTCCAGGTTGGTCATCAAATGTATCCTGGACATATTTGGAGTTGAACTGGTTGTTTCGTGCTCGCTTGTAGCCGTTGCTGGTATGGATGACGTAGGAATAAGGGTACAAAGGGCGGGGGGCAATCACTGACAGAGGAAGCTGGAAAGCAGAGGCCTGGAAAGACTGCTGGAAGCCACTATTGGAGGGTCCCATTCTGAGCAAGTCATCAATCATTGTAGAGATTGAATCATCTTGTGCAGGTGAGGAGCCTGCATCAGCACCAACACCAGAGAAGGGACCAAAAGTAGAACTAGGGACTTTGCCAAACCCCGGGTCAGCAGCAGCACCGGAACCAGACCCAGGTCCACCTCTCCTGGAGCCACGGCTTCCATAGAAATAACCTGCATCCATTTGACCTGAGCAGAGAAAGGAAAGCCAAGTCACACTGTTCAAAGCCTCTGGGTTAAAATACAAAACTCACCCAGTCAAAGCATTATGCAGCCAGGAAGTTTAAGCTGTACACTAAAATATGGTGCTACTAGATATAAACCCAAATCCAGGAAGAACATTCACACCCACCTTGTTGAACAGGAACACATGCTGCAATATGGAGGAGCAGGAAGCCAATCCAGGAGCTCCTATTGAGACAAGATTGTTGAGAAAATACAAGAACAAACATCTCAGCCATAAAAGATTAAAACCAACAACTCACATGAAAACACCCTGAAACACCATGATGACCTCAGAGAGAGAAAAGCTTTGTGCTGTAACTGCTCTGCTGCTGCAGCTGACTTTATATCAGAGCCTCAGCTGCTCTGATGACCCTCATCATGTTCACCTGGAGCCTTGATTCAGAAAGTGGGATTAACCTATTCTGAGTAGAGAGCAGTTAACCTGAGGCAACTTAATCTGCTTTATGATTTTAGAACGGAAGCCATTTCACCAAACCAAGATAAGGGATTAAGTCTGGATTTTCTGGAATAATTAAGCTTGAACTCAGTTTATGAAGGTAGTAACACATCGGTCACCGTGGGGATTTTTTTCTGTGTAGAGATCCTGCTGTGGACAAGACTACTAACCAGACTTATTTAGTCCTGGCTGCTGATCACACCAATGAGAAAATAATGAGTTTCGTCATTGATCACATTACCTTATCTGCATTTTGTGGTCTTTTTATAAGGCTAAAAATAAAAACCACTAGTATATATTGTTATATAGTAATATGTACCATTATATACCATTATAAACACTACAAGATTCTAGGTAAACAATGTTAGTTTTCAATGTGTTTTTAAAGATGGCCTTTTGTTCTAAAATGGACAGAATTGCTTTTAATAGACTATTATGTTGAAGGGATTAGAAAAATGCCCAGATTTGACTTTCATAATCATTTGCATCATTACAGCCTTTCTGGGGATAACATTCACTACCTGTGCAGACTTCAGCACAGAGCCATGCCTTTGCTGATGATGATCAGTGCTGGGCTCTGGTTTTCTGCTAGTGGAATTTTCCCGTACGAAGTAGGAGATGCTGAAAGTCTTTGCAAAGACAATATTTGCTGCACCTTCATAGGTGTGTATTTGGCATTAAAATAACTTTCCCTGATCAAAGAAAGAAAGAAAATCAAGGAGGGATCCTACAATATATCATGCAACATGAATTAGTCTAACTTTGAAATAGGTAGATTACTTCTGTTCATTGTTTTATACAGGATTTCCTGTATAAATATTATTGGTGCCAAACACATTAAGATTACATGCTCTTCTGGAGCAGATGAAGGTTTTTATCTGGTTTTTATTGACATCATGAGTTTTGTTCCCAGAGTAGAAAATCTTGAAGAGCCAAAAGTTTGACACCTGTCCTGTTCAGGTAAAACCATCAAGTGTCTCTTTTCCAAGGAGATATTAAAATTATGAATAAAATCAACTGATCTTGCAAAGCAGGCTTGTTTGATCCATTTATTCATGTAAAGAAACTCTCCTGTAAACCTCATGTCCTGCTGAAGGAGATCCTACAGGTCCAATAAGAACTACTTTAAAATAATAAAATTTATTTTTTATCCTTTAACTCTTCACTATTATGTTATTCTTATACATTTTTCTAAGGTCCATATTTGTGTGACCATTTTTTTCTATAATCTTTTTGCTGCTGTAAACACCAGAATTTCTCCATTGTGGGACAATAAAGGGATTTTTTATTCTATTCCATTCTTTTCTAAAATGTGTTAGTTTCACAGCGGTAAGCAGACTAATCAGGTCTCGATTTAATATTTCTGACTTCCTCTTAGCAACATCATTCAGTGCTTCAATTTGAATAAGTAAGTTCTTCAAGGTTGGATGTAATTCTGTGATCTGTGTTCTCCTCTTTGACGTTTCACTATCGCAGTAGAGCAGCACATGTGTTTTTTACTGGATCCAAACATTCTCAATAATCACAGTGGTTCTTTTTCTATTTTTTGTTCGTTTTGTTCTATTTTCAGAACAAAACGTTTTTTTTCCAGTTGTTGTTACTTGGAGTAAAAGATACGTTTCTCTGAATTCTTGGCCAGTTTTTACAATGTCGGTATGGAGTTCTCTCTGTTACGCAGCTTTTCAGATCTGGGTTGAATTATTTGTTTTTTGACTTTGCTTCAAGCGTTACCCAGTGAGGGCTACTGGTCTGGTTATTGTCATCAGAATCAGCTTATTGTTTCTTGGCTGCGTTGGTAAGTTGTTTCTCTGATTTTTTTCTGTTTTAAACCACTGATGGGATTTACGGATCATGTGAGATTAGGTCATAATTAGCGTTTGCCTCCACATTCACTTTCAGTGATTGATATTAATTTCCATCACAGCTATTTTCTGGGGAGGCTTGTTAAAGTCCTCTGTGGTAAAGGGCTGGACTTGGACTGTTCCTTCTCTCGGATGCAATTAAAATAACATCAAAATCAAGTGAGTAAGTAAGTAAAATATTTAAAAAGTCATCCAGTGAGAGAATCCCTGAAAGTTTGTTTGTTTTTTTGTCCAATTATCTGTAGATTTGACTAAGAGATAGTAAATATATAACTATGTAGATGACAACCAGATTTACATCACAATGTCACCGGGTGACTCTGCACCTGTTTGACCTTTCACTGGCATCACTAGTACGTCTGTACTCTACAAAGGTCGTTGAATGAAATGTCCATTTTGACAGGCTAAATGATATTGTACATTAGTGAAACTTTACCAACCTAAACTATAAACTTTTAAATTAAAGGCAAGGCCAGCTTATTTACATAGCACAATTCAGTACAAAGACAATTAACATGGAGATATGGTAATGATGATGATCAAACTCATTATTTTCTCATTGGTGTGATCAGCAGCCAGGACTAAATAAGTCTGGTTAGTAGTCTTGTCCACAGCAGGATCTCTACACAGAAAAAAATCCCCACGGTGACCGACGTGTTACTACCTTCATAAACTGAGTTCAAGCTTAATTATTCTAGAAAATCCAGACTTAATCCCTTATCTCGGTTTGGTGAAATGGCTTCTGTTCTAAAATCATAAAGCAGATAAAGTTGCCTCAGGTTAACTGCTCTCTACTCAGAATAGGTTAATCCCACTTTCTGAATCAAGGCTCCAGGTGAACATGATGAGGGTCATCAGAGCAGCTGAGGCTCTGATATAAAGTCAGCTGCAGCAGCAGAGCAGTTACAGCACAAAGCTTTTCTCTCTCTGAGGTCAACATGGTGTTTCTGGGTGTTTTCATGTGAGTTGTTGGTTTTAATCTTTTATGGCTGAGATGTTTGTTCTTGTATTTTCTCAACAATCTTGTCTCAATAGGAGCTCCTGGATTGGCTTCCTGCTCCTCCATATTGCAGCATGTGTTCCTGTTCAACAAGGTGGGTGTGAATGTTCTTCCTGGATTTGGGTTTATATCTAGTAGCACCATATTTTAGTGTACAGCTTAAACTTCCTGGCTGCATAATGCTTTGACTGGGTGAGTTTTGTATTTTAACCCAGAAGCTTTGAACAGTGTGACTTGGCTTTTCTTTCTCTGCTCAGGTCAAATGGATGCAGGTTATTTCTATGGAAGCCGTGGCTCCAGGAGAGGTGGACCTGGGTCTGGTTCCGGTGCTGCTGGTGACCCGGGGTTTGCCAAACCCCCTAGTTCTACTTTTGGTGCAGATGCAGGCTCCTCACCTGCACAAGATGATTCAATCTCTACAATGATTGATGACTTGCTCAGAATGGGACCCTCCAATAATGGCTTCCAGCAGTCTCTCCAGGCCTCTGCTTTCCAGCTTCCTCTGTCAGTGATTGCCCCCCGTCCTTTGTACCCTTATTCCTACGTCATCCATACCAGCAACGGCTACAAGCGAGCACGAAACAACCAGTTCAACTCCAAATATGTCCAGGGTACATTTGATAATCAACCTGGAACACCACAGAACCCAGGGTCTGGGTCTAAAGGAGATCAGAAGGTTTAATGAGGTAAGGGCTGAATATTGTGAACTACATGAGAGCTGATTGTGGTACTGATGCTTCTGTCCTCTGCAGGTGGAACTGACTGGAGGCTTTGACCTTGGAGACTGAATGAATCTGAAAATAAACTTGAACAAACAATATTTTACCGTCATCCCGTCATTTTGTGAACCGTTAAACCTTAATGATGACCAGCTGCTTCAATGTGTTCATTGGACTGTGTAAAATCAGTTTTCTGCAGTGCAGACATGCTGATTCAGTAAGGAGAGGGCAGGGTCTGCCTTTCTGGTAAACCACTGCACTTCAAAACCTACTTGAAGGATAGTACTTCTGTCAGTGGGGAACTTAAACTAAAGGGATGACCAACATTTGCTGTTCAAGGAATCTCGTCATGCTACCCAAGGTCACTTTATAGTAACGTCTGTTGGCTACCATAACTGACCTACAGATTTACAATGATTATGCACCTTTTTTAATTTGTCTGCTACAAACGTCTGTAGCAATGGATATCTGAAGAAGCGTAAAGTTGCAGGTTGACTGGATTAAGGACCTCTCTCAGGCACAAGGTTGGCACATCAGCAGTTTGACTCAGATAATATAATTTAAGCATTGAGGAAATGTGTTTGCATTTAAACTTAAACAGGTGAGTACCAATATCCAGTGCACGAGGTGTGTAATATCAAATTTCTTTTTTTCAGTATTGGTACCTATATCCTTTTTCTTGGTCTCGTAGGGTAAAGGTCAGAAATGTGGACCAGCAGAGGGCAGCATTGACCCGCTGCAAAATCTGAGCATTGGCTTGATCCGAACAAAATGTTTTTTGCTTTTGTGGACTTATAAAAAGGCTTGATTCTTCAGGATCCACATTTAAGGTAAAACTGCTCAATGTATAGCATTACAGTAGAAAGTTCCTTATCAGTTCTCCCCACCCTCTGATCAAATCTTTCAGCACCCCAGTATTGTCTGCAGGGACCTGCAGCTGGATTGAGATTAAATAAACAAAGTCCTATGAGCATGCCACAAGACTCACTACTCCAGTCAGGGGTTTGCTCAGACTGTGCCCTTTGGCATCCAGCTGCAAGGTTTTTCAGCCACTTTTCTGTAAAATGCATGTGTTGCAGAAACGTTTGGGAAACCATTTGGCCTGAAAAAATGTATGATCCGTTTTTGCTTTAACACCTGTAAAGTTAAACGGGTGCATGTGTTTCTCTATTTACATATTTTAAAATATGCCGTAATTAAACATTTAGGATCAGTTAGTTTTTGTCTCCCTTATGTCAAAGCTTTTGTGAGTGTCCTAGTCAAAGCCCAGACTTAAATCCAACAGATGTTGGGTGTGACCGTAAGCATAGCAATTATGTAAAAAAAAAAAAATTGGGTCAAAGTTCTCAATATCAAATGCTTGGTTGTTGCCAAGGGTGGAACTAATTAATTGCTTTAGGGGTCAATTACATTTTTAGATGGGGAGGTTTATTTCCTTAACATCTTACTTTTATTTATCCAGGTTTTCTCTAATTATTAAAATCTTATTTTAACTATCAAGTGTAGCTAAAAAGACCAACAGGATAAATGCAGAGGGGCTAAATAAATTCATATCTCTATATTCCTAAATTATAAATTTTTATAGGAAGGATTTCTTGTTTTTCAAAAAGAGGAAAGGTCATATGCTGCTTAAATTCTAATAAGCCGCCATCTGTAGGAACACGAAGCTGTTGGACTGAACCTGAGCTGTTTTCAATGTGTTTTTTCAGATAAACTTGTAACTGAAAGATTTTATCTGGTCTTACTGTATGTAAAAAAAAAAAAAAAACAGGAAAGCTGAGACCGATTCACATATTTCCTCTGACCTGCATATGCTGTGATTATAACCTAGGGATCAATTTCTGATAAGCTTCCATCCAAACAGCAGCGATAAAGGCTTCATAATACATCCATAAAATTTTACCCAGCTGCCCACTAAGATGTGAGCAATCACCTCTCACCTGTTCGATACCATCTGTTTGTCTGATCCTGCAGGTTACAGTGCTTCTGAATCCTGTTTGTTGCAAATAAACCGACGCAGAGAAGCAACAGATGTTTGTCTTCATGCTGCACTTTAACTGCTGTGTTGATGAACTTTACAACCGCCAACCTGCTGAATGCCCTGTTCAAATGTGCAATTGTTGACTTTTACCACATTTTTTTGAAGTTATAAGATACTCAAACACTTAAAGTGTGAAATTGGCATCAGTGGGTTTGTTTTAAATACTGGATAACACAATTTGTAATGCAAAGTGTAAAACAGTTGATATAGATATTCTAATCACACACAAAAAAGGACGTAACACAGTTTCTAAAATAAACCTAGAAATGGTTGTATGTCAGACCAGAGCTGTGGAAATGTTTTATGAAATTCAAGAGAAGCTCCAAAAATCTCAGATGTTATTAAACTTATTTAACATTTTCACACAGAGAAAAGTCTTTGAGAGAATACAGAAAATCTGGGCCAGATTAAAAAGCTGCAAGAGAAGCCCACAGATTTTGAAACAAAGCCAACCTGAGTTAACATGACCATTAAAGGTAAACCCTTAAAGCAAACTGGCAGCTGGCAGTAGCACCATGCACTGTGTGCAGATTCGACTGAGGTCTTTAAATAATGGTTTAAAAAATCGAACTTTCTGGCGAGAAGCATTACGCTGTAAAAACAATCTAGAAATAAAATGAAGTGTATTTAGCCTTAATTTGAGCAGGTAAATAAGATCTGCCAATAGAATGAGTATGTTTATTCTTAAAAAAAAGAATTTGCACTTGAAATAAGAAAATGTCATATTTTGAATGTAAATGCAGTTATTTTAAGAAGAAATTACTTATTTAAATTTCTTTTTTTTTTCAGTGTAAAATCTGTTTATATCAATGATGGTTTTTGCATGGAAGGTATTTTGGGCAAGCACTGTCTTCTGCCACCTCCTGAGCATTAAGATGCATGAAAATATTAGAAATGTCAAAGCTAAATTGAATAAAACAAAGGTTATTGTTTTTTTTATTTTGCTTATAGGATGTGTTTTCAGTTTAGCCTTTGCTCTTTTATTGCTTAGAATATTAAATCCCATCAAAATCCACATTACATAAAGAAACAAATCCTAGTTCTTTTGAATCTCTACCTTGTTGTGTTTTTTCGTTTTGATTTACATGTTTTTCATCAAATTCCTCCTTCAAAACTATTTACCTGTGTTCTTTATGGCTGCAGCAAAATTTCTAAGTTCCATCACGGGAAAATCCGATAAAACAAACAACTAGAAGCAGAACTTTGACCAAAACCAGCTGAGCAGCTCAATTGTGACGACCATTATGATGTCATCAACCCAAAAAAACTACTTGATTTTTTAAATTTTTTTTTTAAGTCTGCAGGGACCTCCATACTTAATTAACCAAACTGTTATTGGCACATTATGTAGAACCACTTGGTGGGCTTCCTATTTGTGAGTTGTGGAAAGAAAAACTTTGCAGCAGAACTAGAACCAGAGCAGGGCTCAGTGTGAACGGCCTTCTGCTTCAAACGTGCACGCAAACAATTTCACAGAAGCACTGATCCAGGTGCAGCCTGTAAGTGAGAAAAAGCAAAACATAGCAGCAGTAGCTGCTCATTTAATGGCTCCATCTAGGAGACAAACACAGCTGAGCTGATGAGCTCAGATTAAGTTTTGAAGGATTGCTGCGAAGTCAGCGACACAATGCATTAGACTTACCTGTCACTGCATGCTCCTCCAAGACGATCCAATGGAGTCAGCAACTTTTGGTGATCTGCTGAGTTGCCATAGATAGAAAACCTTTAAACCAAACTGTTTGATTTTAGTTGACTTTTTAAACTCATGTTTTGAATTAGCAATGTATGATTAAGCTGAATTGAAATTAATCAGAGAAAGATAATTAAATGTATTTAACAGGTTAACAGAAAGTAATGCTTCTTTGAGGTAGAATATTAAAGCAAGGGGGGAGAAGGAATTCTGTTGCTTAAATAACAGTGAATAATGTGCAGACTCTTCTCAGAAGTGAAGTGGAAACTTATTAGAAAGGTGTAAATCCCAGGTAATTGTCGGGTGGTGACATTTTTACTCAGAAAGGAGCTTTTCCTCTCTGAGGGAAAATAAATTAAACAGAAAAAATGGTCATCGTCAGGCTTTGCGTGTGGTTCAACCACATGCAGAGGCTCATGTGTCCTCAGACACGTCCAGCTAACCTCTTCATGACGCAGTTCATTACCAACAGCCTTCATCTGCCGAACATGTTGGCATCAGGGCAAAACACAAACATAACAGCAGCAAAATATACAACAACATCTCACAGAAGAAAACCAAACCCATATTTCTGAGAGGTTGCCGAGTTCGCCGCAATGTCATAGGTTTTGGATTCATTGCTCATTTCCTGAAGCAGCATGAGGATCAAAGACCAAGGAGAGATAAAAATACCTGACCTGGGATAAAAAAAAAAAACAATGTTTTATAACACCTTTATAATTTTTTCCCAAATAAAGTGATAATCAGAACTCGTTTTATATCTTTGTGTATCTTATTTTATTAAAAGACAGTCTTTATACTTCATCACAGTTATAATACATTTAATATAGCTGTAGAAAGGCTGATCTGATATTTTATACAAAGATATATTTACACATTTTCTGAATCATTCAATTCAATTATTAAAAAAAGCAACACAAAAAAAGGAGAGTGTTGGCCTAGTGGGTTTAGCAGTGCGCCTGTGCTCTGAGAAGGTTGCAAGTACCGGGTTCGATCCCCACAGCCTCCACTCTGGATTCCTGAGCAAAGACCCTTAACCCCACACTGCTCCCAGGGTGCCGCACAATAGCAGCCCACTGCTCCCAGAGGGGATGGGTTAAATGCAGAGATAGATTTCTCCAATGTGAGATCAATAAAGTTCAATTATTATTAAATCCTGCTATAGTCGGTTTTTACATTGTTTGGAATCTGAAAATTATTTTCATAAAAAACTTTTATAAAAGGTGTACTGTATTTCTTTCTGATACTATAGTCATTTATTCTTATCAAGGTTTTTATTATATCTTTATGTATTCTTGTGTGAATTTACATGCTTTCATTTACCTGTTACCTTAGCACCAGCACCCCCACTATGTCACAATAAATGTATCTATTGTATTCTATTCTGTTCTATTTTAAAGCATTAGTTAACCTCCTATAAGGTGGAACCACGCAGTGTTACGTCTGACTCTGTTTTTTTAGAGTTTGTACTCTTTACAAACAATCAAAGCTAAATCAGGAGAAGCAAAGTACAGCCGTCCAATGTTAAATCTGTATATGGTTTTGATTTAGGTGTTGTTTAAAGTACAAAGTCTGACCACAAATTTATTTTCCTTTGGTTCTTAATTCAAATGTTGTGGAAAAGTGTGATTTATGAAGCTTTATTATACTTTGTTGTAATTAGTTTGTTGCTTCAGCTTCAATCTATTTAAGGATAAATTAACTTGTTTTAAAAATGTTCCTCTTTGCTATAATAAAGGGCTGCATTAAGTTGTTTGTGAAGATAAATTGGTGTTTTATTTACTATTTAATTTCTGCATTCGTTCACACCAAACTTAATCTCAAGATATTTTTATTTACATCCTTACCAATCGTTCAATTCAATACAAGGCCATTCATTATAATTCAGGGTTTTTTTTCCCCAACAGTATTGAATACAGAAGAGTCACATTCAATTAATTACAGATCACAGATTTTTAAAAGATATCGGAGTTAAATAGCAGATTGTTTGTGGCTTTTCCTTATTCAGACATCAATGGTGAGAACTTCCATTAACTAACTTAGAGCTTAAAGAAGAGAAAAAAGGACAAATGGCCAGTAATGGCCCAAAAGGAATTTCTATGAGAAGTTTGCAAAAACAGAAAACACAGAATTAGTGACAATATGTACCAATAAAGTGCAGTCTCTTCAGCCAAATGACATAAACTACTGTAAATACAAGCTTTATTTAAAAGGAAAGTTTTAATTGTCTCAAAAGTAAAATTAATGTGTGGTTAGATTAAAGCTCCGAGCATGAGATGAGCCAGATTACTAAAAAATCTGAATCCAGTTTTAGTTTTTGAAACTTTATGAGCAACAAGTTTGCCTGCAATCAGAGAGTGAAGTGCTCACTTGTAAAAATTAAAACAGCCAGAAACAGTTTTAATAAAAAGTGTTTATGAAGTCTATTTTGAGCCGGTAACATAAATCAGTAGATGTGTCTACTTTGATGACTGATAACTGATTATCATCACCATAACAATAAATCAAATGGAAAAACAAATAGACCAGGAAATAGTTTTAGGTAGTGCCAGCACTGTACAAAAAAATAAATAGATAAAATAATAAATCATATAGATAACTAACAATTCAAATATAGTTCTTATTATAAGTTTTAGAAAAAAATCTTATTTTAGGTTTTTGTTGTTGTTTGCCTTTGTTTTTTCTACTGTTTGTTAAAAAAAATCTTCGGAAATTAATTTCTAGCATGAATATATAATTCAGATCGGACATATTTTATGTGATTAATTTAAAGGGAACAAGTGTAGGGCAAAACATGAGGCATATCATTTAGATTAATTCCTATTAGTTAGGGAAGACCATTTAAATCAGACTAAGCATTTTTTTCTTGCCGCACAAGCAGCAATTTCCTGTTTGTCGTCATGACTGACGAGAAGTGAGGATAAAATATCTTATTTATTTATTGATGTGTACTAATAGCTCTTTAATATCGCCTATAAAGCGTGCTGTAAAGCATACTTTTTAAACGGTATGTAAAATAATCGATTGGTCAATTCTTCAGATTACGAATAAGAGTTGTAACGGGATTGGTCAATAGATCATCCACGTTAGAGGGTGAACGAGTTTTCTCCTCCTTCCCCGTCATATGATTCTGCCCCCCTCCGATCAATGGAGGCCTTCAATGATTGGTCGGTAGTAAAGTGACGTCGCTCCAGTGTGATATTAGCCAATTCCGTAGAGCTATTCCTGGAAGAGGCGGAGCCTCGTGACATTCTTTAGAAGCCGGTGTTTCGTGTGACCCGGCATTAAGTATCTACCCGAGCTGGGAGCGACACAATTAGCTATTTATTTATTTATTCTACTTTATTTTTTATTGTTTGAAGATAACCATGCTGGGCTTGTGCCTTTACGTCCCCGTGTCCAACTCGGACCCAGTGGAAGTGGAATACTTTGAATCTAACGGACTACCGTCGGAGCTGAAGTCTCTGTTCAACCAACTCAGCGTGTTTCTGCCCTCCCAGGAGTTCTCCACCTACCAAGAATGGAGAAAGGTAGGACTGAAAATTAAACTTCTTTCCTCGTCATCGACCATATACATGGAGAAAAAAATTGTTTTGTTTGACAAAGTATAAGTTAAGTCTTAATTTTTACATGTATTCTTCCTCATCCTTTAATGGCCGTGTTTAGGCGGGCGGAAGTGTAGGCCGCAAAGCGGTAAAGACCGGTTTCCAGAAAATTCGTTTAGGCACGTTTATGCTTCTATAGGGACTGTAACACATCGCTCTAAAGCAGTTTGCACTACATTGAGATGGTCAGTCATACAATTGTCTCTGTCTAATGATGCTAAAGGAACAATATTGGTTCAGATAACTGGGAAATTCCGACTTTTAGACAAGCTGCTGCGGTTAAAACACAATGGGTCACAAGAGTCTGACTAAACCTACATTTACAGGCAAAAATAAAAATAAATCAACGCATCTTTTAAGTCTCATTATATTACAAACTTACCTTATATATCAATATATTTATTATAATGCCTATTATTTATTTATATATACATATATATGAAATATTAAAGGAGAGTGATGCTTAGTCATTTAGTCATTGAAATATGCAACAAGGACTATTTGTGAGAAGTTGTTTAGTTTGTGTTAAAAAAAAATCCTTATTTTTGTTTTGTATATTAAAACTTTTTTTATTTGGAAAACATTTTTCCCAAACCCTTGAACCACTAACTACCACATCAGCTTGACTATTTTACATCAGTTTGATATATTTTGAATAATTTTGTGCTTAACCAACAACTGTACAATCAAAAATTTTACTATGCTATGAATATTCCACACTTGCATTTGTAAAGTTAAATTATTTCTTTGGCACAAGTTTAAAGTGACCAAGCCTTTTTTTTATAGAACAGATAATCAACTGAAATCTGCTTTTATGGCCTTGATTTATTTACATTTCCAGGTTACTATCAAAGAAATATAAAATCAATAAATGCTGGAAAGAAGTCCCTTTGTCTAAAGTTTGAAAATCTGTCTAGTAGGTCCTTTGAGCTTTTGCACGGGCTGCAGGGCTTGGTTGAAATGGTCTCTGCAGGATATCGTTACAGTCATATGCCTGCAGGGCTTGGGACTTGAGGTCAAATGTCTGTCCTGTTCAGCACCCTGGAGTACAGCATGTTTAACTGTCCCTGTTGCAGCTCAGCAGGTCTGAGGCCAGACAGGATTACAGCAGTTGGTAGGTCAGTCTGAAGCAGATGTTAAAGATAGCATTTGGTGGTTAGTATTAAGTGATGCATTTGTGGCCAAGAACTGTGGAGCTTCATCCTTAGGCGTTAAAATGCGAGCTGCGGGGAACCTTTAAAGCTCCAGTGTCATGACCCATCAGTGGTTTGACATGCAGAACATTGCGATCCAGCATCTCTTCTTGCATAAGCAATTCAGTTTGTTTAATTACAGCTGCATGATTCTGCAAAATGTCATCATCTCTGAGGACATATTTATCTATAAAAAATCTTAATTTTTTTCTATGAACCCCATTAATCCTTTGACTGAAATACTAAAATGATTTTATTAACTTTCATTGCAGAAAACTGTGGAGGGGGGAGAGAAAAAAGCCGACGGGCAGCTGGACTTTGAGGAGTTTGTTCACTATCTACAGGACCACGAGAAAGACCTGAAACTTGTAGTGAAGAGTCTCGACAGGAAGAATGCAGGTATGCAGCTGCTTTTTCACATGCTTGTGGTTTTTTCGCTTTTGATTTCAGTCTGACGATGCTAATTCTTTCTTTTTAGGCCGCATCGATCCCACCGAGCTGATGCAGTCTCTGCGTGACCTTGGCGTCCATATTTCCCTGCAGCATGCCGAGACGGTCATTAAGAGGTAATTAATAATAATAATCCTTTTATGATGCTTTGTCTGGTTTTGTTTGTTTGAAAGACATTCATATCTGCCTTTTTATTTTCTTTTGAAGTATGGATAAGAATGGCATAATAACGATTGGCAGTAAGGACTGGAGTAAATGCCCCACAGCGGAGAAAACTGAAAACATTCCAGAGATCATCCTTTACTGGAAACACTCCACGGTTAGTTCCTCTTTCTTTTTCTGCATTCATTTCAAAGGAAATTAGGACGGCTAATTTTTGCCTGTATTATATAAGTTTTCAGGTGACCCATTTTACCCAGATAACTCTTATCAATACAGCCTATGCTATCATTCAGGCTAATCAAAGCAATCAGGGTAATGCACTTGGTCTCCTCCCTGTTCTTTGAATTGATCAGGGTGCTGAAGATCATAGTCTGCCCAGGCTGTGCGTCATGTATTAAGCCCTATTAGGCCTCATGGAAAGAAATCAGGGTTGCTTTAGTGGGGATTATGTTGGAAAGATCTTCCAACTTGCTGAGCTGTTATGTAAATGAGGGCAGCAGTCAGAACCGGTGCAGACCTTCTGCTCAGATCCTGCAGCAGCTTATTTTAGCTGCTGTTGAGCCCGGTGCAGCTCTGCAGACACGTCGGAGCAGAGAATAGAGTTGGTCAACCCTCACATGGAGGCCAAGGACACTGTGAATTGGTGGTGAAACCCCAGCTGTTAGAGGGGCTTGACTGGACAGTAAATCATGTCAGTGGTCACAGGTTGGGAGGCAACATGGAGTTTGATACATAGATACATACATAGAACAAGTCAAATTCTGACCCCAAGTTTGCCTTGTTCCTGTGATTACTGTCCACATGCTGTGCTTCTCTTACAGTTCGGGTTCCTGGTTAAGGGATCAGAGCTGACTTAGAAAAAAAAACAAAACGGAAGGAGTCAGTTCCTGACCTTGATCACCTTAAAGGGAGTCTTCCTGCAGTTTCAAGCGCTCCTTCACTTTGTTCAAGGAGCCAGGATTAAAAAATCTGCGTCAATGCCCTGGTAATAATCCCAATAATCATCTAAGTCCTGACTGGTGTTGTGTGTAAAGATGGACTGTGTGATCCGTGACAGCTTAGCTCGATCCTTCCTGTGAAAGGACAACCTGCCCGGTGACTCATATTTTCCATTCACAGGAGCTCCGTCACATGTCACTAATGATGAAAGCCTCAGAGGTCAAAGCAGAGGCCTTTAGTGGAATGTTACAGATTGGCTCTCTGCAAGACAAAAAACAAAAAGGCTATCCAGCATTATGTTTGAAATTTAACTAGAGATGCACCAAGTTATCAGAGATCAGGACTGGCAGGGATTCCCTGGACTGGGTCTGATTAGGAAAAATGTTAATAAAATAGTAACATTGTGGGTGGAATTTATTTATAAATGTTTAAAGCTGTTAAATAAATAAAAAAATGTTCTCTTGGCAGATATTTGATGTGGGTGAGAACCTGATGGTGCCTGATGAATTCACTCTAGAAGAGAAGCAGACTGGAATGTGGTGGAGACACCTGGTCGCAGGTGGAGGAGCTGGAGCTGTTTCCAGAACCTGCACCGCCCCGCTGGACCGTATCAAAGTCATGATGCAGGTGAGCCACAATAATTGGCATACCACTTAAAATTTTAGAAGCCGTTGCTCAACGACGCTTTATCTAAAAAGCGTAAACAGGTTAAAGTTTAACAGTCAGTGAGTAAGAGCAGGGTGGGCAGAGTCCATGAGCCGGTTCTGTCTGCCGTCGGCCAATCAGAGCTCAGGAACGGGCATCGCACCCTCTGTTCTGAGGTTGAGGACGCCCTGTGCCCAACAAATAGCTCTGGTCCATCAGAGTAAACTGACGTAAACGTTTTCATCGATTGAAAACGAGCTGCCAACAGTTGAACCAACCTGACCCAGTTGGCCAGAGTTTTAAGACCCACATGATCATATTCCTAGTTGGCCTAAACGTTTAGATCATTAATTTAAAGTGCTACTTTAAGTTTTGAAATCCTTTTATTAACCTGCTGGCTGTTCTCTCCTTCCAGGTTTACGGGTCTCGGACCAACAACATGTGCATTATGAGCGGCCTCATGCAGATGATCAAAGAGGGTGGCACGCGGTCGCTGTGGCGCGGCAACGGGGTGAACGTCATCAAGATCGCGCCTGAATCAGCTCTAAAGTTCATGGCCTATGAGCAGGTAAGCAAAGCGGCTCGTTTGAGAAAATCAAACCAGGTTTCTCTGCTGTTCCTCATTCATTGAGCTTTTCCTTCTAAATTGGTTTCTGCAGATTAAGCGTCTAATCGGCAGCGATAAGGAGACTCTGAGCATTTTGGAGAGATTTGTGGCGGGTTCTTTGGCTGGAGTAATAGCCCAGAGCACTATCTACCCCATGGAGGTGATTATCCTTTTTTATCTCCCACCTGGAGCGCCTTCGGCTTCAGATGAACATTTAGTAACTTCTCCTGTTTTGTTGTCAGGTTCTAAAAACCCGTCTGGCTCTGAGGAAAACCGGTCAGTACGCTGGAATCTCTGACTGTGCCAAGCAGATTTTCAGGAAGGAAGGCCTGGGTGCCTTTTACAAAGGCTATGTCCCCAACATGCTGGGCATCATCCCCTACGCAGGCATCGACCTGGCGGTTTACGAGGTGAGCAGACAGACTCTAACCACTTGTCTTCTGTAGGGTGTTTGCTCTCGACAAACCAGAGTCTGATTTTCCTCTCTTATGGTTTCCCTCTGACAGACGCTGAAGAACAGCTACCTGCAGCAGTATGGCACCAACAGCACGGACCCCGGCGTGGTGGTCCTGCTGGCCTGTGGGACAGTGTCCAGCACCTGCGGTCAGCTAGCCAGCTACCCCCTGGCTCTGGTCCGAACCCGCATGCAGGCACAAGGTAAGCCTCATTTTAGGTCTACAAGTACTGGCAATCCGGTTCTGCTTTCATTCATGTTTAATAATTTAAATTTTGTTTTGAATCTCTGCAGCTGTGGTGGAGGGTAACCAGCAGCAGGTGTCCATGAGTGGCGTCTTCAGGCAGATCCTGCAGAATGAAGGCCCCACAGGTCTCTACAGGGGCCTGGCCCCCAACTTCCTCAAAGTCATCCCCGCCGTCAGCATCAGCTATGTGGTGTACGAGCACCTGAAGTCTCAGCTGGGGGTGACATCCCGCTGATCGCCATCGAACCCGCCGCATACTCTCGATTGCACCAAACTCTGTCCTAGAGCTCGCATTAGAATCCCGCCGGTGGTTCGTGTGGCCGTCTCATTCTGTGAATGTCAGCTGACGTCATGCTGGGGAGGAGATTATGGACTCTGTGAGCTCAGGTTGTCAGGATAATGACTGCTGCTATTTATACTGAGACTCAGATGAAAAGCGACTGAATGGGGGAAATGGAGGACCAAATGTTTTTTGTTTGTGAGTCAGATGTCCAGGTCTTTCTATGTTTGCACCACCATTTCTCTGGGGTAAACCTACTGCCACCCTGTTATTCTGTTGTGAGAAGATTTTGCACAAACTCTTTGTCTTCTCTCCCTCTCTCGCGTCCTGAATGTCTGAGCACTGAGTGACTATTTATTTTCACCCCCTCCTGTATTTATTGCTCTCTTTAGGTAAAGAGAACAAGCCAATAGTGCTGTTAGATTCACGGTGTGGGATGATCGCCTTAACATCCGTCGAACACTAAATATAATCGTGAAGTTTTATTTTCAAAACAGAAAAGTTTGTGAGCACATGTGTGCCTTTCAGAGGAATGTTGTCCTTAATGTTCACCTCAGGTTGAAGGGAAATGTATTACTGTTCACTGATGAGCACGTTTGTTCAAAATGAGGAGTTTGGGGGAAATGAGCAGCATTTTGCACTTTAATTAATGTTAGATGGGGCTATAAATGACTTGTCAACGCAGGATGAGAAGCTTTTGTGAAGAATTACATTTTAGTATTTTAATGGACCATGTTGATGCAAATAAATGCATACTTATATAAAGTCTGTGTGTTGGTTGTCTTTATTTTAATACAAAGCTCTAGAGCATGCTGGTATGAACCACAAATGAAAGTGGGAATATACTTCAATGGATCTAGATGGAAAGGTAGAAAAAAGCTGCTTTAAGGGAAAACTGGTTTCTAAAAGCATTTTTCTTCTGGTAAACAAGCTTTTGTTGTTCAACATTCTCGAGAAGTAGGAAATAACTCCAACATTCAGAGTTAGAACTGGAAAACCTTTAAATATAAGAACCTTAAGTTGAACTCGAAGTAAATTAAAACAAAATATAAACTGCTGATCACTTTTAAAAGCTACACTTTAACTTTCTAGCTCTCATATTCCTGTTCCAGGCATTGTTTTATAGAGTTTAAACTAAACTGAATCCACACCAGTAGATTATATAAATAGAAGTGCTGTTTGTATTCCTGTTTTGAATTGATTTATATTGGCGTTAATAAAATTTGGTAGTTTTGGAAAAACTGATCGACATGGAGTGTTCTTTCGTAGAATAGCTTTTTTTATGCCCATTAAAAGCTGAAATTTTCTTTTAAATTAACACAATAGAACAAGAAAATGTAGATTGCTTAAATACTCTCTCCAAACCTGCCTTGAGGTAGATTTAAATGGGTTTCTGTTCCCAGGGTAACTTTTCATGACGAAATGTTCCCACGGTTTAAATTCATGAAGAGTATCCATTTTTGTGTTTAATGTGCAATCAGACTCTCTGCTATGGTCACAGTTTTGAATCGTGACCCACTTAAAGATGCAGGTGATGGAGCTTGGAATAGAGCTGCAACCAGTCAGCTGACTGGGACCTCCGGGCTGTTTCCGTCTGGAGGGAGAACTCAGGGCTGACCCAGAGAGCTCAGCTATTTATTCCTCCTGGCCTCTGGAGATCCTCAACAACAGTTTCTTTAGCTGTCATTGGGCAAAAAGTGGCTCAGTAAAGGCCCATCACAGGGAAATCAGTACTTATTGGAACACTTAAAATCTGGTGGATATATTGGTTCTTGGACTGTGGTAGGAAACTGGAGAAATCAGAGGGAAACTATAATCATTCAGGATAACAATGCTAGAAGCTACCTGGAATATAAAATCTCAGAGGTGAGATTGGACTCATTGTGCGGCCCACATTTACACATTTATAGAACACCATTTCACAACAATGAGTGATAGATGTTCTTTATCGGGTTTCTCAATAAGCCATAAAATATTTCCGCTTAAAGTCAAGTTAAACAGTAATTTTCTGAGGACGTGTATTCAAGTTTGGCTTATCAACTGTTTCCCAGAAGCATCAGGGAGTGTCAAGAAAACTGTGCCGAGCAGATAAAGATTAAAGACACATCAAACCCTGTCGGGATGGAATGACTCACTGTGGTTTAAGGACACAACTGAAAATGATGTAACCTTTGAATTTATTCTTTATTCTCACTTTAGCCTGTATAGAAACCAGCATTCACCAAGAACCAGTCCAGGAAAAAGCAATGTTACATCAACAATAAATAAAACAGTCCTCTTGAGTATTTTCTTCTAGATATATTTACTTTTGCTTTTTTTCACAGTAAGATGTTTCAGATCATCAAGCAAATTTCGAATGTCAACGAGTAATGTTAGAAAAAATACTTTAAATATATAAATTATTTGAGAATAAGAAATCTTTTTAATTTAACACGCTCTTTCAACACAAGTTTTAACAAGTTCCTGTTCATTCTCTAAAATATAACCACAACCATCAATCAATCTATATATATATATATATATATATATATATATATATATATATATATATATATATATATATATATATATATATATATATATATATATATATATGTGTATATATGTATTTCAATTTCACTTTAGGACAAATAGAGTTTTTCTTTTTTATGAATTGAACTGAATTGAGTGCTGTGCTAGTTCTATAGATGATGTAAAGGGACAAACTTTGTCCAAAGGAGGTCCACTTTTGTCTTCTCAGTCCACAAAATACACTGGATTAGAAGTATTTGAGGTAAACAGGAAATGGGCCTTTCTCAGCAGGGATTTTAGCCCTTGACCTGGACGCCATATTTGTTCAGTGGAGCAGAATTAAGTGGAATCCTTTGACTTGATCGTTAAAGAAGTATGTGAATGAAAGGGTTTTAATTGTATTTTATGTTTCTTTTAAGAAAAATGTGCCTACAATTCCAAGCAGCTGTGACCTATAGGTTGTCATTTGAACTACAGGTGCTGGTCATAAAATTAGAATATCATGAAAAAGTAGATTGATTTCAGTAATTCCATTTAAAAAGTGAAACTTGTATATTATATTCATACATTACATACAAACTCATATATTTCAGATGTTTATTTTGTTTAATTTTGATGATTACAAATGACAACAAATGAAAATCTCAAATTCATCATATCAGAAAATTAGAATATTGTGAAAAGGTTCAAAATTGATGGCCCCTGGTGCCACACTCTAATCAGCTAATTAACTCAAACCACCTGCAAAAGCCTTTAAATGGTCTTTCAGTCTAGTTCTATAGGCTACACAATCATGGGGAAGACTGCTGACTTGACAGTTGTCCAAAAGACGACCATCGACACCTTGCACAAGGAGGGCAAGACACAAAAGGTCATCGCTAAAGAGGCTGGCTGTTCACAGAGCTCAGTGTCCAAGCACATTAATAGAGAGGCGAAGGGAAGGAAAAGATGTGGTCGAAAAAAGTGTACAAGCAAGAGAGATAACCGCACCCTGGAGAGGATTGTGAAACAAAACCCATTCAAAAATGTGGGGGAGATTCACAAAGAGTGGACTGCAGCTGGAGTGAGTGCTTCAAGAACCACCACACACAGACGTATGAAAGACATGGGTTTCTGCTGTCGCATTCCTTGTGTCAAGCCACTCTTGAACCACAGACAGCGTCAGAAGCGTCTTGCCTGGGCTAAAGAGAAACAGGACTGGACTGCTGGTGAGTGGTCCAAAGTCATGTTCTCTGATGAAAGTAAATTTTGCATTTCCTTTGGAAATCAAGGTCCCAGAGTCTGGAGAAAAAGAAGAGAGGCACTTCATCCACGTTGCTTGAAGTCCAGTGTAAAGTTTCCACAGTCAGTGATGGTTTGGGGTGCCATGTCATCTGCTGGTGTTGGTCCATTGTGTTTTCTGAGGTCCAGGGTCAACGCAGCCACATACCAGGAAGTTTTAGAGCACTTCATGCTTCCTGCAGCTGACCAACTTTTTGGAGATGCAGATTTCATTTTCCAACAGGACTTGGCACCTGCACACAGTGCCAAAGCTACCAGTACCTGGTTGAAGGACCATGGTATCCCTGTTCTTAATTGGCCAGCAAACTCTCCTGACCTTAACCCCATAGAAAATCTATGGGGTATTGTGAAGAAGAAGATGCAATACACCAGACCCAACAATTCAGAAGAGCTAAAAGCCACTATTAGAGCAACCTGGGCTATCATAACACCTGAGCAGTGCCACAGACTGATCGACTCCATGCCACGCCGCATTGCTGCAGTAATACAGGCCAAAGGAGGCCCAACTAAATACTGAGTGCTGTACATGCTCATACTTTTCATGTTCATACTTTTCAGTTGGCCAACATTTCTATAAATCCTTTGTTTTTATTGGTCTTCAGTAATATTCTAATTTTCTGATATGATGAATTTGAGATTTTCATTTGTAATCATCAAAATTAAACAAAATAAACATCTGAAATATATGAGTTTGTATGTAATGTATGAATATAATATACAAGTTTCACTTTTTAAATGGAATTACTGAAATCAATCTACTTTTTCATGATATTCTAATTTTATGACCAGCACCTGTATATTGAACAAAAAACACCCTCTAGTGATGTAGATAAGCACATTTTCTAAGTAAATTAATTACCGGGGAGTAGAGTTACAGATTTGCTGACTTTGGATGACCTTTATCTTGACTTTGACTTGAATGCTAATGATCTGTGACTTGATCTGTCATCCCCTCTATGACTAATAATAATAATAATAATAAAAAAAATAACATATATATATATATATGTAATCAGGTTCTGTCACAGTAATTTACTTAACTGTTTTGTCACAATCTTAAAACTGTTCAAAGGTTTTGTTAAGTTAGCGAGATTTGTCCTTCCAAGGCTACCGTACCAAAACAGGAAATGTTTTAATACAAAGTGTAACCTGGAAAGCTAGCTCTGCGATGGTGTCAAGGTTTGTTCTCTGTCACGCATTTAATAAAAAAAAAAAAAAAAAACCAGCAGCAGAATAAATCTTGTTATTATAGTTTGTTTTGTGTCTTTGTAATTAGATGGTACAGAGTGTGTTCCGGTCTGGTTTTCTGGTGCGGGTCTGTCACACCGTGCTAACCTGGGTCATAACTCTGATTCTATTCCTGCACAACACCGGTAAGATCATTTCACTTGTCCCGGTTTAAAAGTTAAGGTTTATGAAAGCAAAGTTTAAATTCAAATAATTAACTGTTTCCAGTAAAAAAAATATATTCATTTTTTATTGTTAATTAGATGTTGATTTAAATTGGTACCTTAAGGGCTTTTTTTTTTTCTCTAAACAAGAAATAATGTTTCGGTCTCTTTGCAAATTTGATCATACTACTACAACGGATGAACTTAAGTTATAAACTAGAAAAAGAATCATGTTTTTGTCTCTTTGACCTGTTATTCACAGTCTGCAACTACCAGAAACTGAATGCTGAGCTTGTGTTGAGGATGGAGCCCTAGAATAGAAAATAAAAGAAATACACTTACTTTTCCAGAATGGGAAAATTCTGGCAAAAGCACCTGAAAACATCGAAATGATGCCCAAGAGTAGATAAATGTACCCTAAATGCACCAGGGAGCATTATCACAGATCCTTCCTCCCAGCAGCTGGAAGACTTTATAACCACCACTGTTCTTTATAACCTCAATAAGTTGGTAAATTCATGCTGATTTTGCACAGTTTCCATCTTAGTCAGTTAATAACATGCTACTGTTATGTTGCACATCTCTAAAGTTGTTGCTATTTTCAAATATCCATTACTGCAAACATGTCCATAGCTGCATATTGGTTATTTATTCTCCAGGTGCCCAGTATTTATATTAAACATTTTACAGTACAGTGTTTTATTTTTTTAACTCTTCGCTATTATGTTTTCTTTATACATTTTTCTAAGGTCCATATTTGTGTGACCATTTTTTTCCATATTTTTTTTGCTGCTGTAACACCAGAATGTCCCAATTGTGGCGCAATAAAGGGATTTTCTATTATATTATATTATATTATATTATGAATACAAAGCTGATTAAAGTTTTAAGTTTAAACTTATCAGAAAGGGGGGAAATGAATTGGAATTATTAAAGATAATAAGGCGTATTAAAATAAAAAGTAAATTTCAAGTTAAATAATAAAAAATACAGAAATCTCTTCGCAAAACATTGCAAAAAGCTAAAGAAATGAAACTACGTTATGCATGACTGTCCAAAAAAAAAAAACACTGTCATAGAAGCTACAAGTGTGCAAGTGGACTAAATGAGACTTAATTAGACTTTATAACATTTGGAGCAAATAGTTTATGCCAGATAGTTGTATAAAACCGAGTCGTTAACATGTCGATAGAAAGAAATCATCCCATGGGAAGTTTAATACTCGTATCCATCTCCACCTAAATGAAAAGACAAGCTGTAAAGGAGGCTTTACAAGAACTTTCATGTCTGAAATGCCGACTGATTTCAGGTGTGAACTCAGTGAGACTGAATGCTAGAACTATATCAAAAGATGCTTCAGTAATAATATAGAGGCTGTCACATGGTTTTGTCATTTTATTCGGCTACTCTGTTTTCCACCTGACCTGCACATATGTCTGGTGATGCGTGACAGTTTATAAAGGATTTATCAAAGTCGGTTTTATGCATGGGAAAAAAACTTGTTTTTTAACAGCAGTTTTAACACTTAAAAATCTGAATCAGCTTCAGACACCAAGCTTGTTCACAATAGACAAGGATTTGAACCATTTTGCTTTTAATGCATACATTTTCAGAATAAGTGTATAAAATTTTAATTTTATTTTTGTGTATGTATGTAAACCATGTTTTTACAACAATTAGAAGACTATTTTTTTATTGGTAAAAATATATATGATTTTGATGTATTTACTTTTACTGTTAGATGTTCATCAGATTGACAGGAACTGTCTCTGTAGCTGCTGGTCTTTAGTCAACAGAGCTCTAAAGCTTCAACATAAAGGTAAAACTGTAAACAGTTAATGAGCAGGATGTGTGGGGTCTGCAGAGATTGACTGTCTTTTCCAGACCCTAAACGTGTTTGTTTGGACAAGCAAGTTTGTTGTAGTTTGCACATGTCCTATTTTGTAGAAGAGCCAATCCGCGTAGCAATAGATGTGCATAGGAAAAGCAGAATAATGGCAGCCTGAGGATAAAAGCGCTGCATATATGTACACTGGAGTTATCATAACCTGGTCAATACAAAGTCTATTACATAGTCATAACCTCTAAGCAGAACCCTTAAATCAAAACTATGCAAGATTAAACTATAACATCTCTCTACCTTTAAACAAACTGCTTTATTTCCGGGGTTCTGAATATTTTCTGTGTGCAGATTTACGGAGATGTGAGGAGCAAGGAGACCTGCTGCTGCCAGGTCTCTTCTTCCTCCTGGTTCTGCTGTCGGTGCTTTTATACTTCACCGTCTCCTTAATGGATCCGGGATTTGTTCTTGCTGACCCAGTAAAGGTGAGGATGAGTTAAAAGATAGAAATCTACAAAACAAGACTTCTATTAGACCTAACATGTTTAGTGAGGGGCAAGTTTTTCCTTTTAATCATAGAAAAGCAATCAGCAAGGATATAAGTAGTGTTAGCTGATGGAGGCACAGTTTATCAGGTGAAGGTTCACGGTGGGTGTGAGCGCTGGCCGCTGCTCTGACCCACATCTGTCTGTTTCTACGTAGGGGGGTCAAGGTTCAGATGAAGAAATGGAGTCGATGATCCCTCAGTCGTCGACCCCTCGACTGCGGCGCTGTGGGTACTGCCTGCTGCAGGTAACCAGCCTCCGCAGGCCTCCGTTCACCCAGCTCCTCTTAAAGCTTCCTGTCAAACTAATCCAAGTTTCTCTAAAGTCTTGTTGGTTTATAGTTTTTCAGGCTTTGTTCTGTAGAAACTGAACATTTAGAAGAACTTTACCTTTTTTGGTTTAACAGATTAGAAATAATAATTTTGTCCTTTTATTTGGTTGAATATGGAAAATATGAAAGATGTTTGACAAACAGAAAGCAGAATATTGGCTCCAAACAGTGTGATTTCCAAGGAGAAAACAAGGCTGAAGTTTTTCAGGTTTATGGTCAGCTGGAGGAAGATGCATCTTTCAGGTCCTGTTTCAGGTCTTGGTTGACATCTTTACAGTATATCTCACACTCATTCTTTACTCTCCATCCATCCAATAATACCACGTTTGAACTGAATGATATGCTGCTTCCAGCTTAAATAAACACGCTCTATCTCAGAGGACGGCTCATGCTGCAGTGGGAATTATCACATTGAATAGAATGTCCTCTATTTAATAAACTGGATAGAATATTGTAGACCAGGGGGAACCAATTAAACATCATTGGGGTCCGAATAAATAAAATCAATACCAGAAAAGGTCTGGGCACATTTTTAATTATAATCAGTTACTTTAAACAGAATTTAACGCTCAAATGAAATGAAGTTTTTAGGCATCCTTTTATACTGACCCATTACCCTCAATTAACCTAATTTAAAACCTGGCCGGGACCGCACGGACCAATAAATTATAAAGTGCGACCCAACCCATGATCACAAAGTGTACACATAGCCGCTTCAGCCACTGCAGATGTTATCATCCCATTAAATGGCCGTTATTAGCGGTTATCAGTCCCATAGAATGGCTTCAGAATGCCTCCTACCTGCCAGTAGGCTGAGTAGGGTGTTATCACCCAATGAATCCTAACCCTAAGGTAATTCCTTTTTAATCACGGAATTAATTAATCTATTTATGTGTAATCTGAAAATATTTTTTTATCAATTACTAGTTCTAATGAATTTATAGTTCTTCATGTATTGTAAAAAAAAAAAAAAAAAAAAAAAAGTTTATCAGCTCATATCGAACAACCCCTCCCAAAAGAATCTCATATCCTGTCAGCTGAGTTGTTTTAAAACACCACATTAAATCGGTGTGACTGAAACATATGGAATTCACTCAAAGTAAAACTTTAAAACGCATTTAAAAAAAAAAGAAGATAGGCTGTAAATAAAGTAGATAAAAAGTATAAAGTAGGTAAATAGAAAGTGAGACTTAAGGTTTTAGACGTGACCAAAGCCATAATCAACGATAAGCTGCATTTTATCAGCCGTACGGAACTTGCTAGAAGGTAGAGGAGGTGCAGCTTGGAGCCTTTCTATGGGACTGATAACCACTAATAACGGCCATTTAATGGTTAATCACACAGGCAGAAAAGAACATTGAGACACACTGACATTCACAGCTGTAAATTGGCCGAAGGAAGAATGTTTGCTTCGTTGCTTGAAATAATACTGTTATCTTAAGATTTAGAATTAATAAATAAGAAAATATAAATAAGTTTTATTAATGCTGTTAACTCTATGCTACCCGCATTTTGTTCATATACACCCGTGCCTGTGAAATAATGTTTTTTTTCTACCCATAGTGTATGTTTTATATGAGTACCTGCAAGATATCAGCGGGTACCTGACCCGGTGCAGCACTTTGGGTTCTGAACACTTTTCTATATTGCGTAAGGCTCCACTGAGCAATAGAGTGGCTATAATCTTGAAAGTGTAAAGAACATTATTGCAGCATAAAGTGCCCAAGAACTGGGGTTTCCCAGTAAGGTTTCAGACAGAGGGTGGGGTGGGGGACAAGAAAAGAATCAGCAGAAGAGTAGTTAAATAGTCATAAGGTTACTTTTATAGAGCCACAGAAACACTTTGAGCTGGCAGGTATACTTGTTTAAAAGAAAACAAGATGGATGCTCATCACGCAAGACTCCACTGCTGAAGAAAAAACACATCATATTGGAGGTTGACCAAAAACATGAAGACCAGTCTGTGAATTTGATACGACGAGACCAGGACTCAGTGTTTAAACAAAAATGCTAAATGTCCGGTTCACATCATCCAGAAAACACCGTGCTAAGGTTGATGTGAAGAAGGATGCAGCTAAGTCTGAGACAATACAGGTAGAAATAGCGTTAGAGGCTGAAAAAATATATAATATTTCAAAAATTGTGTTGCACAGAAGCTCTGCATCAAAATAAGTTTAATCTCAAGATATTAAAAAGGTGGTAGAGATCAAACACCTGCAGGTGGATCTTGATCTGCAGTGAAACCTGCTTTTACAGAGATGGACTCAGAGGGGCTGAATACAGATGCACTGCACACTTTCTAGATTTTTGTTGGTCCACATTTATCCACATGCACAACTTTCTTTCTTCATCACAGTTTGTAGGTCCTGGCATTGGACTCTTAATAAAACCAAACAGAGGTTCTAAGGTTTGTGATTGTAATGTGACAGGATGTGGAAAACTGCTGGGTTTTTCACGAGCAGTTGTGTTTTAGAATATAATTATTTGTAACTATCCTCATAAGGGACAAACAGTGTCTAAACTTTGAGGAAAAAAGTGATAAACTTGAGAAATTAAGAATTCCTCCTCCTGTTTGTGTCCTGAACAGCAGCCAATGAGAGCCAAGCACTGTCAGACGTGCAAACGCTGCGTGCGACGCTTCGACCATCACTGCCCCTGGATCGAAAACTGCGTAGGGGAGAGGAACCACCGCTGGTTTGTGATCTACCTGCTGGTGCAGCTGCTGGTCCTGCTGTGGGCTCTTCATATCGCTCTGTACGTCTACTCAAACCTGCGCTTCTTTAAGAGAAAACACCTTATCTGCGAGAGGGGAAAAAGCGTGGCCTCAGTTTGCCCTGTAGTCAGAAGACAGGGAAGATGCATCATGTGGTGCCAGCGCACTCTGCTCCTTTAAGCTTTATCTCTGTTGCGTCTCACTGAGTTAGGTAACCCATGCTGACCTTTAGAGGGAGCTTGTTGTGTAAGAGGGAGCTGTAATGAACATTCTGGTGATCCTTATGTCAGAGATCAAATGTGAAACCTTTTAGCTGAGCGATGGTGACCAGAATAGCCTCACTCACATCAGAATTCAATCACATTTTCATCCTTTTAAACTTTAATATCTTCAGTCTGCTGCCTCTTATTTCTACTGTCAGGACAAAACAGAATAGTTGCATGATTAAAAAAATATATTTCTTATTTTAAATACGCTTAATATGTAAGGAGAAAATTGTAGGATTTAAAAAGGCTAATTTGAAAAAAAAAGAAGGTATTTTTAAAGGCATTAATTGGAGAATATGAGTGCAAGTAGGTCAGGAGTTGCATAAAGTGAAGGCTTATCATCTTTTATGAACTCTCCAAGCTGATTCTATTGAGAAGGGCTTGAATCTGTAGACATTATTCATATCTGCAGAAAGCGTTTAAATACTTTATCAGATCATATTCAGATCAATGGGAAATCGGATCATGGAGTCAGAGACAAAGGAGATCTGATTGCAGCCTGAGATGATGAGTTTAGCTACAGCTGGAGACAGAGGAAGCCCTAACTGATACTCCAGCTAAATGCATTATGCAAGAAAAGGTAAACAACTGAGGTTATTATGGAAATAAGGTTATCTGCAGCTGGGATGTTAGATCTATGAGCCTAGATCAGTTATCCTAAAATCAGCAGAATCTCCAAACTCCAAATTTAAGAACTATGAACACAAACATTTAGATAGGGGCCTTTAAATGATCTGTTATTCATGGCATTAAAAAAGTTATAATTTTAAAAAGCAGTGTTTGTTTTACTGTGTGTTTCAGCTCGGGGATTTCTCCTGGTGTCACCTGGGAGCTGTGGTTCAGAGCGAATGGGTTTCTTCTGGCGGCGCTCGCCGTGGTCGGGGTTTTCTCCGGCGTTGTGCTGCTGCTCCTGGGCTGCCACCTCTACCTGGTCTCCATCAACTGCACCACCTGGGAGTTCATGTCCCGACACAGAATCTCATACCTGAAGAACTGCGGGAAGGAGGAGAACCCGTTCGACCGAGGCGTTTTCTGCAACCTGTGGGACTTTTTCTGTATCTGCAGGACGGTGATGTGGGAGCAGGTCTATCATAAACCTCCCCCAAACCCTGCCTGAACTCCACCCGTTGCAACGATGGACATGCTGATTCTTTAAAGCAAAATCTTATTGTCATACATTTTGCTTCAAAGGAGACAAACCCACATTTTTATTTAAATGGTTGTGAAATAGTGAGTGTTTTTAAAGCAGAAAGTTTAGAACCAAATACTGGATCAGTTTCTTGTTGTCTGTTATTGTTGTTTCTGAAAATGGCCAAAGAACAGAAGCAGAAGAACTATTGCATTTTTTTAATAAAGTATGGAGTGAGGTTTGTTCCATTATGGTTGCAAGCAAAATACATGAATTCTAAACAGAAAAATAATCCAAATATTAAAGTTTGAAGAACTTATTTAAAAGATTTTAAGAATAACTGCTGGGTTTTTTTTTTAGATTTTAATTTTCATATATTTTTATAGATTTTATACAATTTTAAATTCGTTTTTCGAAGTTTTCAGATTACATTCTCTTCGCTTAATGCCTGATGCAAACACTCGCTCTTGACTAATAAAAATGTTGTTTCCAACATCCATACAATCCAATAGAAATGAGTCTTTGCTCCTGATGCCAGAAGAAAATCAACCCCAATTAGTGGGAAAAAATTTGATCTGTGAAATTAAATTTTATGTAAAATTATAAAAATAAAATCTGGATAAAAAGCAAAGCTAATTTTAAAACCCTTTTCTCAAAGTCTTTATTTTGTTTTTGCATTAATTTCAAATATACATTTGCAAAACGTGTTCTTGTCTTGCAACAATTATGGAAAAGAGTTTACTCCATACTTAAGGCTCATACATAAACAGAACTGTTTTTATTTTTGTCTGATCCCCATACATAAACAAAAAGGGCTCAGAGACTGATCACAGATCCAAACTGATTAAAGGTGTGAAGTTTAATGTAAACTTAAGACCTTTTCCTGTATTTACAGTTGATTTCAGCTCACGTCATCACCGCCGCACAGCGTTAGACTGCAGCCATCAACAAGCACACGCACAAAGACCTGTTTGTACGGGCGTGTTGACGTGTGAACACTCCGGACGCTGTTTACATATTTATTACTGATCATATGTTTGTGACAAACACACATAACATTTTTTTAAATGGTTTTTGGTTCTGCATGTTGACAGCCTTTGTTTTTTTTTTTTTTTTTTTTCCTATTTGTAGGGAAAATGTCCTCAAAATTATAAAATATAAGCCAAAAGCCACTCAGCATTATCAGAAATCATTACTCAGGTTTTGTGATTATGACCCACTAACACTAACTGCCTCAATGTCTGTAACTGCCTGTATATACTGATGTCAGTAATGTATTTCTAACTGTTCAACATGTTTTGGTGAAATCCTGTGCAGAAAAACAAAAGAAGTCAAAAATGTTATTACTGTACTGATTTGTTTTTATTTATTAAGGACATTAAAACACTTTTTTAAATTCGATATGCATGATATGTTAGAGGCATCTGTGCACACTGACATTCCTACACGGGATGCTTCACATAGACATTTACATACATTTCTGACAAACAGATCTAACATGTAATACTCAGCAGCAGCGGCAGTTTAATAAAGTGCTACAACATTTTGCTAAATGTCCTACAGCTTCCTAGTTCAGCTGAACAAAATACCTTCTTTCCCACCTTTCAGATGAAAAAAAAAACATGTTGAGGTCTCAGTTTACTTCCAGATGTCCTTTAAGGACATCTGGAAAGGTTATTCTTTGTTTATGGGGGCTAATTCTCACAGTTTCTACAACCCTGATATGATTTTAAGCAAGTGAAATTTAGAAGCACAAAACTTAAATGTAAAAAAAAAATAATGTATTAAAGTTTCTTATGTTACTTTTAGGTTTTTTAAACAATGATTAGGAACACAATCCTTATGTATTCCTGATAGTTCAGTGCGCCTTGTTTCCGACACTGATCTCTTATTTTGGCTCGTCTTAACCGATCCTCGATATTTACTCCCATTGTTTATTGCTTTTCTCTCTCCACTGACACTATAGAAATAGACACGATAGACAAGTTTGCATTTAAAGAAAAAAGAAACAAAAAATAACTCATGCACATATCCTCTGATGCTAATATAAACAACAAAAAAATGAGAAAAATGGGCCAGCCTGTGTATCAGTCCATCTCTGCTGTGATGGTGTGATTTCCTTAGATATCAAGATCAGTGGGTTTTACCTCCATTCAATCAACCTTCTGCACTAATTAAGCATCACATTGATGGAAAAATAACCTGTTGGGAGTTTTAAACATTTCTTTTTAGGAGTTTTTAAAATTTATTTGAGGTTTTTAATGTTAGGGAAGATAGATGGTGTCAACCCTGACGCCACAGGTGTGAAGGACAATGAAGGGTGAAATAATTAGAGCTTTTGTGTCAGAGAAAAATGAATTATTCATAATTTTACATTTATCATGAAAATGTAAAAACGAGCTAGTGTGAGATTATTGTTCTCTAACAATCTTTGATATATGGACTATATTCATTCTTATGTGTTTACATGTTATACCCAAAGGGAAACCAGATCAATCTGTTATGTTTTTTTCCAATTTCAGTTACCATCCTGTTGTGTTTACTGAATATAGTGGCTCTAAGTTAAGTAAAATTAATTTTCACCTGACAGGAAAATGAGTTGTTTAAATCTTTTTAAGTTACTAAAACCTAAAAAGGAATATTATGTGTATTGTGTTTTAAAAAAATCATAAACTCATAATTCTCCCTCAAACATATCCCCTTTAGCACCCCACATCTTATTGTTTTTTCCCTAATATTACCAACCCAAGCTCGGTAGGCCAATATTCCACATGCAACAATGATAAGCAGACACTTAACTATGATCATGGCTATAGGCCTAGTAGATTATCTATGGCTTCTTTTATACTGCTAGGATCTCTAGTGCACAATTTAAGTCCTCTATAAGCAAAAATGACTGACATCCTGGAAAAGACTGATATGTTACCACAAGTCTTTGCTACAAGCAAGCAACTTGAGGACATGAACGTCGGGTTAAACTGTTCGTTTTGTCAAGGCAGTGAGCAAAGCCTTTCACAGTGATGCATAGAAACAGCAGAACAGAGGTTTTCCTAAAAGTTGTGTTATTATACGTGAATTAATAATAAGCAAAGGCCACAAAGCAAGCTATATCTGTTTTGAACACACAGGAGGCTTAAAGGCCTTGATTGGCTAGTTTGGTCTAAATAAAGTTGACTTATTTATTTACATTAGACATATAAATGGATACAGAGTAAATTTGTTGAAACTATGTAAAAGTTTGACAAACAAAATGTAGTTTTATCTCCTTAATCTATGTTAAATATTCTGTAGATCTAGGTAAATCCTCCATAACAAGGGATTTATGGGAGTCTAAACAAGAATACTTACAGCTTGAACACTAAAATAAATATAGACTTCTTTTTACCAGGCTATAATAGTTTAAGAAATATACATTATAAATTTTACTTCTGGTTAGGTTGATTCTGGAGCGGTTATGAAGCATCAGTATCTTACAGTGAGAGTCTAGCTGACTGCTAGTCGGGCTAACACAGCGGTCTGCAACCTCAGCAGCCACAGGTGGCTCTTCATAACTTTGAAAAATAATAATAATCATTAAAAAAATTAATCTGTCTGAAATTTTTCTATGATTTGAAGTAGTTTTCAAGTTAAAAACGATGTGCTTTTATTACGTAATGTCAACCCTAACCCCCAAAAAGACAATCTGTACTTTGAAACAGTAATTAGAAACAAGATGGTGGTTCTTTAAAAATTTCCGGTGGTAAATCTTTTTCTTAAGTCATGTATTATGTTAAGCTATGAACAAGTTGTATTTTAGATGGACTGAAAACATCTAAAATAGCTACTTACAATCAATTTAACCGGTAGTCATTCATAGTCAAGGTACCAAGTACTTAAACCTGATATTCTGGTACATTTTCGAAGTTGTTGATGTAAGTGTCCTGGCTGTATATGTATAAATTCATTCTATGAATTTTTTTTTTTTTTTTTTTTTTTTTTTATGAGTTTGGTTTTTTACTTTCAAGGAGCCTGGTGTTTTTTAAACCTTTCTTTTTGAGTTCTTAAGGGTTTTAAAAATGAACTAAGTGTGTATTTAAAGGTGTTGTCATCGAGCCTAAAACCAACTGATTCATTCTGTCAGATTCTCCAAGTTCTTGTTTAGAAATACAATTTTAAAAAGTAGGAAAAGAAATGGTATCCTCTATGTCTGCAAATAAATGTTGTGCTACTGATCTGTTTTGGACTTTTTCCTTTAGTGGTTAAATGCTCATTGCAGAATGAAGATGTCAAACAAATCTTTAGTTCAATCTGTGTTTGATCTCGAAAGTTATTTCAAACTTATTTTGGTTTTATTAAATGAGAAATAAAAACAAAAAAAGGTTTACAAAAAAGCAATAAAAACAACACTGTAAAAAATTGAAATCTAAATAAATCATGTTTTTCTTGCAATAAGTGCATTTTTTCTTGAACTGAGGAGGTAAGTGAGACACTTTGCCAATGGAACAAGACAATTTATATTTAAAATAAGAAAAAACAACTGCCTTGTCCTTTTTCAAATGCATATTATCTGATTATCTTATTTTAAGAGTAAAAATACTAATTCCATTGGCAAATTATCTTATTTACCTACTCATATTAATGGTAAATGTGCTTAATTTAAGACATTTTTGCTCGTCCTCTATTTGTAGATCATTTTTGCAGTCAATTATCCTCATTGCACCAAAACATAGAACTTTCAGTTGGGAAAAAAAAGAAGAAGTAGATTTACCATAGTGGCAGGACTATTGTCACATAAGGCCAGTTTAAAAAGACAGGATTTAAAAATATCCATTGACTGAATGCTCCGTAACTTAACACAAGGTGGACATCTCAAGAATTAAACAATGTCATTTACAGAAAATAGCAGCAATAACGTGACAAAGAGATGGGAAAGTTGTTGTCTTTTTGATTCTAGGATTAAAAGTCAGATGAAAGTCTAACCCCCCCATCCCTCCCACCCCCACAGACGATCATGTCTACCATCACGTCCTCAGCTCCGTTAAAAATAACCCATTGTTTACCTAATTGACAGCTTCTTGTTGATTGCAGCATGACTGAGAACAGTCAGCGTTATTTTATTGAGAGCTTTGTCCTGTCTGTAAATGTTTGAGCTGCAGAAGACACCAAAGAAGTCTTTCATTCAAAGATACAGTCAAGACCGGGTCAGGAGATTATCTTTAACTGTCGGATCTAAAATGATTTAAAGATTAAAGTCCTGCTTGTCTAAACGGATCAATACCACTTTCTGCTACACTATGCTCATTGTGTTTTTATTTCAAACAGTTGTTTTTATAATCAGTCACTGAGGTCTAAATGGTGTAACAATCAAGAGCAAAGAGGTTACAAGAGTCCAAAATGAGGCTTTGTAAAGGGCTGATGATGAAGAGAATTATTTTGACACCACTTTACTGTATTATTGACCAGCTAATACAGCACTAAAACAAATCATTACATCAGTGTTCTTGCAACTTCTACTACTGAAGGAAACACTGACTGATTATACTTGGCAACATGCATATTTGGTACTTGGTTGTTACCTGTCAAGGCGGATAGTGATACCCGCAAACTGGTTCTTATTTTGGCCACCGGGTTTCTTCAGTCCTTTGATCAACCATGTAAAGCACAGAAGTCAAAGTCTGCAAAAGCTTCCTGTTGCTCTGCTGAGAGACTGAAGGGCTTGGAGGGCGGAGACAGGACCGGCTGGAGGCGAGTGAAGTCGCTGTCAAAGTTGCTGACATCTGTGGGCTCTTTGATCGACGGCACAAACGGCGGCTTTAACTTTTTGGCCATCAGGGCTTCCCAGTCGATAGTCTGCAGAGTTTCAAAAAGTCAAACTATATTAGACTTTTCCAGAAAAAAAAACTGAAAGGGGTCAGAAAAACAAGCTTCAGTCCCAAAGGTCACAGCAACCAGCAGCTACAGTATGAAGACGGATGTGTTTATCAGAGGTTTGAAGTTCTCAGGTTAGTGTTGCTGTCAGATCTGGGATTTAAGATATACAGCTTTTCCATTAAGACCATTTAACATGTCTTCTCAGCGTTTTAAAGTTTCATGGGTGAGCTTTTATTCACCTTCATTGATGTCCAGGGAAATAAAGTGATGTGATTTACCTCGAAGAATTTATCTCCTTTAACCTCGTTTGCGTCTCTCTCTCCAGCTCCCAGCCTTTTCAGAGGGTTCTTCTTCAACAGCTAGAAACACAGAAAGGTTCCTTTGAGTTATTCTTAATTCAGTTGATACACATTTATTCTAATAAAAGCACCAGGAAGCTCCTGTTGGTGGAATGCAGGTGGATCTAGTTGGGGTTGCACGGATGAAGGGTCTGAACTAGTGGTGTAAGGCTACACAGCAATCCCACTTCTGTAGTAATTTGGCACATTTAGTATTTTCTTTTACTTTGGTTGGCAGAAAACTAAGAATATTATGCAGTTTATGAAATTATTTGGTCAAATCATTTAAAAAAAAATAAAATGTGCAAAGAACAAAGCTGACTAGAGACTCGATTTTATGTTTTTTTAATTTTATTTAATAAAGTAGTATAATCAGTATAATTTAGCCAATGCCTGGATAAATGGTTTAGACAACAGCACTCATAAATACTCATTGGTAAACTTTACAAATGATTAAATAAGACTCTTTTTGAGGTCAAAATGGATGCATAGAAGAGATAAACTGCTGTGTATTTGATAGTAGTTAGATATTAAATGATCAATATAAGAATGGATGTTTTAGAAACACAGAAAGGAAATAAAGCTTTTACCCTCCAATTTCTTTTGTTTTTTAAATTAAATTAAACAATACAATTTTTATGTTTTTTTAATCGTCTCATGCATGAATTATGATAATGTGCTTTTATACATCCTTAGGAATGTAAAACGAGGTTTGGGAAAAAAAGTGTTTTTCTAACTTTATTCTATAAAAAAATATTAATCTCTCCACTTAAGTGTACTTTTATGCATTTTATACAGTAAAAATAAAATCTATATACCAACAAAGTTATTTCATAGATGTAGTTGTAGTTTAGTTTTACAGTAGTAATATCGTATTCTGTTAGAATGGTGGTTCCTCTACCCCCATGTAGAAACAGAAATGGCGGAGGTTTTGGGTCTTTTTCCCCGTTTCAGCCATCTTGGTTTCCCTGACTTTTTTTTTTTTCCTATTGCTATTATCAACAATTGGGATTTTTCAGTATCGGATGATGCAATTTCTTTACTTGATTGGACTAGATGCATAATTGCTTCAAATTGAATGCATATGTATAAAAATAACAAAATTTTTTGATTCAATATTTGTCAATCTCTCAGACAGCAGAGTTTACCTTGGCCCAATATTCTCTGAACTGTTTAACACCAGGAAGTTTAGAACTGAGATAACCGGCAGCACAGCTTCTAACACAGTAAAAGTATTTTGCATAAGTTTATCTAGAAGGAATTACACAAGACTGACTTTTTTAAAGTTATTACTGAATATTTTTTATCCTAGCTTCAAGTCATGGATAAAGTGGGTGTTGTTACAGATGAGTAGAGGTCAGCAAAAAGTACAATAAAAGGGTAGAGAATCTCAAATTGTCAATAATCAGTGACACACTGGGGGTGCATGAAGGAGGAAACCAGGATTAGTTATTATCCTTATTTAGTTTTATTGACTAAAGGTTAGGTGGAGACGGAACTGGGTGCCATCTGCTTAAAAGGCAAAGAGAGTTTTATTTTTTGGGTGTTTTCTGGAAATCAAAAAATGGTAAAGCTGATTTTACTCTCCCCTGATTTAAGCTAATTTATATCATAATTAGTTAAAAAGTTCCCAAACTTTCTCTGAACCATTCTTCTCCTTTTCTGAGCAAAACATTTTCAAACTCATGGGATGGTTGGGTATTCAGAGGATCCTCTAAGTGTTTTACTATCTCAGGCCTGAAAAACTGAAATCGCTTCTGTTGAATTTTCAGTAGCATTTAACTGAAACTGTCTTGTGTCTCTTCCTGACCAAATACAATCTGCGGTTACCTTCTGCATGATGGAGACGGCATCAGCGGGAAGAGATGTTGGATACTGCACATCATCATTTACGATGCTGTCAAATACCTCCTCTTCATCTTCACCAGGAAAGGGAGACTAGCAGGAAGGCAGAGCAAAGCTACGTCAGGCAAACTATACATGTTACAAAGAATTAAATTGTCAAAATGTATTTTTGATTTTTCCCAGTTTAAAAAATATATATCAGAAAGCAACAGAGAGAGTAGCCTGGAGTACTGAGCATATCCCACCAACCTCTCCGACAAGCATCTCATAAATGAGGACACCCATCCCCCACCAGTCCACAGCTCGGCTGTAGGTGTCGTCTGTCAAGACTTCAGGGGCAAGAAACTCTGGAGTCCCACAGAAAGTGGAGGTCTGATCTCCGTGGCCCATCCCTGCAGGGATATCATTTAGATGTCCTACTAGTCCAGAGAGGATAGGTTCCTTCTTACATTTTCAGTGAAAATAAGGAGAAAATAAACTGTGATCATTTAAGAACCTCATCCTCAAGTCAGATGATGTTACCATGGCCAAAATCAAATGCCTTAAAGAGAACAGTTATTTATCGAGCCATCAGTTATTGGAATAATTGCCCACTTAATATACATGACCTGGATAGTAAAGTATGTTTTAATTATTACATAAGTATGCACTATATAAATTTGTCAGCAGTGAATTAATATATTTACTGTATGAAAGTGAGAATTAATGTAATAGATATGAATGTAATAACTTATTCTGAATTATTTCTGATGACAATAATGTCTACAATGTTTAATTGTTGATTTTTGTTTTGTCTTGTGGACCCCAGGAAGACTAGCTCATCCCATTTTTGGTGACAGCTAATTGGGATCTTTTTTAACAATAAACAAATATAAGATTCCCTAAGAAAATGCACCAAAAACAAACAAATTCAAGGTATAGATATTTACCTTCTTTACAAAGTCCAAAGTCTGTTATTTTCACAAATCCCTCTGCATCCATCAGTATGTTGTCCAGCTTCAGATCTCTGCATAACCGAAGTATAAACGTTAAAAACAACCCCATGTTTTAGATGATGTGACTTCACGTTTGACTGGGGTAACATACCTGTAGATGATTTTATTCAAATGCAGGAACTCCAAACCAAGCAGGACACATGCTGAATAAAACCTGTGAAACAACGGTTTGTTCAAGTACAGAAAAAAAACTGAAATAGCAAAAATACACAAAAACAGGACAAGAGTCTTCAGGCTAAAGACAGGAAGATTTTGTGCAAACCGGGTCTGTGCTTCTGAGAAGACATCACTGTGGATGTGGATCATCAGGTCGCCGCCTGGTAAATACTCCATGACGAAACAACCATGGTCAGATGTCTGGAAGCAGCCGTGAAGGTGGACCAGGAATGGGTGCCTGGAGGCGTTGATCATCTCAAAGATCCTCTTCTCGCTCATAAGGCTGCAAGATTAGTTCAAGCTCATTAAAACACAAATACCTGAGCTACAGTCAGGGCAGTGTTTTAAGCTAAATCCATTTCTGGCAGGTATTGAACTGTAAAAGTTACAGTTTTGCTTAGCATAATGATTGTTTCCCCAGTTTAAGAATTGGCTATAATTTATATAATTTTTTATGTTGTAAATATAGTATATATGGTTGTTTAATACATTTCAAGAGTGAAATGGTGACTGTAGGAACGATCTTAGAGATCATGTCTGAGGTTATAGAGCTATTTATACTAAATATTTAATCATATTTGGTTATAATTGACTATAAACAGCTGATCATCTATTTATTCATCCATTTATTTTTCAATTTCTAGCTTCTTATGATGGAAAATTAAAGGTGTTCCCAAACCAGAAGTGATTAACATTCCTCCTCATGTCTTCTGGTTTTATCTTCAGGCCTTTGTCTTATTGGGACAGCGACAGAAAAACTCCACAGAGCCTCAGAGGCCTACTTTTCCATAGGAACTCATGATATGGTTGTTGTTTTTTTTCTCATTACATTAAACATTAAATTACATTAAAAAGAACCAGTGGTGTTTTAGGGAATACTTTTTAAGGAGATGATTTGGACATTAGGAGGGGATCCTTAAAATCCAAATTGAGTCAATTGAATTTTAAGAAATATGAAGGACCTGGAATCTGATTATTTAGCTATAAGACACTTTTAAAAGATTAACGCTCAAATCTTGTCAAAGTGTTAAAACTCCCAAGGTAGCTACAGATTCACACTGTCTGTACAAATCAACAAGTGGCAAAAAGCTCATTTTTATACTTGGAAAAAAGCATACCGTATTACCCGGTTACCAAAACTGAAATAGTGAAGAGAAGAACCTTTTCTAAATAAATGAACTTAGTTAAAGGAGCTAAAGGGGAAATCCATTTGCCAAGCCATGTTTAACAATGGAAAACCATTTAAATTACTTTTTCTTCCTGTAGTTCATGCTGTTCTAACACATTTACTGGAATAGCAATACTTTAAGCATTCCTGTTTTATTAACAAATAAGAACAAAATCAATTGGACAAATATATGTGAAGAAGTCCTAATATAAGTTTGGTTTTATTTAAGCAGATCCAGAACTTCTATCTGCCTAACTTCTGGGAATGCTCTGGATTAGCTATAGATGAGCTGCAGGAGGTGGTTGATGAAGGCAAGTTCTAAGGCTCTGAGTTTAAGTAGTTGGATCCATAACCTGATCTCTGGGGGAAGGGTAGTGCTGTGAAACTTATAAAAAAATAACTATTTATACTTAACGGTTACTTCTCCCGAAAAGTATTAGTTAATAAGCTTCACTCACCTGTCCACTTCATCACGAGTCACAATGTCTCTTTTCTTCAAGGCTTTAATGGCGTACAGTCTTCCTGTCTTCTTGAACTCAGCCAGTAGCACCTGTTGAAGAAAAAAACAAACCACCTAAGGAAACATCTGGAAAGGAGGTTTCACTGAACTCAGAGGAAACAGGAGGCCCTGTTACCTTTCCAAAGTGTCCACGACCCAGAACTGAGGTATATCTAAAATCTTCAACCTTCATCCTTTAGAGAAAGGGCCATGTGGACAGAGAAGGACATGTCTCATATATTGATGCTTTATAAGGCGACATCTGCATGTAATGTCTGCTACATGTGACTGAGTTTACTTCAGGGCAGAAACAAGCTGATCCTCACAATCCTCTGCAGTGTTTGGACTGGATGGACGGCGTATGGAAATCTGGAACAGAAAAACAAAACTTATACAAACCAACAAATAAAAAAGAAATAAAGCTGATTAATATTTAATCTTCTACTTGTAAAAATAATCTGTTTAATAAAGAAGATCTATAACGATCAACAGGTGGCCTTTCTTAATGCTGAGAAGATAAAAAAATGTTTTCTTACTTTAAGTTCCTCTTGTCAAATTCAGCAAACATGAAATAATTTTTAACACTCTAGGTTTGTCATGTTTTGCACCAGGATTTTAAAAACATACGAATAAGCTTTATTGGTCACTTTAATGCACACCAACAAGGACTGAGATTTTCACCCCACTTTGTTCTTTATATAAAATGCATTTTAAAGTACATATAACATTGGTTGGAAGAGCGTTTTTTTGTTTATGTACAATACTTTAAAAAAACAGTGTTGAACTTATACAAACATTATCAATATGGATACTCCTGACCGTATAATCAAGCCATGCAGCCCTGATCATTCTATTTTTGGACCATTTTTTTTGCAATCTACAGACTCCACAGTCTTAAACAGGTGAACTTCCAGATGGTTCTGACTGCATTGGTGGACCAGCCTGTCAGGTATCATCTACAAATATTTAAAGTTTCACACGTGAGTCGGCTGAGGCGTTTTATCATTTGTGTTGAGGGGAAACAGAGGTGGGGAGAAAACGCAGCCCTGGGGGATGCCACTGTTCATGTTCTTATGTGGAAAAGGAAGCATTTAAAAAAAAAGGCACTGTTTTCTTTAAAAAACGTAAGTTGATTGTCGGGTCATTAAATTGATGAACTTCGAAGTAGTTTTCTCTTATGTGATTAAAAAAATACTGTGAGAAAGTTACAGAATCCTGTTAAACAGAATCAAACAAACGTTTTATATACCAGTTTTTCTTGCAGTGCAGGCACCGATGATGTCTTTTCCTCTGTGGTGATGAGGCTGGGAGTGTTTTCTTTCTGCTCAATGCTGATGGAAGGCGACTGGTCCTCTGAGACGGTCAGTCTGATTAACGGAGTTTCTCTGAATAAACACATAAAGCAAAAACTTCTGATTTATACAGAAAATACAATTCCACTCAGAAGTTTACATGCATTCATTGCAGCTGTTGGAACTTCAAGCTACATTCAACTTTCAACTATCCGGCTGGTGTTCAGAGTTCACGTGTTTTAAAGTAGTGCTGTATTCCAGAAACTTTGAGCAATGCACATGGACTATCTGCAGCAATCCCAGTCAGACAAGCAGGATGAATAAATCAGGTATAATCCTAGATTTTAAATACGGTAACCCATTTATTGGTGGATTTGCGAGTTTGTTTTAGGTCATTGTCCTGAATCATCCAAACGTGTTTGAGCTTAAGGTCTCCAACATGATTAGCAGACGTTCTCCTTCAGATGGTTCCAATGAATACAAGTCACCCATGTTCTGAGGCAACAGCCACTTACTGTTCCATGTTTTCTCTGTTTCTGGATCACTTCTCTCCCTGGCATCCATTTTTCGTTGTAACTTTATTGAGAATAATTTATGTCGTTATCTTGTTTCTTATCTATTCGTGAATTTCTATTGAGACTTTCTATAATGCATGATGTGATACTTTAAGAGATTGTTGTCAGACAGATTGTGTTTATGGGATTTTTCAAATTTATTTTACGATCTGGAAGTAATCAGACCTGGGTGTTGGTATTGAATTACCACAAAAAAAAAGCCAAAAAATGAGGTAAATCACTGTTCATATTTACCCTCAGGGCAAAGTTGGTTATTTTTTACCCTATAAAACATAATCATCTAAAAAAAAGATTTTGTATTTCTATAGATTTTTTTCATCTTGGTAAGGTTAGGTGTGTACTTTTATAATATAAATTAATTCAACCTAATACAAAAGGAAATTCAGCCAAAATCTGTAATATGATGATTACTTATTCGGAGCAAAGTAGATTTTTTTTTCATGTGTTTAATATTTTTCAGTAACATTTTGTTAGAGAGCTAAATTAGGATCAGGGGCCAGAGGCGTGCACAGACATTTTGGAGGGCAGGTGCTCAGGAGGGGGGGGGGGGGGGGGGGGGGGGGGGCACTTTTTAGCGCACGTGGAACACTTAATTATAAAAAAAAATACACGCATGTTGAATGAAATTTTACTTTTATTTGTAACATTCTCTAAACGTCAGTTTTCAATGGAAAAAAGTCACACCACCAACAGAACAGACTAAAGCTCATCTTTCTTTTTCTTTCATCTGGCTCATCTCCCCGTTTTCCCTCATCCATCTGCTCTCCCTCATCCTGGTCTTTTTCTGTCTCTGTGTCTTCTCTGAACTCTTCCTCATCTCCTGTCCTGGTAGATGTTGATGGTATAGAGCTTCCCTGCTGTGACTGGCTACAATATAATAATAATAACCATCATGACAATAATAATAATAATAGCTTTAACAATTATGCCACATTAGTTTAAATAATGGCCTATTAGGGCAACATGACTGGAAGTCTTGTCACTTGGATATGACTTATGGTAGCCTACAAAATAATAGCTATTTTAATACCTGCTTCACAAACCACTTAAAAATAAAATGTGAACAGCTTTTAATATTTTTCAATACGATTAACCCTCCTTTCTTGGCATTGTGCTGCAATTACTAAATCAATATACAATTAAGACAGTAAAGAGACCAAAATGTGTTAATTTATGTTGCCTAACAAAACCTATACAACAGAATTCTGAGATTAAAGTCAGAATTCTGACTTTTTTCCCATACTAAACTGAAATAAAATTTAAAAATCAGTTAACTTTTTTTTTTTTTTTCAGTGGCCCTAATCCTCTTCCGTATTTGCAATTGCAAACTCTACCGAAATTATTTGTAGCCTATGTGGTCGTCCTCACGTTATCTGTCATTGACTTGGGCTACAGTGTAAAACTTTCAGAATCGGGTTTATTGCCATTGTTAGTGAAGCGTTCACAAACTAGGAATTTTTTGTGGTACAATCGTGCAACATGAAACATAATATGGAATAGGTAAATAAAATTATAAAAATATCTAAAAACTGTGGGTATACGTCATGCAATAAAATAGACTAATATATATACTTAAGATAAAAATATGGATATAAAATATAAAAAGTAAAATAGCATCTTACAAGGAGACGACTAGTTTATCAGGTGACCAGTCGGCAAAATGCTTGTTTGGAGCTGCTGAGTGAGACATTTTAATGCACAACAAAATGATTTTGCTTGATCTGTATATTACCTGGCTAATGGGGCACGGGAGAAGCAGCCTGTCAGCGGCGGTTCCTGCTATCTGAAGACGCTACTGAACTGCTATGATGCTGCGCATCTGGCATGCCCTGCGGGCGACCGCGTGAGGTCACGTGACAAAGGAAGAGAGAGAGAGAGGGTCGTTTGTGCGTAAGGAGGTGGCTCATTTCGGGGCATTGTTTCAGTTGTTTTTAGTGGCTCAGGTTTTCAAAAGATAATTTCAAAACCGACCTCAGTAAAATCTTATTAATATTAATAATAATAATAAAAAAAACGAGTTTCAAAAGGGCATTTTCTTTGATAAAGGGAAAACTTCCTAGTGCTTTAGCACCACCCAGAGTCTATGTATGCACGCCCCTGTCAGGGGCAGAGCTAGATGGGTGGCGAAGGGTGGCCTTTACCCATCATTAGCCACCGCTGTGGCCATCCCTACCAGGTGATTTTTTTCATGAACCTGCCCTTTTTTTGAGTTTTTATTTATATTTTTATTTATGTCATTCTATGTTTCTTGGAAATTGTTTTTTTTTTTCATTTTGTGTCATTGTAGTTGTTTTCTAGTTATACGTGAGCAGTGTTGTATTTCTTGTGTTGCTCTCTGTTACCCCTTTGTGCCAGTCTACTTTCCCCTATCTTCTAGTTACTTCTATCCACACCTGCTCCCTATCAGCTGATCACCCCAGTATTTGTTGAGTCTCCCATATACACTCTTCCTGTGTATTGTGCTGGTTTCTCGTTGTTGCTATGCTCCATGTGTATGGTTTCCTCTGACGTCTCCTGTTTTATGTTTTCCTGTAATTGTCCTTGGATTTTTGATTCTGTTGCCTGCTTTATTTCATTAAACCTGCAAGAATTCATCTCTGCCTCCTTCTACTCTGCTTTTGGGTCCACAACAACATCCACCAAACCTGAAGATTTATTGTTCCCATGTATACATAACTCTCTACCTGTGGAACAAGCAGTTCCCTTCTATAACAGAGGGTGGCATCAGTGATACTCTCAGGTGGAACGTCCTAATTGACTAATTTGACACAATTAAAGCTCTTTTTAGAGCTAGTTTTTGCGTTCTATGCGAGAGAAGGCTAAAAAAAGTTAAATCACTAAGCCAATTTAATGCGTGTATAATGTATATATAATATTAATTAATCATAATCATAACTGATAATGGGATTGTGGATTTATTTCTTCCAGAAATATAGATAAAAAAAACCCTAATCCCCTTCTAAATGACTGTGCATACACAAGACCATGATACCCTATTGCATTGCATGAAAATATCTACTAAAAATACTAGTATTTTTTTCTTTCTTTGAGGCCTTCCTCTCTTTCTCATGAACCAATAAGACCATTTGCTTCTTGCAGGTCTTCACCATTTTCAATGTTTACAGTGAGAGAAAACTGCTGATGGTGATTTCTTTATGAAATGCAGCCAAACTTGCAAAAATGTTTTAAAAGGATCAAGATGACTTTGAAATATGACATGATAATCTGTTAATCTGTGAGATGATCAAAGGGTGATGAGTGAAATTTTTGACAATGCTGCAGCTTCCAACCTTGGCAGCGAAGCTGTTGGTTCGGGCTTATTTTCCTTCGGATGCGGCGTGTTGTTTCCAATCAGGTCAGATGTTGTGGAGAGATGAGAACTGAAGGTGGTGAAGGAGCTATAATGAGGAAGGATGCTCATCATCAGATGACCCCATGTTGCAAAGTTCATGTTCATCTGAGCAGCTCGGAGGAAATTCTTTCCTGGAGGACATGAAAAAAAAACAACCACTAATGATACAAAAATGACAGAGAAGTCACATTAGATCTGTCAGTTTGTTTCTGCTACCTCTCTCTTTAGTGAAAATGCATCGCTGACGTCTGAGCTTTGGCTGCCGCTCCACCAAAGTGTTGATGAACTGAAACTGTCATCCAGAGGAAGCAGACATGTCATTCATATTCGTTTCATCTCGAGGTCAACATCAGGTTCTTGTCTGTTGAGATCTTATACCTGGATGTGAAGGAGGCCCTGTGGCTCCAGACTGAAGCCCAGGTTGTGATTTGGGTTCTCCATCACCTCCTCCAGTCGCAGGAGCTTGACTGCGCACATGGCCCTCTGGTGCCGCCAGAACACGCAAACCTCCAGCTCTCGAGACTAAAAGCAGATTTTCAACAGATGCACAAAGATTACCTGAATAACCAAGGGTTTGTAAGGAGGACATGAATATCTGCAAGACTGATTAAGACATGACGCTTTTATACAACTCTAAAAACATATTTTTAGATCTTATGAGGCTAAAACTGAACCTTTATGCATATTGGGGAGTGGTGGCCTAGTGGTTAGGGCATAGAGCTTGGAATCCTGAGGTTCTGAGTTCCAGCCCCACTCCCACAGACAGCCTCTCTGGCTCCCTGAGCAAAAGGCCCTCAAACGCCCCACAATGGCAGACCACTGCTCCTAAAGGGGATCCATTAAATGCAGAGGTAAATTTCTCTAATGTGAGATCAATAAATTTTAATTATTGTTATTATTATTATATTCTCAGAACCCCAGATCTGCTTATTTTGCTGACATAACTACCAGAAAGCTGCAGGTGTAAGACTGACACCTGCTGGTCTTGAATATAATTGCAACAATTTAGCACCCAGAAAGAAAAGCTGTACAGTAGCTCCCCCTGCTGGTTTACAATGTATCAGGGACATTTAGTGAAACATTGAAGCCCAGAACCCCAGGGGCCAGGTAGGCACCCTTTTCTTAAATTTCTGTTTAAATGCAGTAAGGGTTTAGTGAATGCTGAATATAAATACTTATTGGGCAGTACTAAGTTCATTTCTGAGAGTAAATCAAATGGAGCAGTTCTGTAATTGCTCCAGGAGCTACAGTTCATTGCATCTAACGCATCAGTTTGTTAGACTGGTGCTGTTTGTTGGGATTGTGAAGACTTTCCCTCCATTTATTTCTGTGTCTACTTTAGTTTTAATCCCAGCGTGATGTGTCTGGAAAACTGATCCCAACCCCTCCTGAGCAATCAACACCTTTTTATGGGGAGAAGAAGCAGCTATACTTTGACCTCCTCCAGAGGAAGAAATTCATGGTTATCCACTGGAAAAATGTGGGAAATGTCCTTCTAGTAGCTTAAATAAATGGATTCAAGTATATTAATAATAAACAAATGGGGATTAAAGACCAAAACCTGGACAAATACAGTTAATATTAGCTTCTTCTGTAGGGTGTGCCCTAAAGAAGCTCCACAGCTTTTGTGGTTATAACCATAAACTGGACAGAAATAATTAGGATTCCATAAAACATCTTTTATGTTTTTGCTTTTCTCTTATAAAGCCTGCTATTATGATCCTGTTTTCATATCAGACTCACATTTGTCACAAGTTTTGTCACACGCCTTTAAACCTCGGTGATGAATAAAGAAGTAAATAAGCATAAAGTTTCAAGCTGAGCTACTGAGATATATCCTCGTGAGGGAAAGTAGCTCTTTATGGCTGGTCCTTGCAAACAGCTGAAGGTAAAAATCTAATAGCCTGTGTCCAGGATGTGTGGGATCTGAAGAGATCTCATCTACCTTTGATCTGTTTAAGTCCTGGTTAGACTTTGCAAGTTGGCCCTGTCCTGTTTTGTGGATGATGCTGGTGCTGCATCATGCCCTTATTCTCTACATCACCAAGACATGCTGAAATAATTAGTATCAGCAATACATGCTAAAAGTGTTCAGCATTTATGAAATCACTGTTGGCATTTTTGACATTTGCCATCGAAAAGGCGCCAACTTACAACTGGTGAGGTAACTTTTTTCAGAGGGTGTCCCAGATATGACAATGTTCCTCTGATAGAAAGTAAAAACTGTGATAGATCAAAGAGGCAGCCTGAGTTATTTTTAGTCTGTAACAGGAGACACTGCATAACATTCCTCTGTTTATTTAAAAACCTCTGCTGGTATGTTAACCGAGTGAATCATTCATTAAAACAGTATAGTATGGGAGGAGTGTGGATAAAACGAGCCGGAAACAAACCCTGAATGCTTTCCATTTTCCAAGATCTTTAACTCCATATCTGTTCAGCTGTGCAAATGCACCTGTAAGTATGTTAAAGCCATTAGCACTGCAGGCGGATATGAAGGACTGTTAGGCTGCCTTGTAAAAGCTGAGGTAATAAGAATAGGCTTGTTAAACGGTTCATTCCTTTGTTTTTTCTTCTAAGTTACACACAATAATTCTCAAATTATGGAAAATCAAATGCTGAGTAGTTGAAAGACGTTCATTTTGTTTTTTGCTAATTGCCTTGGATCCATATTTATTTGGTCAGATTTCAGAACTGAATTTGCTCACAGTTTTCACTCCCAAACATTTGGCTGTGTTTTTTAGATCATAACTCTCTAGTTGTACCACAGGGTTATGTGATTGGCCCAGTGCAATTGATGCAAGTTTGGCTAAAATTATTACATAAAAGGTGGATTAACTTCTAATATTGTGCTGTTTTTTTCTCAGCTATATTTATCCAGAAGTAAAGGTGAATTTCAACCGTTATTTAGAGTAAAGCATATTTAGGGACAGAAAGGGGGCTGCTCAGTGGTTCTAGGGCAGATGGTTCTGGGTTCGATTCCTGGCCCCGGGTCTTTCTGCATGGAGTTTGCATGTTCTTCCCAGTGCATGCATGGGTTCTCTCCAGGTACTCCGGCTTCCTCCCATAGTCCAAAACCATGCCTGTTAGGTTAAATGGCTTCACTAAATGTTCCTTAGGTGTGAGCGTGCGTGAATGTCAATGTTTGTCTCTGTGTTGCACTGTGATGGACTGGCGACCTGTCCAGGGTGTACCCTGCCTCTCACCGGTAGACAGCTGGAGATAGGCACCAGCGCCCCTCACGACCCCAGCTGGGATCAAGCGTGACGGAAAATGGATGGATGGATGGATGGGAACAAAAAGGCTCTGTAATAAAATAACAGATGACCTCTAATATTACTTTGAGGAAACGTCATATATTTTCTCACTCTGGACTGGAATAGGTTAGGCTCTAATTCCTATTCCTCCATGTGCAAATTTGGCAACTTTAATACCAATACCATACCACCAACTATTAATTAATTAATTAAAACCCATGGTACGAGAGTAATGCTGACGATAGAGTCTATACATTTCTTACTTCTAAAAAGTGATTTTTTTAACAAATTGAAGTTAAAACTATCCATGTCCCAGCATGTTTTCTCTGTGGGTAGTGGTTCTGAGAGCTTTTGTAGGTCTATGTTTCTATTAAGTTTATTTGTAATAAAAGGCATGACACTTTCAAATTAGTTTGGTTACCCAGAGACCTGAACTCACTGAAATAAAGAAATAGTCCTTTTTATCTTTGCATTATTTTGGTCATTTCTGAAGAAATACAACCATCAAAACTTGCAATGTTCTTTTCTGGTGAGATTGAAATATAAGAACTGTGTATTTACAAGCCGCAAATGTTATGTCATTGAAATAGTTTGTATGAAGACGCATCTTGTGTTTGGATAAACTTTTTTCTATAATTTCACAAACAAGTTCAGTTACATATAATCCATCCATCCATTATCTGACACGCTTAATCCCAATTGGGGTTTTGAGGGGTGCTGGTGCCTATCTCCAGCTGTCTACTGGCGAGGGGCGGGGTACACCCTGGACAGGTTGCCAGTCCATCGCAGCAGTTACATATCAGAAAGTACTTAATCCATAGAAATGGTAAAATCCTGCCACCTGCTGCTATAAAACGCTACCTGCAGTCTGTTTATATGAACTCCGTGGGCTATTAGGGGCTTTATAAAATCCCAATCCTGCTCTTTTTTACCTTCATAGCTTGTTCTTTTGTTAATTTTATATTTTTCAACATAGACCTCATTTTCATCAGCATCAGATTAAACAGAAATGATGAGAAGGATAAGTTTGCATCACGATAAAATAAAATTAAAATGCATTGCATTAATCTTGATCCATGTCTATGTCAGATAGGATCAAGATTCAAACAGGGCAAAAAAAATGTAAAAAAAAAAAAAATTCTTCAAATTCGTTTTTTTTGTCTAAAGTTAATTTATTAATTACTTAAATACAGTTAAATACATCATACTCCATATTTTAGCATCCATGGCTAAGGTTTAGCATGGCGTCTTATTTCTCTTATCTACTCTTTAGAAAAAGAAAAAAGGGCAGACATTGCATTAAAGTAAGGATTCTTTTGTTTTAAGGAAGTCAGGAAAAGGGAAACAAGAAAACAGCTCTTCTCTGTGAATTTATGCTATTTAAAGTATTTTAAAAAGCATAAATATATAAGAGTATTTTAAACTCTGATGACTTACCCGCTCAAGCTGGACATAGAAAACCTGATCCCAGCTGAGCCTGCTGACTGCCGCCCAGGGCGTCCGGCCGATCAGTCTGCCGTCTAGCCGAAGAACTGCACTGACCTCTGCTGTGAGACAGACAGCAACCGTTTACCACCACTCTCTGCAAACACTCTTCACTCTAAACCTTGATGATAACAGAAAACTTAGTTCACTTTTTTCAGTTTTAACTAAAGCAGCTTCTCTCCAAGCTGCACAGTAAAACTTAACCATAAACAAGAGCCTGGCTGACTTTCAGACCTAATGATGACTTTAGGTTTATAATCTATTGTTTCCACTCAGATTCCTTCTGAAAGGAGCTCCCAGCAGCCTATTCAACATAAACACTGACCCCAATACATAAACCTTTATAAACATTCCCTACTCTACAATCTGTGTCAATTATATCTTCAGACAACTGGAAATATCTAGATGAGGGGTTTTAGTGATGCAAAAGAAACATCCCAAACTGCCTGTTTTCTAACTCATATAACGCCTGCTTATTTAATTTGTGGTCAAAATATTCAACACATATATATCTTAATTATGACTGATGGGGATAAATTGCTTTAATTATACTAGGGATGTAAGAGGACATATAGTAGTTCATGTCTGGTAACGCTAAACAGCAAAATAATGATAATGAATACATTGCAGGCTAATATTAAGCCAACATTTCTGATGAACAGGCTGCAGGATGTGTGCAACAGCTGCTCTCCCAGTAACTTCACTTCAATTTAAAACCTTCCCTTAGCAAAAAGTAGTTTATTCAAGTATACTAAAAGTGCACTAATTTTATACTTAAAATCAGGCAGAAAACTTAGAGTTTACTTATTCTAAACTATATTTCATATACTTAACAATAGTATAGTCAAGTGTACTTGTACTTGTTTAACAAAGTATACTTTAAGTATACTTTAGTAAACTTAAAAATGTCCCAAATTAGTTCGAAGAACTATTACTTTAGTAAGACTTCAAGTACAATAAATGTACATTTGTTTAAAATGAAAGCGTTACAGATGCGAAGAAGTTGTTCTACTGTAAAAATACCAACTCAATACAAAACCAATCATCTAACACACTGTCTGGTGCTGATTCAGCGAAATTTAACCAAAAATAATTAAATCCTCCGGAAGTTGGAAGGCAAACACCTTTGGCTGACCATACTTTTGTCGCTGCTGTCTTCAAGTTCATGCTTCTAATTATTGCCAGTTTTGGAGTGGAATGCTGTAACGTTTTTAACATGATTTAAATTAAAGGGAAGATGCCTTTGGTTGAGTTTTCTTTACTGTAATTAAAGTTATCCATCTCTATAACAGCTTTTAATTGGATCACACATTTTAAAAGAAAACATTTTCTTATTGTATTTAGAGGGTTTGCACATCTTGCTTTTTAGTTTGTTTGTTTTTTGGTTTCACTATTAATCTATACTAAATAGCAATTAAAGTAGCAACAATTTCCATATTGCAGCTCTGTATATGTTTTTCTATCTTGAACATTTTTGCTATAGGGTTTTGTTGATCAAATCACATAATTTAAATATTCAGGAGAGGCAGTAAACCTGGTGACTGCATCCCCAGGTTCACCACCAATCACATCGTGAAGTTTGCAGATGACACTACAGTGGTGAGCCTCATCAAAGACGATGACCAGGACTAAAGAGAGGAGGTGAAGCAGCTGGTGGACTGGTGCAAAGATTACAGCCTGATACTGAACTTGGAGAAGACGAAGGAGATCATCTTGGACTTCAGGAAGAACCGTCCTAATCACGCTCCGATGGTCATCAACAGCTCAGCTGTAGAGGTGGTCAATAGCACCAAATTCCTGGGGGTGCACATCACAGACTACCTCACCTGGAATGTAAACACCACCTCACTGGTCAAAAGGGCACAAAAGCGCTTATACTTCCTGCCACCTTCTACAGAACCACCATAGAGAGCGTTCTGACCAGCTGTCTCACTGTGTGGTGTGGAGGCTGCAGCGCCTCAGACTGGAAGAAGGTGAGAAGAGTGGTGAGAACAGCAGAGAGGATCATGGGGGCTCTACCCTCTACCCTCTACCCTCCATTAAAGACATTTAACCCCAGTGCTGCGTGTCCCAGGCCTGTAAACTCATCAATGACCCCTCACACCCCCAACATGGACAGTTCTCCCTGCTGCCCTCTGGGAAGAGACTTCGAAGCATCCGATGCAGGTCCAGCAGATTCTGAAACAGCTATTTACCCGCTGCCATAAGACTGTAGAACTGTTGGAACTCTAAACTGGACTCTGCATTACACCTGCAACATTATTTTGCACCACCAATGTGGCTAAACTTTTATAATCCTTTTAAACAGAACACAAATCAATGTTCAACTGCATTTTGAACCATATTTATTTTGCACTGCACTGAACCTTTCCATATTAATGCCCTTTTGTCCCATGACCTTAAACTGGTTTCCTTTTCTTCTACACTGTCCACATTCTTGATCACTGCAGCCCTTTGTTGAAAGGTGTGTGCAATGAAATTACAATAGTTAGTCTAAGTCTAAGGTTAGTGGATGCTTCTCAAAAAATAGAAACAGATAAAGTTCTAAAACTCTGCAAACTGAAAATCTATACATGTAAAATGTTTACTCACTTGGGGATCCATCAGGCTCGTGAGGAACAGCTGAACCGTTTTCAGAGGTAACCAAAGGATGTTCCTGCTCCAAGTCCAACTTTGGTTGCAGTAAATCCTCACATCCCAGAAGTCTGACTTCAAGTTTGCCTACAGGAGAAGAAGAATCTCAGTCTCTGAGGATAAATCGCTCAAACCACGGCCACTATCCTGTGAAGAGCCTCAGTGTGACCAAAAAAGATCCGCTACTTCAAAATAAGACCTTTCGTTTGAGTAAATCTCTTGGACTCGTGTCTCTAATCAGTCCCCTGTGGAGAGAGTCACACTGAGCCTCTTCATTTTCTTCATTTCACTGCTGAATTAAGCAGCTGTGGAGCTCAGAATCACCTCAAGTGTTTTCACTCTCTCCCACCCTTTCTCATTATTCGCCTCTGACAGATCGGCACCTCATTACATCATCAAAAGCCTTTTTTTAGCCTCAAGCTCTGAGAGAGACAGGCTTACAAGTGAACTGTTCAAAACCAACGGATTACACGTCCTGATTATCTGCCGTCAGCAGACTGTAAATCTTGTTCAAACACAGGCAGTCTGAATTACTCAAAATTAAACAGAATATTTGACCTTGGTGCTTAAAAATGACAATAATTAACAATAATAACAATAATACAGATCAATAATAATATAAAATGAAATGAGTAATAACTAAAATTATCAAAACATTACTGTGTGGATCATGATAATTAATCAGCTATCCTTATAAATAAAACAAATTATGATATTATTTAGGTTTAATATTCTAATAACGATCCAACTAATTACACAAAATAAAAGAATATTAAAAAATAATTATAATAACATAAAGATGGTTTTATTTTTCTTAAGTAACATATGGAACATAACAGATTTTATAACTTGAAAATTATGGAAGAAAAAATATTATAATATTCTTTTACACAAATCTTAAATTTGGTCTCAATCAGATGGAAAACTGGAAATATTTTAAATTACCCCATTCAAAAATATTTAATGATGACAGTGAGTGTAACATAATTAAAAGTTGTACAATATTAGTTTATAAAGTACTTAAATTTAAAATTATAGAAAATGATAATTGTGATCGTGTCTAATTCTACATTAATCTTTAAAATTCATAAATAGGGATTTTTGGTGTACTTTAAAATGTAACAAAATAATTCTTTAATAAAACAATTTGAATAACTGGATTATATTTTATGTATGAATTTTATATGACATCAGTTAAAAATGGACTTCATTTAAACCAGTTTTAGCAATTAGCCTAAAGGATATAGAAGAAAGTGAAAGAGGTCAGATTTTATACCAAATGGTTGAAGAATCTATCAGTGAGCTGGTTTTGTCTGTAACTTCTTAAGTTGGAGCGTTTTTTTTTTCTGTATTCGCACAAAGAATATACAAATAAATAAAAAGGACACAAAAAAAAAACAGACGCCATCCACATCTACTTTCTTAACTGCTTTTTACTGTCTGCTGATACCAGTTAGAGACGCAGGTCGAATGGAGAAGTTGGATGGAGAGGTGGAGAGCGAAGAGGCGAATTTGGGGTCTTTTGATGACGGCGTCCCCTCAGGAGGATCCGACTCCTCTGCTGGAAGCTTCTGGGCCTCCTGGTTCTTTTCCTGCAGGCATTTTTCCAGGGATGATCGGAGAATTTCGAGTTTCTGGGAGGACTCCTGCACCCGAAACTGAGCCTGAAAAAAAAGGAAAAAGGTTGAATTTTAAATTGCTTCACTTGCCTTCATATTTAAACCTAAAAATAATAACATTTTGTTTTTATCTTTTACAATACTTTGTTGAACTAAGATATAAACACACAGTGGCATAAGAAAAGAAACGTTTTAAATCACCAAAAATACTTAATATTTATTAATGTAAGTGGCACAGTTTTGGTTCTGTTATGTTTTCTTTTGAGTATTCAGTTTTACTTTGCTCCAAGTTTTCTAGTTTTATTGGTTTATTTCTTATTTTTTTGTGTTTTTTTGGTTATATTTCAGTTCTTAGGTTTTTATTTGTTGCCCTTTTGTGTTGGTCTCTTTTTTCCCTAGCTCCTTTCTAAACTCCTCACCTGCTCCCAATCAGCTCGTTAGTCCTCTCTTTTTTTCAGTGTCCCATTAATACTGCCTTGGTGCAGTTCCTCAGTCTCCGTCTTACTGTGTCATACCTCGTCGTGATTGTTTTCCCTTGAAGTCTCCATGGTTCTGGGTTGTTTAACTTTGTAAATGTTGGATTTTTTTTATTTTTGGATTCCTGCCTCAGTTGTTTGTGAACCTTTCAAAAATTCACCCCCGCCTCCCTGCCTCTGCATTTGGGTCCTGAACCATACCCAAACCCTGACACTAAGGAAATAGAAATAGAAGTTAAAACTATCCAAGGCAGATTAGTTTCCCTATTTGTTGAATATACCACCCAGGCCCGATTACTGCCAGAACTACACAATCAAAATAAATCCTGTCCAACATGATGTAGGTGAGAAGATCTAAAAAAGCAACACATTAACCTTCAGTCTAAGGCAGCTTAAGAATATTCTAGACTATATCAGTCTGCAAAGCATCATTGAAACTATTTCCAAAACGGTGAGACTGCAGTGAAAGGAAAATCCAACAATCACTCAAACATGGTGATGGTAGTTTTATGGTATGGGGCTGCTCTGTTGCTTTGACACCTGGGAGAACTGCAGGACTTGATGAAACTTCTCCTCTCTGTAGCTGAAAATCAAAAAGGAAAATGCCCAGCTTTTGGTTTGTGATCCAAAGCCACAAGCAGGGTCACATCTAAAACACCTAAAAAAACAACAGCAAAACGAAAGCTCTGAAGTGGTCTTGTCAAAATACATCCAATTGAAATGCTGTGAGATACCTTAATCATACTTAAACGCTACCAATCCTGTAGAAAATAGTGTTTGAAAACCTTTCACTGCAGTCTTATCTCCAGTTATCTCAACCGTTTGATGGATGATGCGTACCAGAAAAACCAGTTATTAGTCTAAGGGAGGAAATACGTCTCCACATTGAGTCAAAAATCGTCTGGACAGCTTTGTAATGATTAGCTGGCTTCTGAAAAATGCTTAGATGTAAAATCTTACCAAACCCTAAAACAGCGGAAATCAGCATTGGAACAATAACTTCTTCCTGTGACTGTAAATGCTTACTTCAGCCAAGGCGTTCTGGTCCAGCTCTGAGATCCCCTTCAGCTGCTTCACCACGTCTTTGTGCAGCACCAGTGCATCTGTTTCTCTCTGCATGTAGTGCTGCAGCTCTGCCAGACGTTTGTCCATAGGACCGATGGAGACGGGAGACATTTCTAAGACAAAGATTATAAAATTAATTATTAATTATAAAACTAATATTTTTTAATTACTTTATAATTACTTTTGTCATTTTGGATTTATTTTACTGACGGCGGATTTTTCTCTGTCTTTAATGGAAGGTATGTAAACTTTTAAGCACAACTGTTTGAGAAAGTCTAAGGGGAATTATATGACAGGGAGGCATTACTCTCAGTACTTCAATCACTTTAGTTGAATATTTCATGAACATGAATAGTTTCAGTGAAGCAGATCAAAGCCTCCTGTCAGGTTGATTCCTGCATCAGAGTCCACTTCATTTCAACAAACTGAATGTTCTTTTAGGGGTAGAAGGAGATTATTTTGGTTTGGTTGTTTTTTACTTATTCTAACATGCGTGATGTTGCAGTCATTTTAAACTTAAACTGTTTACACTTTCTAATCTGTAATGTTTATTTGAGGAGATATTGTTCAACTATTTACTCATTTTGAATATTAATGTATGCTAAATTTACATGACTATGGCAGAATATCACAGGTGTATTTTCTTCACTTTTGTGTGCTTAGCTTTTCAAACTATTGGGATTTTTTTATTAATGATTTAATAAGTCAAGGATTAAAAAAGAGAATGCAAGTCTGAATGTCATTGTTTTTTTTTTTGTTTGTTTGTTTGTATTTTTCTAACATAAAGATAATTTTTATATGGGTACAGAAAGGGCTACTTATGCTATTAATAATGTAGTAACAACAACTGTCAACAAATTAATAGCAGTAGAAGATAAAAGAATCTATAATATTAATCATTACCAAAAAACTTAATGACAACATCTGTTGCCCTTTTCCTGAGCAGCTGGTGTGAGCGTTAAAGACATTATCCCATGATGCGCTTTATTTTCAGCAACAACTTTATAATGAAAAGTCAAACACAGCCGGGTGATGCAGTCTGGATTTCCACTGAAATGATACAAAGATTTTAAAAGAAACAACAAAGGAAAAATAACTTTTTAACCCTTCTCTGTATAAATTAGGTTTAAAGACATTAAAAAGGCTCAAGGATTAATGGTTGTCAACCTTATTGCTGACAATTAACTTAGTAGTAGTATAGTAGAATAAAATGAGAATAAAATGTTCTTGCCTCTTTGATTCAGAATTAGAGTTAATTTAACCAAGAATCCTGATGGAAAGGACTGGACTCGGTACTACAGGAAACCTACAGGAGATGGAAATCTGCATATGCAAAATAAGCCCCACTCCATCCAAAAAATGTTGACTGACTAATTCTTTGACAACAGAATCTTGCCTTTCAGGTGCGTCACAATCCTCTTCAAGGGCTTTTTTTTAACTTCTGGACAAAGAACACATTTAGAGGGCTCAAAATAAAAGTAAACATAAACAGATATTATCTAAAGAACCCTGATTATTTACTTTATTTGATGTCACCTTATTTCTCTGTTAAAGCTTGTTTTTGTAGGGATAAAATCTATCATAACTGAATTACAATTTATACAACAAAACAACTAAACAGACCAGAACATTTTACTGTTAAAATTGTTTGTTTCTGCTCATTTAATGAAAGAATAACCCAAAATTGTCACAGAAAAAAAAACTTGAATCTGACAAAAGTAAGAATAAATAAAGAACCTAGAAAAATGAATAAATTGAAGTCAAACACTGCTGTTCAAACACTCTTGAACGGGATGATTTAAAAAAATAAATAAACTCATGAAACAGGTCTGGTACCTCAACAAAAGACTGAAAATAATATAACCAAATAGACATGTTAAATCAAGGTATGTCCACTACTGAGCACAACAGGTGTCTAGAATCTAATAATCAATCTGTGGGCCGATCTATAGGGCTACAGGTAGTCGCTGTGTGGTTTGGTAACATTTACACATATTATTGAAAAAATGCTAGAGCCATGAGAGTGCAGCTAACTGGCAGCAGGAGGAAAAATTATGACAAAACAAAGAGAAGGATTATATGAATGGTAGCAAATATAGAGATCCTTATATAGAGATTAAAGATGAACTTCAAGCTTAATGAACATCAGAGTCAGATAGCATCATCTGTCATTCTTTGAGCCAAAGTGGACCTAATGGGAGACGACCAAGGAGGACACCATTGTTGAAAACAAATCCTAAAAAGCAAGGCTGGAGTTTGTCAAACTACATGTTGACAAGCACAAAGCTTCTACAGGAAACTTTCCTATGGACAGATAAATAAATACAATTGTTTCTTTTTTTATTTTTAGCCAAGCAACATTAGTTGTAAACGTTCACAGACAGAAAAATGAAGCATATCAAGAACAGAACACTGTCCCCAATATGAAACACGGAGGAGGCTCTGTTATGCTCTGGGGCTGCTTCGCTTCATCTGGCACTGGGTGTCTTGAATCTCTGAAGGGTTGAAAACAACCTCAATATTATCAAGATATTCTAGAGGGAAATTTGCTGCTCGGTGTCAGATTGATCTCAGTCACATGAGTCTTAAATCAGGATTACAACCCAAAACATACAACAAATAACCACCAAGAATGGAAAGGAAGACAATGGACTATTCCAAAGTTGCCCTCTATGGGGCTTTAGCCAAATCTAACAAAGCATCTTTGGAAAGAACTGAAACAGGCACTTTGCTTATAAGGAGAGGGACAAAAATACCTGCTGAGAGGAGCAGAAGGATTATTGACAGCTGCAGGAATCATCTGATTGCCTTAAAGGGTTGAGCAACAAAATCTGGGTCTGTTCCATGAGTTTATTTTAAAAATCCTTCTATCAAAGCATGGTGAAATCGTCCCACTTTTATTAGTTTGTTTTCATAGAATATTTGATCTATTATTACTTTGTTAGATTCAAGTTTTTTCTATATATGTAGGTAGCAAACATCTAAAAAGCATTAGTCTGACAGCAATTAAGGCCTGTAGCGTTGGGTAAAGCTGTTTCAGCAGATGAATAAGAGAGAGTCTGATTAAAAAAAACTATGTCGAAAATAATTGTTTTTCAGCGAAACAGGGAAATAAAATCAACACGCACGGAAAGTAAAAATATTATTTGATTAGTCAATGTAAAATGTGTTGCATTTAGCAACATGCTCACATTTCACATTAATCAGGCCTCTTGTAAGCAAGTCAATGCAAAGAGAGCTGTAATTTCCCCAAAGATTAAGACATTACAAGGAAACAACAAGCAGGAAGCAGGTCAGGAGGTCGGAGGGATGAAATTCAAGCTGAAGAATTGACCTGATGAGTTACCTGATTCAGATTTCCTATGCCGGGAGCCATGTTTTTCCCCTTTACACTTGGAATTTTCCTCCATTGTTAACAAATCCTTTAGGAGCAGTTTTCCCCGTAGCACTGAACACACTGATCACAGTCCTCCGGAAGGCTCAGTTATTTCAAGTTTTGATTGGTGCGCATGTATTTTTTTTTACTAATAATAAATCATATTTTTTGCAATAGTTATCATAAATGTAATTCTGATGATCGGTCTCCCCTTATCCTACAGAAAAAGTTTAATTCAATGCGATCCACAGATAAAATAAGGCATATATCTACATTTACATTTATTATTTCATTTAAATAATTAGATTTTAGGATTTTCACAGTCTGCATTTACAGTGAAAAAAACTAAAAATGTTACCCACTTATTGCTCTCTTTGGACTAAAATGGCACAGGTGAAACCCTTTATTTTCCTGTAAATACAGGCATAACATTAAGTATTTTAAATGTTGTTTTCCTTAAAAATGTAATTGTCACATCAACATAAAATATAACAATAAAATATAACAAACCTATTTCAGAGTTATGCAGAAGGAGGACTTAGTTCCTTTGCAGAATTTTCTCTAAAACCAATATATCTGTTGGAAAATGAAGCTTAAATAAGGCCTTTATTTACAAAGATATCCATGTCCTATATGTGTCTGCCTTTCCATAGATCTATCATTCCAGAGAAGCATTAAATTATTCTCAAACTCGCCCAATTCTAAATAAAAACAGTTAGATTAAATTGCTGTGTTAACTTTTGAGAGATGTGTAAAAAAAAGTTACTTTAAATGGAAATGTTGCCAAAGGCATCAGCATTGACCACTGCTCCTGTAGAACTGGTCCGGGCCCCTGTTATGGCCCCCGTACTAAAAAAAATTAAATAAAAACTAATTATGTTATGCACTGAAACAGATACAGTGACTGATTGGTACCTTGGACCCAATTAGTTTTTCCTTCACAATTGTGTTTTAGTTATGATTTAAAAATGAAGTAGTTAGCTTTAGTTATATTAAGATAGAATCACAGTTTTACTCTTTTTTCAGAGCAAAAAAGAAACAAAACTAATTTATTCCAGCTGAATTGATCGGTTTTGCTTAATTTCTCATTTTTTATTTATTATAACTGATCATTTCCATTTTAAATAATAAAAATATGTAATATTCCTGAATTATGATTTAGAGTTTTATTTTGAGCTTTTAGTACATATTCATAAATGTGTTACTATTTTAGTTGGGTTTTTTTTTTTTCTTCGGGAATTCTAATTTTAGGTAAGTCAAATTAACATGTTTAAGCCAAAAATACATATTTTCAATTGGAACAAGATAAAATTTTACTTAAACTAAATGACGTAGATCTTTCGCATCATTCTTTGGTTATGTGGCTTACACTTATATATTTAAAATAAAAAAAACTATTGTTTTTCATTTAAAATATATAATGTTTTTCATTTCATGCTTTTCTGTGCTCTGCTAAAAACACACCGACCCCACTCTGGTCCCCCTGTATGGTCTAGAACCGCCACTTTTTTATGCATAATCCATGCCACTGCTACAGAGAAGCAAAGCAAAGCATGAAAGTGATTTACCACAAACCACAGCCACACTTCCTACTGCAGAATAACTGACTGATAAATAAAAATAAATACATAAATAAATATAACATTCCTTCCAGGATTAAATCTTCCCTTGGATCACTGGGACCAATTTGTGCTTCTTAAAATAAACCTGTGTGCTGAATATTATGATGTGCAGAATCTGCCTCTTTGTCTCCTTTAAAGTTCATTTCCCAGCTTCAATAAAGCAGAATACGAGGGAGTTGATAGACCACCGCCCCCACCCCTCCCCTCGGACTGACCTCCCTGAGCAGAGATGTTTTGGTTTCCTCCACCTTCTCCACCGCCGCTGCCGCCAGCTTGCGTAACTTTGATGATCTGCAGTCGGATCAGCTCGATCTTGGAGCGGCTGTCCTGCAGCATCTGCTGAGCTGTGGACAACATCTGATCCCGGATAGCGACAGCGCATCAAGAGGTGTCAAGCCCCACTCTGACACTGACAGCTCAGCACGTTTAAAAACTGAGCGGTCGCTCAGCACAGAGATCCTTCAGTAAAATATATGCTTTAAAAAAGACACACATGTGGAAGAATGTGTGGAATCTGAGTGGAACCTGGACAAAAACAAGTGAGGAGAGACATGGAAAAAGTGAGAACAACAAGCTCCAGTCAGGTGAAAACAGGTTGACTGTGCAGTTCACTTACCTTGGGATGGTTCCTCGCCTGGTAAACACTAATTTGTCATCCTAAGTGGTGGTGGATGTGGTTGATGTGTTGTGATTATCCTTGAATCACAACAAGTCCTTGGATTGTACGGTGTGTTCACAGACACCCTTGGATCAATCAGCGCCTACATCTTGGGACTGGGCCCACAAGGCTTGTCGTGATGTTTGTTTTCACCTCCCTACAGCCTCCCCTGCAACATCCTCTTCCCTCTGCATCCTCATCTTCTGCTCTGTAACAAATCCTCCCTCCCTCTCTCCCTATCTCTCTCTTTCTCTCAGTCTGTGTGTGTGTCTTGTCTTTTTTTAAGAGGGATTTCTTTCTGCACAGAAAGCCGCTACTGGCTCTGTTCTGAGAACCGATTGCCTGCCCTGTGATCGGCATTGGCCGCTGCATGACCACGTGTTCCCGTTCTGCCACCAACCAAAAGGCAAACCCCAGAGTTGCTGCTGCTAAAGCTGCTGCTCTCTTCGGGACAGAGCCCAGATAAGCCTGCAGTGTTTGGGACTTTGCTTTAATCTGTTCTTACACAAAAAGAGAGTGAGAGATCTTATGTTGATTGCTGCACACAAAACATTCAGGCAATGGAAGTGCAGAAGCAGCTGCTGGGTTTTTTTTTTCCCAGACAGCGAGAGCTGGATTTGCTGCTAGAACAGCGAATTCCCACAGTGACATTTGACAAGGACACAACAGCCTTGTGGTTGCTGTGGTCCTCCTCTTCATGATTTATGAACACACACTAACATAACTTGACTTAAGGGGACACATTTAAAATAAGACAGCCTCAAGTGAATAAATAAAACAATAAAAGCCTCCTATAGTTGGTTTGCACTAATGATAAATGGAAAAGGGGTGTGCTGCAATTGTTATGCAAGGAAGGAAGGAAGGAAGGAAGGAAGGAAGGAAGGAAGGAAGGAAGGAAGGAAGGAAGGAAGGAAGGAAGGAAGGAAGGAAGGAAGGAAGGAAGGAAGGAAGGAAGGCAGAAGTAGATAGATAGATAGATAGATAGATAGATAGATAGATAGATAGATAGATAGATAGATAGATAGATAGATAGATAGATAGATAGATAGATAGATAGATAGATAGATAGAAAGAAAGAAGGCAATGTGGGTGAAGTGTCTTACCCAAGGAGACGACACCGAAAGCCAGAACATTAATGTCTTAAACAATAAAACCCTTCCACTAGAGGGTAAACTCCTACATACGACTCCACTGTCGCCCCAAGGTAAGTTGAACGTTAGGTAGGTATATACCAAGGTTATTATTGTTAACTAAAACTGATTTAATGATTAAAAACTAGAATCAAACGCAAAATGTCTCCTTTTTGTGTGAAAGTTGTACATTTAAGCTCAGAAATGTACATATGCTCCAAACAAAATTTAATTAGCTGTTGTTGAGCAAGTTGCGCCCCAATTGCTTCTCTGTGTTTTGTCAGATCATCTCAGCACCCATGGTGAAATGGTTTAGATAAAACCAGCTTTTCTCTAGATAGGACAGCCCTTTAAACTCGAAACAAACTCTGCCAGTTTAACAACCAAGAAAAAACTGCAGACAGACCTGAAGGTTTTTCCCAACTCACATCTCAACCTTTCATCTTCCAGTGTACCATCAATGCTGCATGTCATAAAGAAACAAGTCTGATCTGATGTCTCCCAACATGAAAACATGCCTTAAGTGTTCAGATTGAATGCAAATATTTAAATAACTAAGATTATAGTGGTTGGTTAATAATGTGAAAAGATTCCGTTGAAAAAATAGAGAAGAGATTTAAAGTAAAGAGATTCAGCTACAAGCAGGCAGCACAGATAGATGGTCAAGTTTGTGGTCAGTTAGCATAATCAAAAGCCTTATTTTTAATCTTTGTCTGCAATAACATTAAATTTGTTCCTCTGAGTGGACCGTCTTCTTCTCTGTAACCTCTTTGCTTTGTTTATAATCACAGCTTTTATTACAGTAGACTAAAGGGTTGCATTGTAGACTAATTTATATTTATACAGGGTAATTTGGAAGGTTTGAATACATCTATACTTCCCTAAAAGGAAAGGAGTCCTCTGGAGTGGAGTTCTAATTGTAATACAGTTTGAAACACGTAAATGTTTTGTGTTATTTTCTTTCAGATAGGTTTTAATAGATTTGAATCCCTTGTATTTCGATTTTGTAATACAGAATAGTATTTAGAAGGATGTAAGCTGTTTAAGCTTTTGCTAAAATTCTGCCATAAAATCTGGTAATGTAACGGCCCTGAGAAATACTGTTTATTCAGCATTTCATGGCACACCTCAACCTGGTTGCTCCTAACCATCCTAATTAATGTGCCGGTTTACATTGGTAACCAGTTGGGTAATCCATTAGGAATATAATCCCCAAAACATTCATTACTAGACTTTTTAAGAGAGCAAACTTAAAGTAATCTTAGTTAATTCTACAAATTCTGCCAAGAGTTGTTTATTGATGCCTATAGATTTTAACTGCGGTAGAATATTCTATGAAACATATTAACAAATATACTGTTAGGACTGTATGTATGTTTGTGAGAATTGGTTGATTTTTGGAAACAATATACAGCTGATACTTTTTAAGTAGAATAGATCCAGCATTACTCTCATATTCCTTCCCGAACTAAATATCCAGCAGACATCGTAAATTCACAGAGAAAAAAAGCTAAAGCTGTAAGTTAACTTCCATATTGCCCACTGTTCTTTTATTCTGTAGAGTCGACATCATAACGTCAAATTGGGGATTTTACAGTTTTGATTCTTTGACCCTTTTTTTTACTTTTATTTTCAGTGTTTATTTATTTTTGTTGTTGTTGTTGTATTTATTTGCTTAGATTTATACCTGAAACCTACAAGTAAAAGTTTAGGCAGCTGTGCTGAAAAATGAGTCTGAAGCAGCGTTTAATTTCTAAGCGATGATCAAATTATATAGCTTAACCAAAAGAACAAACCACCAGTTACAAGTGTTTAAATAAGTATTTTGCATATGATGGTCATAAAAAAATAAGATGATGATATGCACTGAAACTAAAAAAAAAAGAGTTTCTCTTATTAATCATAAAAAGAGTCATTTGAGGTAGTTCACGCATTTCATATAATCATATTTAAAAAATGAGAATGCATCTTATGATAATTATTTCAGTATTATTTTTACTATAGCTCTTATATGTCTCCCACCCCAGGCATGAAGCTGTTGCAGAACTGGAGAGCTCCTTCAGTGACAGACTGCTGTACTCTAAATGCACCAGGGAGCGTTATCACAGACCTTTCCTCCCAGCAGCTGGAAGACTCTATAACCACCACCACACCAACAACCTAAATAAGTTGTTAAATTCATGCTGATTTTTGCAGTTTCTGCCTTAGTCAGTTAAATAACAGGCTGCTGTCATTTTGCACATCTCTGATGTTGCTGCTATTTTCCAATATCCAAAAATGACCAGCTGTATATTGGTTATTTATTCTACAGGTGCAGATTTTTTATATTGTTTAAACACTTTACAGTACAGTATTTCATTTGCTCTTCACTATTATGTTATTCTTATAAACTTTTCTAAAGTCCAAATATGTGTGACCATTTTTTTCTTTCTTTTTGCTGCTTTAAACACCAGAATTCCCACATTGTGCCACAATAAAATGATTTTCTATTCTATTCTGTTCTATTCTATATTCCAATCATAAATAATCGTCATTATATGTTTAAATTTGAAAGTACTTTTAAATTAAAACAGCTGTTAGCAAAGAAAATCACAATTTACACAAAAAGAAGCTTGAAGCTATGTGTCAATTAATCTTTATAAGGTTTTATTTCACTGGACAAAGAGATAAAGTTACTGAAATGAAATAATGTTTCAATAATATTCCAATTTATTAAAAACCAATGTGGATGTATGGAGATGTTACAGATGTTTGAGATCGGCCTGTTTTTCCAGTGTAGTCCTGTTTTTCTGACTGTGACTGGCTGGATGTGCTCTCTTCATCTTCTGACATGGGAGCTGTCTCGGAGCTCGTCTCCCTGGCTGTGAGTTTCCTGCATGGGTCCGCCTTTTAAAGTTGCTGTTTGTATCTCTGCCTCTGTCACCTTGAACCCCAGTCAGCTGGCAGATTGCCGCTCACATTGAGCCTGGTTCTGCTGGAGGTTTCTTCCTGTTAAAGGGGAGTTTTTCCTCTCCACTGTCGCTACAAGCATGCTTAGTGTGAGGGATTTCCTAGAGCTTTCCTTAGATAGAAAACTTTGAATCAATTTGACTGTACGATCTGGTGAACTGTAAAGTGCCTTGAGATGACATGTTGTGATTTGGCGCTATATAAATAAACTGAATTGAATTAAATTGGAGGGATGGATGGAGAACAATTTCATGTATGTATTTTTGGAGATCACTGTAACTAATTAATAGTAAATTAAATAAACAAAAAGGCAAACTAAAACTGAACAATGTAGTCAGGATTTTCACTTTGCAATTAGGCTTTGAAAAGGGAGAAATATGGAGTGTTTCCCTTGATATCTGCTTTTCCGTTAGGCTTTCATAAGAAGCGGTCTTATTTTAAGCATGTTCTGACAAAGTAAAAAGTCTAACTGGGCGGAACATACAGAGAAAATGTCCTAATTAGCCATTTTTCTGTTGGTGCTAATTAGCGCTGGCCACCATGAACAAGCCCCCCCATTTCTACAAAGATTCAGCTTATTTTATAAGTGCGCAAGTGCGAGTCGGCCCAACAGAAGATTTGGCCCGGCCTTGGAAAATGTAATTTCAAAAAAATTTTGAATTATTCATCTTAAATTAGTTATTAAAAGTAATAATTTGAGGTGCTGGTGGTCGTATGTGTTATTTTAAGAATGGAGATGGGAGTAAATGAGCAAATTGAAGCGGAGTAGGGAGACCTACTTTGAGAGGCGGAGCTGAACCTCCGCTCCAGTCGGCGCGGCGCGTTCGTAATGAAAGGCTGCCTGTGACTTCCTCGCTCTTCTTCGGCAGCTACATTGTGTGGAAGGCAGCAGCACGTTGTTGGCTTCTCCACGCTGAACTTTACAGCGAATTAACGCTCTCCTGTTCAAGGAGATTCAGATTCACCATCCCTTTTTCCCCCTCAGACGTCTGACGGTTAATCTCGTCGAGCGAAAAGAAGAGAAAAATGTCTGCCTCGGCGGCGAAAGTGAGTAAAAAGGAGCTGAACTCGAACCATGACGGAGCGGACGAGACCTCCGGTAAGGGGAATGGCGGCCTCCTGTTCACCGCCATTTTCACTTTCTTCTCTAATAATGTTTTATTGTGCTTAAAATGCTTCCTGTTTAGTCTGCATTTGGACAAAACGACCCACTGTTACTGCTGTACGCCGCCGGGGTGCATTTGCTGCTCGTAGTAAGAGCGGCTGCGTATTTTCAAGGGCTAACGTGTTTTAGCATGCCGCCGCTGCTCCGTTGTTTGATGCCGAGAGGCCATGTTAGCCGGGGTAAATGGCAGTTAAGTTGATGGATAATGAGTGCTCCATTTTAAACAATCGATGTTTAGTCTTAATTATACCCCTATATAAGTGCATAACCGTTTGAAAATGTGTTCACCTTAATGTTGTGGGGTATAGTGTATAGAATATGTGAGCGTTTCATTCGGGCATTAGCATCTAGCCCGCTCGTGTTGTTGTTGTAGTCTTGTCTAGAGCTAGCAGACGTTGTTTTGTTAACGCATTTAAATCACCTCTCGGTCTGTGGTTGAGAGCTTAGCCTCTGCTTTATGGGAGCAGCGCTCCGTCGTGATAATAGCGGTTGTGAGGAGGTGTGTAACCTGGCATACATCCTAGCTCGCTGCTGTTACCGCGGCTGTGTGAGCAGTCTGCTGTCCCACATTTAAACCACGCGGCCCTGTAGGCAGCAGCCGGCAGGAAACTGCGAGAGCCTGAAGGGAGAGCGCTGCAGCCATTGGCCGCTTTCTTTACTTTACTCTCTGTCAGAGCCCCGCCACCAATACAGAACATTAATGTTATATACCATGGATTCATCGTTCCTCCACTGATCATGGTTTAACAGTAAAAATAGACTGGAGTTTATTTATTTAAAAAACGTGATGTAGTTGGGTCATGTTTGAAGATGGAGGTTCGTATAAAATAAATGTATTTTATATCTTTATTAAATAAGATTTTTTTTTTCACCCACAGAGAAAGAGCAGCAGGAAGCTATTGAACACATCGATGAAGTTCAAAATGAAATTGACAGGTAAGAAGAAAATGCTGATTTTGTTTAAAGCAAGATTTAATAAATAAATCTATATACATTTTTAATGGTCTATTACAATTGATATCAAGGCTTTTTCTATGCCTTTTCTCTGTAACTTAAACGTGGATGTTTGGTTTAATTCAACATGTGTAGTTGGTTTTTTCTTTTAAATTAGCTTTAGACTAAATATCTGAATAGTTTTAGTGGCATAGTTTACTTGCACATTTAGAACATAGTTATAGGACATGGCTAAACTCAAAAATATTTTGGGGTTGTTTTCTGGGCAAAAAGACTTTGGAGTTAGAAGTATATAACTAAGAAATTCTACCTATATTAGTATATTTTTCTAAACTTTTAAATTAGTTTTAAAATATATATATATATATATATATATATATATATATATATATATATATATATATATATATATATATATATAAAATATCAAAAATGTCTCTAAATATATTTTTTCTATCTGAGGGTTGATCTTTCATCCACTGATCCTTGATTTTATTTCTTTTTAATGGGTAAATGTTTTCGTTACCTTACTTTTACACGGAGACAATTGCCTGCTTTCTTCTTTTTTTTTTTTATCTATAAAAATTAATGTTTGTAATAATGAATCTTATGTAATGATTTGCTTGAATAAGGGCTAAAGACATGGTTTTATTTGAGACTGATGTTAAAACTTCAGTAATTTTAGCCCCTTGTGTTTCACATCTTGCGGTTCATTTGGACAAAAACCTTTTAAGATCAAAATGTTGATTTGATCGCTGGTTAATTAAGCGGGTGTGTGCCAGGATATGTACATTTATTTATTTTTAATTTTTTATATTTTTTTTCATTAGGTTGAATGAGCAGGCCAGTGAGGAAATCCTGAAAGTAGAACAGAAATACAACAAACTCCGCCAGCCGTTCTTTCAGAAGAGGTCAGAGCTGATCGCCAAAATCCCCAACTTCTGGGTCACCACATTTGTCAACCATCCACAGGGTAAGCGATTAAAGAATAAAACCTGCTGTTTTTTTTCTCTTTCACACAACTTTTCTAGTTGAAGCTTTAAGTACAAATTTGCCTCGTTGATGTTTATCGTGACAGTATCTGCTCTACTGGGAGAGGAGGATGAAGAAGCGCTTCACTACCTGAGCCGAGTGGAGGTGACAGAGTTTGAAGACATCAAGTCAGGCTACAGAATAGATTTTGTAAGTGGCTTTACTAGTTTTTCTCCCTTTTTTTCTCACTATTGACGATTAAGATGTGAATTAATCCCGTACTTGATTTCATTCTTTTTTCAGTATTTTGATGAAAATCCGTACTTTGAAAACAAAGTACTTTCCAAAGAGTTCCACCTCAATGAAAGCGGAGACCCGTCCTCTAAATCAACAGAAATCAAATGGAAATCAGGAAAGGTATCTTAAGTGTTCAGTGATGCTGTTCAGATTGTTTTGTATCTGGTTGGCTTTTTTCGATGTCAGAGTATGAAGATGCACCATAGGCTGTTTCGTGGTTCCCAGCCTCTTGAAACTAAGCCACCTATGTGAATTGCTCACAGCTTTATTTCTACTGTTTGTAGGATCTCACCAAGCGGTCCAGTCAGACGCAGAACAAAGCTGGCAGGAAGAGGCAACATGAAGAACCTGAGAGCTTCTTCACCTGGTTCACTGATCACGCTGATGCTGGTGCCGATGAGCTCGGAGAGGTCATCAAAGATGATATCTGGCCAAATCCCCTGCAGTACTACTTGGTATGTTTGTGCTAAGTGTTTGATTCTCCATCTGAGGCCTATTTTAGATTGGGGTTTAAAGTATCACCTGCTGGGTTTTTATCTGTAGGTTCCTGACATGGATGATGAAGAGGGTGAAGGCGAGGAGGACGAAGAGGATGAGGAGGGTCTTGAAGACATAGATGAGGAGGGAGATGAAGATGGAGAGGATGATGAAGAGGATGAAGGAGAAGGAGAGGTAAAGTGCTAATATTTTGGAAAACTTCAACCGATTAGGCGGTTTTAGTCCTCAACATTAATCCTGTGATGCCTTTTTGTTTCAGGAGGATGAGGGAGAAGACGACTAAGAACTATCACCTGCAAGACCATTTACCCTCTATTCCCCATAAATTTTTCCACTCATATTTGGGAGCAAAAGGTTTTTTGGAGTATTTTGTTCTTTTAGTTTTTTTTTTACCGTTTTATCCATATGTGCTTCACCTTCCATTCTGAAGCCTCTTCACCTGCTGATGCCATGTTATGTTCTCCTTTGACTCGTTCAAGGTCAGTGGCACTTTGCCTTGAATTGTGAGTACCATCTCCCCCCCAAGACATCTTAAAACAATAATAAAAGAAAAAAAATAGAATCAGCACAGTATCCAGAGTAGAATGAAGACCTGTCACACAGTTCCTCCAGTTCAAGGTTGTGTGGTAAATCAACTGAAGCCATGGTAGTGACCTAGTGCTAGCAGACCTTTCTATATTTTGTTTTCTTATAGGGACACTGTGCCCTTTAAAGTATTTTTATTTTCTCCCCCGTGTGGTTATCGAGTACCAGCTCATTCCTTTGACTTGTAATGTTTGGGGTTGGGGGTTAGCTTGGGAGGGGCAGGAGTGTATTGTTATTGGGGAGAGTGGTTATTTTGACACCATTTCTATGAACTTTTTTTTTTTCATTGTATTGTTTTACAGATATCCACAAGATTTGAAATGACATTTTTAATAAAGAATAAAACTGAAAAAAAAAAATGGTAAATTTTGTTCCCCTCTGCTGTTTCTTTAACAGAAATGTTTCCCTGATGTTTACACTTGTTTCAAATTTAAGGTGTAAAACTTGCTTTGTTACAATAATAAAACTAAACTGTATATGCATGTGTGGGAGTCTTCAAAAAAGGGACGGTTGTTTTTTTTGGGAAGTCTATTTGAAAGGCAAAAAAACTACATTTAAGTTCATCAGCTTGTAAAGGACTTTGGAGTCATAAGCAGACTTGAAGCGAAGTCTTCCCTCAGAATTCTGTTGGTGATTAAAGCAAAGAATGTACTTTCTGATTCCTCAAATTTGCTGTTAGTGATGGTATCTGGCCAGCTGCTTGGCTGGAAGGCCCAACCTGTCAAAGAGGAAATGTGCTTGGTTAACTAGAAAGTTCACTAATAGAATTTGTTTTGAATTACTGGAGTCACTGGGTTATTTAATCCCATATTTTCCGTTAATATACCCACCTAAATGAGTTTTGCACCTGGGACAGGTAGCCATGGTCCAGGAATACCCTGGGTACCAGGAGAAGTGTCTGTCTGCGGGCCAGTGCTTCATGACGTCCGCTCTTCTGAACGTGATAACCTCGAACTGATATCCATGGGGGTTCTCGAAGAGCTGGACGTGAATCCTCCTACCGCCTACAGAAGTGTCGTTGCGGCTAGAAAGCGCCAAGCGGCTGGGGACGAAGTGGATGTCCGTGCCGCGCGCCACCTCATGTCCACATGCCCGACATAGAATCAGAGTGTCGGGGCTGGTGCCGGACTCGGGCCGCTCGGCATCACACGGTTCTGAAGGATGCAGAAACAGAAGCGCGGAGCAGATCAAGGGGAACAGTAAATTGTTCCTCTGTGCTCCGAGCAGCAGCAGCAGACTGAACCTCATCGCTGTTGTCTGATCAAATGCTAACAAGAAGCTAGTTGGCCTTTAACGTTTGCAGTTCTGTGATAAACTGTATTATCACTCCAAATTGAAAATAAAATGTTACAAATGAGCAACTATAAAAACAGAACATTAAGATGTTGGGACTTATAAATGTCTAAGCACCGGATTATAAATTAGCCTGTAAAGCACATTAGCCTTAGCTTGCCTCTCATGTTTGAAGCCATGCTAGCTAATGCTAAGCAAGATAGCATTAGCTTCCAGCTAAGCGGACGGAAGCAGCGTTACATAAAGGAAATGCAGTCGGTTATCCTGCTTTAGCCATCACATTAGGAGATTGCATTACATAAAATTTGTTCTTTTACTTATAAAATGTATAAATAATTGTTAAATGTAGATGTCTTTTAGGTTAGCAAGAATGTGGTTGATTTTAACGAGAAAGAATTTCGAATACGAAAAATAACTTTTTTTAAACAAAGTTGATACTTTGTGTTAAAGTAACTATGTCCACAGACTCAGTTTGATTTTTAATTTGTGTATTTTATGTCCATGGGTATAACTTTTTTCAGAAAACGGCTAAGTTTTAAATTTCTCCATAGGCTGAACAACACGGCATCAATGTCTGTTCCTTGCAACGGTTGCCTCTGGCAACGCTTGCTTGAAACACCCCTCCACCAATCACAGAACCAGATCTTGAAGATCAGCGAGTCACAGCGCGCGTTCGTTACTGTTGAGACCCGTCCGGCTCCTCAGACAGAAGTTGGGATTTTTTTCCGGAGTCATGGGGCCAAAATGACCAGGAACGCCTAAACCTTTACAGAGTTCCTCATTTTTATTGGACTCTTGAACCTGTTCTCGGGCTAAATATCACGGTTTAAACTACAGGATGAAAACGAGAGGTTCACCATCAGCTCCGCCACCGGTTCACGTCCACGTAGCGGAGAGCACGCCTGTCCATGTTCATATGAAGAGGAGTCCCAGCAGATCTCCACAGGTTACTGCTTACTAGAAAGAAACCGTAATACCCTCTGGAAAGAGTTTATAACTCTTACGAAAAGCCTTCTAAATGTTTTAATTTTAAAATCTTGTCTGAAGTGGAATTCAAGTACTGTAATGTTACATTACACAACAGATGCAGACAGACATCACTAGGATTGTTAAGCCTCAAATGATTCATACCCAGATTTACAGTAGATATAAAAACACTTTTTATGCACACATATTTTTCTGACAGGAAATAAGTGCAAAAAGAAAGAAAAACTATGTTAAGTTTATTTTTCCTTTTTCAGTAATCAACAAGATGATCTAAATTGGCATTTTAATGCTTTCTCAATAGCAAAGATCTTAAAGGCCTCTTTACAATTACCCTAATGTTTGGGTACCTCCACATACTACAGGAGGGGAGTGGCAGCCTAAGGGTTCGGGCATAGATCTTGGAATCCTGAGGTGCTGAGTTGGAGCCCCACTCCCACAGTCTGCCACTCAGGCTCTCTGAGCTCGGCCCTTAACCCCACACTGCTCCCTGGGCGCTGCACAATGGCAGCCCACTGCTCCCTAAGGGATGGGTTAAATGAAGAGGTAAATTTCTCCAAAGTGAGATCAATAAACTTCTATTACTATTACTTCTTGTCAGACTGAAAATGAGGCTCTTGCAATTAATAGGAGGAACATATTGAGAAAATTAAAAGAATAATTGTTCAATTAAAAGCATAACAGAAATTCTTAAAAACTTTTATTTTTGGATTTTAGGTGAGAGATGATCAGCTGAGGGGAGATGGAGGCAAACCAAAGATCCGGACGCCTTGGATTCCACCAGGAAGAAACTCTTGCAGACAGGATTTGGGTTCCTACAAGCCTCAGGTGTCTATATAGTGTTTATGTTATACTAACCTGTGGATGAAGGTTTTAAATCTGAGGACTGAGATGATCCTCAGAGAACGTTGACTTTGATGGATAATTTTTCCATACATCCTTTATCACATCTTACAGATGCCCTTCACTCCAGGACCAACTGGAGTATTTGCTGAGTAAAAACGCAGTCTTTGTCACATCTGACCAAGGCTCAGTGGAGTTTAGCAAACTTCACCTGTTTACGTTTGTGGTGGTTGGAAAGAAAAGACTGTTTCCTTTCAAGCCTCCTGAACAACCCTTTGCCATGTAGATAGTATTGCTTTAGGGTTAAACCCTGAAGGCATTTCATGATGCTCTAGAGCACATATGTCAAAGTCAAGGCCCGGATCCGGCCTGCAAATTGTTTATTCACGGCCCCCTGGATTATATTTAATTACTATTAGAACCGGCCCACAGACCACTGCCACTTGTGCACACTGCTGTGGGGGATGTAGTGTTGGTGCAGTTGTGTCGCACGGCCAACACAACATTCCCAGGGGAAAACATGATTGTGTTTTTCTTTTCTTTTTATTTTTTTTTTTGTGTTTTGCATGCTTGGGTTGTTTTTGCTTTTGCTTTTCCCCCTTTAACAATCCAAGCCTGGCTGAAGTCAGTTGTCTAAGGAGGCGGACTGCAGTGAGGGGCGGATGGGATCTGCACAATACTCTGATGGAGACAGGCGCTACTTACAGGTGCGGACCTCTGCCCTGACTATGCCGTCTAGGCACCTCCCCGTATTCTGTGCCTGGTGCGTGGATCCCACCTGCCCCTCGCACTGCAGCGTGTCCGTCTCAATCACCTGCAGGATCAGCTCCCCACTCCTTCCATCCATGCCAAACCCTTTTATTTTGGCTTCAATCAGCCTTTGCTGACACCTGCGCGCAGCATTTGCGCAGGCAGTCAGTGCACTCTGCCTCCTTAGACAACCGGCTTCAGCCCAGTTGGCTTGGATTGCTAAAGGGGGGAAATCAAAAGCTAAAACAATCCAAACATAATTTATAATGCATGCATTTTCATTTATGTATTTATCTTAATAATTTTATTAAAATGATAAAAGTTATTGATAATATTTATATTCATATTTATTTATATTCAAATGTCATTTTTCCTGATATCACAGCCCTAGAGGGAAAAATGCATGTTGAAGACCTAATAAGACAGATCAATGTCCCCAGTGTTATTCATTTAACACGCATGGAAAACAAGGTTTTAACACTGAAATCAGGCCCTACTGAATATATGAAAGTTCTCAGATCTACGTCGACAATAGAATCCAGAATATCTGTGATGTTTGCTTTTTTTTGTCATTTGTTTAGAAAAGCAGAACGCAGCTTCAGTCAGACGATGGGATCAGGAATCAGCGAGATGAAGAGGAGCAGGATGAAGACCGGCACAGAGTTTCTAAAAACCTCACTATGCTGCTGGGGGAACATGGCAGCTTGTAAGTATCTCCTTATTCCCTGAAAAAAAAAAGATGATAGTTCTTATTTGTCCCTGAAAATGTCCTTTTGTGATCAAAAGTCTTTATGTGTTGGATCTAGAATTCTTTAATATTCTCTTACAAACAGCTTAAACTACACATAATTGGGCTCTGTCTGCTAATTATTTAACTCCTGAACTTGGTTTGTAGCAGTGGTGTAGTCTATGTGATACGCGGGTATACGCTGTATACCCACTAGAAAAGGTGGACTTTCCCACTTAAAAACATATTAAAACTACTTTATTCCCACTGATCACAGCAAATATAGCTGCAAGGCAAAGAAAGGATATAGCAGGGAGCCTGAAAACCTTAAACCACTGATCACTTGCATGCAAACCATTCCATGTAGCACAGCGGAGTGTGAAAGAGGGTTCAGCTTAATGAACAATATCTGTACAGATAAAAGATCTTCTCTGTTGTTGTCAAATATAAGTCATCTCATGATGATCAGTATAAATGGGCCTCCTGTTAATCTTCTTAAACCTAGGAAGTATGTGACAACATGGTTAAGAAACCACCGCTCTGCAACAGAAACAAGAAGACAAGTGAAACATAAGAAGCCTCAAATCAAACATGTCTGGAACATTTTATAGACACAGTTTATACCTGCATAGTACTTCTGTACTTACATGTAGTACTTGATACTTAAGCATGTTTTGTTGTACTGTTTTATAGATTCTACGTCTTTTCAATACAAAGCCAACTGTAGTACAGTTTGTTGTTCATTGATTCAAATGTAAGCAACAGAGAAATTAAGCAATGTTAAATATGCTTAAAAAAAAAAAAAGGTCAATTACATTGCACTTACGGGCGTGCTTATTTCTAAGCACTGTATACTCACTACAATAATGTAGACTACACCACTGGTTTTTAGATATGTTTTCGGGGGTGTCAGAGTAAAGAAAGCTGCATCTAAACAGGTGGTAGTTGCGTGCAAACACAATTGTGAAGTATTATGTGTCACACTACCTTAAAAATCCTTGTAAAATACTTTCAAGTGTGAAAAAGCAACAGGGAATATGTCCTATGGCGTATTAGCAACCCTTTGGATAACGAGAGAGGAATGGCATAGAACAGGGGTGACCAATTAAAAATCAGCAGTGTCCAAATGAAGAAAATCAACATCCAGTAAATCCCTTTTTTTTCCCATCACAGTGTTTTTATCACTGCTGCTTACCTTTATCAAGGCTGCACTTTAAAAAATGTAAAAGTCTAGAGAGCTGTACTAAATTTTGTGTGTACAAAATGACAAAATAAAATCTGTCTAAAGTCTCTAAGTCTAATTAAAGGTGTGGAGACATTTTTAATTATAATCTGTATCTTTAAACAGAATGCATCACTGAAATAAAATTAGGTTTTTATGCATCCATGTCATACATTGAAATTTTAAATAAAAAATATATTAAAAAAAAGAAAATTTTTCCAATTTAAAACAACAATCATTCAGTTTGGTATATAGAAAATTTCCTGATTCACATATTTTTTTAAACACCTGAACTGACCAGTTTTTCTTTTTCTTATGTCTTAATGAGAGCAGTGGGCTTTATGCTGCCCTGCAAGGCTTTAAACCTGGGTTTGAATGGAGACTAAGCCATTCTAAAGCACATATCAAGGTGCTCATTTTGAGCCTGGATCCATGTTTATTTTTGATTCTGTTCTTGGTGGAGAATCCTGCCTCACAGCAGCAGGTTGAGCCAAACACTCTAAATGTTCAGGGTCATCTTTGAGCACGCCATTTCACTTTTCTTTCACCATTTCACTGCGGTTCTTCCAGCAGTCCACACTTTCTCTGCTCTCTTTTTCTCATCGTCTTCTCCTTCTTTCCCATCGCCCGGCTTGCAGCAGGTTTGCCTGCTGTGTCTTAAAGTAGCAGCAGCAGCAACCCAGACTGACAGCAGCTCATTGGCTAATTTGGATCACATGTGGCCTGGTCCCACAAGTGAAGTTAGACACTGTCGTCGGACAACATGCAGTATTTATAAATGTTTTAAATCAGGTTGGGTCCGGATTAGCCAGAAGAAGGGTCCGGATTCGGACCCTGGTCCACTAATCCGGGACCTCTGGCATAGAGGATAAGAAATAATGTGGCCAAGTAGGAGTAAATGTTCAGAAAAAAACAAACACCTGTCAAGAATGGTTTCACATATTTACGAGAAAAACCTGTACTATCTTTGATGATCATGATTAATGCATTTGAAATTTAAAAAAGGAAGATTTTATATGATTATAGCATAAATGTGAAATATTAAAGCAGCATTGTGGAGTTTTCTAATGATGCTGCCATGTGGGCAAAGCATAGAACTGCAGCACTTTTCTGATTGTTCTTGTGGCGTGCGCTTGACTTGAAAAGGGTTTTTTTTGTGTTTTTTTTACTTCACCTTACCATTGCCATCAATGTCTGAGTTAAGTTGGATGCTGTCGCGTCTGTGTATCCACAAAACCCTTCTTGTGTATGACGCTTTGACTGTCTGTCGAAGCACGAATTGTCAGTCTGCTCATCAAACAATGTTTTAGTCATAATGAAATAGTCTCAGAAATTAGAAAAAAGCTAAACGGTTCTCTAAGATTGAGGAATTCTATCCTCTAATTTCTAACTTTATGACCTATATCAGAGTAACCACTGTTTTTCTTGTACAAATATGAAACAGTCTTTTGGAAACGTGCTACTTTGTGGCCACTATGTATTTCTTCTTTACTTTATTCACTGGTGGATAGAAATACCTTTGCAAGGCACTGAATCCCCTCTACATCCTCCTGCTTTAGCTTTGTTTCACGTTTTCTCCACAACATTCAGCCTGATCTGTTTTAATTCAGCCAGTTACTCTCAGTGGAGATCTACACATGTCCAGCTCTGCTACCTGACTCTCAGTTAAAGCAACCGTCTCCAAATCGTGCATCATAGCGGGTGTTACTATCTTCTTCTCTGCATGGTTACTGTTGACAGTTGAGCCCAGGTTCCCCACCACCTCCAAGACTTTTTTCACCTTTCTCCCTCTATGAATTCATCCCTTCATCTGTTGGCTTTCATTCTTCTTCTCTTCAGGGTGCACATTCATTACTTTAATCTCTCTCCCACCTGCTCTCCGCTTTCGCTCCAGTTCTATAAGGACTCTAGCCAGTCCATCACCTCTCCAACCAAGAAGGAACTCAGAACCAATGCTTCATGCTATCCTTCCTCTCCTCATCTGTAATTCTCTCCTCTCACCCCCATCTCCCTCATCTCTTTCCCTCAGTCCATTCCAAGGACTGACAGTTTAACTCATTTAGATCGATCATATTTACAGATCAGAGTCCCATGATCAACAAAGAGAGACAGACGTGCTCCTGAGGGCGCTGGTAGAGGTAGAAATCGACGGTGTAGCTGTAGCCAATCAGCTGACAGCTCTGAAGGAAACCATTGATGGCCTTACTAAGGTAGGCTTTACTCCTAAACTAACCAAAGGACTGCAACCTGCTGCACAGAACCTCACAAAAAAGGGCTGTGGCTTCGTGAAAGTCGGGAAAACTGTATTGGTTTCGGTTTGAACGCGTCAGGTCTGCCTCTTTATCATCTTTATCCTCCAGGAGCGGCGTCTGTCAAAGCTTCACGCAGCCTCACTGGGACGGCAGCAGGAGCTGCTGCTGGAAAAAATCGAAATGTTTGACAAAACAAACCACAGCCTTCGAGACCTCCTCAGGGACTGGAGCGATTCAGAGGTATGAGAAGCAGAGACCCAGCAGAGTGGAAGTCTGCCCAGAATATTCCATTCTGACTGGTCAGGGGCTCCATGGACACTTAGAATATCTTAAAACTACGTTTCTATAGTAAAATCAAGCATGTTTGTTTCTTTTTCTTCCCTTTCTTTCACAATCTAAAGGTTTTTGCTTCAAATTTAACCCTTCGCTGTAGCCTGTCTTAGAAACTAAAATCTGTTAAGTTTTCTGTGGGCTTTATGAAGCTGGACTCACATCACTTATTTCTACTTATTTTTGTTTCTAAGTATATAAAGATTAGGTTAGATCTTTTTAAATCACTGTATTTTTTCAGAACTGATGTTGGTTTTATATAAAAGATTAAATGTTGCAAGAAAGTGTGGATGTTTTTTTTGTTTGTTTTTTACAGAGGACTCTGATGTGGTCGACAGAGAAAGACGCCCTGAAGAAGAAGTTGGCTGACAGTGAAGCAGAAAACATGGTGAGTGATGAACGTCTCCTCCTCTCATTTTTTCTTTCTCCTGTCTGATCGTGTGACTTCTTGCTTTCCAGAGACTTTTCACTAAACTCTCCAACAAGGAGAAGGAGGCTTCACAGCTGGCTGAGCACCTGGACTTTGAAAAGGTTTGGAACGTCAAAGTTAGCTGGTTTTGGTTTCGCCTCCAGAAGCTCTACTTTATTTCCTATAATTGCGTAAAGGTGTGTGGAAATCACCAGGCAGCCTCTGCTTCTGTTGATCCAGGACAGCATGAAGACAACAGAGGAGCTGTCAAGGATTCTGGAGTCGACCCGCAAACATCTGGAGTCTCAGCTGAACCAGGCTGAGGCAGAAAAGGCCCACCTGGCTGCTCAGATCCAGGTCAGAGTTTACATCCGAGGAATTTTAACCTAAAGCTTTTAAGTCAAAATCTGTTTTTTCTTTTATTATTATAATTTTTTTTCCATCAACTTATCATTAAGACCATGATTTTGATGGATAACAATAATCGTTTCAAAGAAATAGTAGTAAGCTACATTGTAGCCGTAGCCGCCCTGGGGCTGACTGACAGAAGCGCAGCTGCCATACACTGGTGCCACTGACCACCATCGGTAGATAATGCAGGTGAAGTGTCTTGTCCAAGGATACAATGACACTGAAAGCCGGAGCCAGGGCTTGAACCGTCAACCCTTTGATTTCAGGGCAAACTCCTACATCTGACACCATTGTCGCCCTAGGAGGTGATGTAGGTGATCCGGTCTAAATCAGCTTTAAATCTTATATGAATATACCTACAAACACTCTCTGTTTCTTACGGAAGCCAAGAGCGGCCGTGTCCCTTTTTCCACTGTGGTTTTCTTGAGAAAACAAGTTAATTTTCTCATTATCTTAAGATAACAAAAGCCTTTTTCTCGTCATAACGAGATGATTGGTGTATGTTAAAACTGATTACATCCTTCAATACCACAACAGCGGGAGATGACTTATAAGTCGTAGCAGCCAATGTGAAATTGAACAAGATGACGTTGTTGGTTTGATGATTTGCTTCCACTTCTGATTCATAAGCAATTAGACCTATGCCTCCGGCGCCTTAGCATCTGGTGTTACGCCTGTAACAGGTATAAGATGCATTAACCCCCAAAATGAGTCCAGATTAAAGTTTTTCATTAAAAAAGCAGAGTTGTTTCTACTGTAACCCATGCAATCCAATTATCCACCACAACCTGACAATCAATGAAAAGAAATAGGAAACTGAAAAACGTATTATTTGTGCACAAGCGGTACCCCGATTGCACACTATGGTTACCGTAAGCCTGGATCCAGCCTCGTTCATTACTCATACAGGTTAATCATCTCGTTATCTCAAGAAATCAATAACTGTTTTCTCCTGATAGTGAGATAATTATCTTATTATCTTGAGAAAACAATTAATGGTTTAACCGTGATAACGAGATAGTTATGTCATTATCTCGAGAAAGCAAAGGAAAAAAAAAAAAGTCGAGTATGACCGCTCTCGGCTTCCGTAGTTTCTAAAGATGCCACCGCTTAGTCATACTGCCTGTGTGGAAAGGGTTTCCCATAAATGCAGATTCTGTTTTTTATCCTGTTTGCACCACAATAGAGACCGTGTTGCTTTGAAACGTTTCAAATCGTCCTGTTTTTCAGGGAAAACAGAGTCCATTGTGGTGTACACAAAACGTAGAAAACGTGTAAACAGAACCTCAGATATGGTGGTCCGTGATCTGTTGAATGGCTGCAAAAGAAAGGCCCAAATCATCAGCCCTCCTCCGCTGTGCTTTAGACCTGGACATGCAGTAGATTAGGTTCTTGGAATTTTCCCTTCTAGTCTTTCCAAACAAAGCATGTCTGACTTTTTCTGATTGTTCGCTCATAAAATTTAACCTTCCACCTGCTAACTGAGGCCCTTTTTGTCATTTTTCTGAGCATTTCCACTCTATCCTGGGACGTCCACTCCTGGGAGAATCAGCAACTGTTTTAAACCTCTTCAAACTCTTTTCAAATCGATGCTAAGCAACAGTTAGCTGTGTCCGCCAAAGCAGAACGTTAGCAGCTTTCTGATAGGAGAACGGTGCACTAACATGTCAGCTTGTTGCTTCTCCTATCCACCCTGTTTGTGAGGAAGAGGATGCATCAGAGTCAGGAGCAGCAGCGGGAGGAGCTCCGGATTCTGCAGGAGGAGCTTCAGGCTCTGAGGGAGCAGAGGGGGGAAGAGGAGGCGCAGAAGAGGGAGGATCGAGAGGAGCTGGCCCTGACCACGCAGCGCGCCGAACAAGCCGAGGAGACGGCAAGACAACTGGCAGAGAAAGTTCAGGAGAAGGTCAGAAAAGACTTAAATTAAACACGGGATGAAAGGACTTGTTATGGAGTCGGTTTTCCCATTTTAATAGCAAATGAGAGAAGTATTGATTTAGCAAAAGAATAAGATTGAGTCAAAATGTTTAATATTTTCTCAGCTCTATGACATTGTTCTGCAGCCTTTACAGGTTTATGTTTTAAATTCCATGTTATTAACTAGAATTTCTACTGTAAATAGTTGAAAAGATATGGGTGAAAAGTGTTTTTAAAGTTTTATCAGCAGGTAATCATCCCGTCCATCTCTCCTATTAGCAGATAAAAATAATTGCACTTAAAGGGAAAGTCCTGATGTTTACAGTTTGATCCAATGAACAGTCTGAGTCAGAACCACTGAGGACTGTAGAGATGATGGTGAACATTTGGAGAACTCCACCCTCGTCATCCTCAGAGACACTAAGTCTGCTGAGGACCGCTTCCTGTCCTGTGTCCGTCCATCTCTATCGGTAAACAGGACAGGACCAAACTACCACAAACAATCGGATCTGCAGAGACGATCATCAGGGCTGAGCTTCCCTCCATGCAGGACCTGTCTGGTTTAGAGTCAGGGGTAACATCTCTGCAGACGCCACACATGCTGGACATTAGCATAAACCGGCCGCCGCAGGCTGTCCGAGTGTTCAGAGCCAATGAAGGCATATTTACGTTGTTTATGTCTTTTCACCTCAATAAAACAGATTTTATATTGCTATGTTTGAAACATCCTTATAGAGTTTAAAGTGGAACCAAAGTTATATTCCTGGTTTGTACCCTCCGTGTACACTTGGAAGCTTTAATCGTTTAATGGAGCCAACAGTTCAGGGATGTTATTAGGAAGAAAAAAAACTGGAAACAGGATCTAAACATAAACCTCTGTTCTGCCTTAAAGGAGGCGCAGCTGTCTCAGGCTCTGTCCACGTCCAGCGACTGGTGCCTGCGCCACTCGAAGGAAGCAGCTGGGAAACGGCAGCTGGAGGAAGAAATCTCTGACCTCAAATGGTGAGCAAAGACCAAACACTTATTTTCCTGAAGAAGAATCCCACTGGCTGGTTTTTGCGTTCCAGCTGTATCACTTATTAATTTGATTGTTTCGCATAAGTATGTGAATGAGTTTATATATAGGGAGTCAGAGTTTGCGTCGTTCGGAGGCTGATGGATGCCGCTGTGCAAAGCTACGTTTAGGAGAAAGGGAGGCTGATCTGTTTGTGGCATTAGGCTGAATAACACCCCTTCTTTATCAGGAGGATCGCTGAGCTGAACTCCCGGCTTCGCTCGGCAGAGGAGAAGAGTCGAGCAGAGAGGGAGGAGCTCAGAAATCAGCTTCACCAAATGAGCGCTGAGAGCGCCTCCACGAAGCTGGAAAACCAAACGCTCAGGGTAGGTTGGCCGTAAGGAGCAGGAAACCTTCGATGAATAGACCGACGTTCTTTATTCTGCTCATTCATCCTGATCAGAGCGAGCTGACGTCGTCTGAGGGGAAATTCAGACGACTTCATTCTGAGGCTCGTCAGCTGAAGTCATCGGTCAAAAAGTCTGAAATCCTGGTGGAGAAATACAAGAAGAAGGTACTTTCGCCCTCACATCTGCCCTGCAGATCATCCAAACATGGAGGGAAAACAGTCTTTGTCTTTGGTTGGTTCCTGTACAGGTCCAGCAGGCCCGTCTGGAGGCAGAGGAGCACTGTCTGAGGCTAGAGGTGACACAGAAGGAGGCACGGGAGCTGAAGGAGAGCCTGGAGAAGGAGAAGGAGCAGATGAGACGGGAGCTGCTGAACCGGATCCAGGAGCTTGAGGCTTTGCCAGAGAGGCTGAGGAGGACGGAACAGCAGCTCCGAGACACACAGGAGGAGGCTGACGTCCAGGAGAGGAGGAAGATGGATCATCAGGCTGCCCTGTCTGACGTCAGACTCAAGGTTTGAGACAAACATCCTCTAACCTGCCTGGTTCCAGGCTCTAATGTTCCATTCGGATCCATTTGTTCCACCTTTAGACTTACTGAGTCAGCAGAACATCCTTTTAGCCTTGTCAGGTCTGTGTGTGAACAGGGAGGCCTCTTAACACTCAGGCTTTGTGTTTGTGTGCAGGTGGAGCAGCAAGGGGCTCAGCTGCAAACATTTCAGCAGAGGAATCTGCTGTTGCAGGAGGAAAACAACGTCCTGAAGGAGAAAATTAACAACCTAGAGAGGTATGCCTCACCACCCCCCTAAGAAACATTATTAGTCCTGCAGCAGCAGGAGATGGTTTGATGCCTCTGTGCCTCCATCTCTGAATGTCTCCCATTCCTCTGCACAGATTTTAGTGGTGAAAAGAAAACAAAAAAAGAATTAAATCTGTTTGTTCATAAAAAAAGAAATCATTTAACATCTTATTCCAGGATATAACAGTAAAGTTATACGTTATAAACTATGTGTTTTAGATATAAGGAGGCGAGAGCAGAATAAAAACTGCTCTTAATCTAGAACTGAGAATTTATTTCCCTGTGTGTTGTAAAAGCTGAAGCTTGCATGTTGATTGTAGGAAGCTGGAGGATATGAATGCAGAAAACCGAACTACGTCTCAAACTCTGAGCCTGAAGGAAGGAAACATCCGCAGCCTTCAGCAGCAGCTGGAGGAGAAAACCCGCGAGTGCAGCGTGGTGTCCAGGCAGCTGCAGCAAGCTCTGGACGACGCTCAGAGACAGGTTGGAAACAGAAAACTTATTTTCCTCTCTTAATGATTCCTCCTCTTTAGGTTAAAATACGCCACCATTTGGTAGAAAGATGTTTCCTTAAAGGTGTATCTGTTTACCGTTCCATCCTCTTCCTTTTTTATGTCAGTGGTCCTATAACTTCTTACCATATTGGAAGAAATAAAACAAGTAAAAACTGCTGACTGGCCAAAATAAAAAAAATAATTAAGGGTTCTAATTTTATTCAATGTGTTTAATTTCCCTTTAGGATGAATTTAGTTCAATTTTTTTCAATAAAACATATAAAATATTTGGATTTATTTAAAGAAAGCGGTAAATAATTGTTCAGGCAAGTCTTACCAAAATTTTTCCTATAATAAAAGGGCTTAATAAAAAAAAAAATCATGTCTATTCTGTAAAATATAGACATGGCTGTGTTTATTTATTATTTGTTTATTTAGGTCCTGCAGCACAGAAAGTCTGCTTCAGTAAAAGCCGCTCGATAGATGGGATCCTTTTTATTTTGGGGTTAGAAGGGAAAGCATAGACCATGATTACTAAAAAAGGGAATATTATGCATTATGCTATTTTATACAGATTATAAGTTTGGTAATTTTACTGACTTCTGCCTGCAGGTGGACAACAGCATGCACAGGGTTCTGGCCAAAGAGAAGGCGTCCCAGTCCAAAGTGCTGGAGCTGCAGAGCCAGCTGAGCCGAGCCAAATCAGAGCTGAGTCAGGTGCAGCGAAGCAAGGAGGATGTATGTGTCTCTTCCCCTCGTCCTGGTCTGTCTCCAACCTTCAGCCGGATTAAAATGTGTTTTTCTGTCTCTAGATGGAGCGTCGCTTTCAGACCCAGCTTCACAACATGAAGGAGCGGCTGGACCAGTCGGATTCTACAAACCGCAGCTTGCAGAACTATGTTCAGTTTCTGAAGACCTCATATGGAAACGTCTTTGGTGAATCTCAGCTCTCCAGCTGAGAAGAATTGATCCATTTCCAGAACTCTCCTATGGCGTAAATTGTAGGACATCCGAAGGTCTCAGGAAATTTGTTGTTTCAGGAAATGAAAGTTATTTTTGCCAAATAAGTGAAATATGTACAGACCAACTGTGCAGAAATTTAAGTTTAACAAAGCTACATTCTTGCCTAAAAACATCCAACATCCCTCTATTTCCCATTGTTCCCTGCGGGTCCAAGCGGATTGGACAGGAATGGCGGACGATGGTGGTAACATTTTATTCCAGAGTCCAGAAAACTTTTCTAGGCACCCGAAATTTTATTTGTATTTATTTTTTGTCTAAGGAGAACTAAGGATGTCCTAAAACCTACACCGTACTCTAAAGCACAGATGTTCCATTAATTAAGGAGTCACTCACACTGTTTTAAAATAAAAAGGTCTGAACCTCATTTATTACTTTTTCAGCATTCTTGTAGAAGTAAAAACCTTTCAGAAAAAAGAATTTTGTAACCTGTTTTTTTATCGCATTGTTTGTTTAACTTGAAATATGAACTTTCATTAGTATATATTTACAGATTATAGCAAGGCTGTCATTAATTAAAATCACTCTTAAAGATTTTCTGTCTTTTTTTTATTTAAATATTTTTATCTTTGGATTGTTAACATGGTGACAGTCCCCTTTGGGTGCGATGTATGTACATTTTTATATTTAGGAACCTTCTTAGAAGTATAAACTCTGTGATCTTCACATTTTGAACAATGGTGAAATTATTGAGTTTGTTCTTTTGGTTTTATTTGTGACTTTGGCCAAATCTATGTGTTATGTTCTATTTTCTTTGTTTAATTGTTTTTTTAGTTCACATATTACCAGCAATATTTTTTAAAAAGGAAAGGGATACATCATTTATAAAATGATAACACATAAACAGCTAAAAGTGAGGCATATTTTTTCTACTACAATTTATAATCTGTCTGACCAGTAAAGGAAGCTATGAATAGTTGCATGTAATTAAATATATTGCATTTGTTTATATAATTTTCCAAAAAGGTTTGTTTATATCTCTTTATATTGCCATAATACTCGGTAGAAGTAATTTAAGTGCATAGGATTTTTTTTTCTTTCAAAAAAAAATAAAATTAGCAGGAATTTATAAGGATCGGACCGGAACCTAGTAGCGAGACAATCTGTTTCCGGTAGGACTGCTTTATGAGTCTTACTACTGGTACTACTGTTAGGAGCAGACCGCAGTTTGAATTTTGTTAATTCGCGATGCCTTCGGAAAATCTACGATGGGAAACTTTAGAGGCTCTAAAAAATTCCCCTAAAGGAAAAGTGACCTTCGACCCGTACTGGTCACAGAGAGGAGAGGTAAGCTATGTCCGGTTAGCATCAGCTAGCTTCTTTCGGTGGAAGCTAGGGCTACTTGTTTACTTTTAAAACTCAGTGGATTTATTTTATCGGTTTATCCTTTATCAATTTCATCTATCAGTTTAATTGCGCATGTTTATACAAAGAAACTTTTTTCAGGTTATGGTGACACAACTAGCATATGGTGTAAATGAAAGATGCTTTATTTAAAAATGTTTAAATTTCCTAAACCATTGTTCCCCAATATGCCCACCAGGGGGCATTGTTTCCACCACAGAAAGCTAAGTTTCACTTTTGTTTTTTCTCTTTAGGAGACGAAACTTAAACATCCTGATAGAATATGTTTTGTGGTTATTTACAAACTGGTTTGATAGTCTGATTTTTTTTTCCACATTCCTAAACATTTGATATCATGCAACTCTGGAAGAAAATAATCTAGTTTTTAGTCTGCTTGTTTCATGTAGGAATCCTCCTTATTTTCTATCACAGCAGGTAAAACAGACTGTTGTGCAGAAACAGATGCAGATGTTTTCATTTATAATGAGGATTTTCCACAGATTGACTCTCATTACGTCATCGTTCCAGTTTGAGTTGTCAGCCCACATCTAAACATCTCCTTTTGTTCTTGCAGCATATTTTGGCCGGTTGTAAAGAGACCCTCAGTCTATCCTCTCAGTCTGCAGTCATATTGGAGCGGATAGACTCTTTGTCCCTGAACAAATCGTCCTTCCTGGACCTCAGCACCACAGGCTCTGAGGAGAGTCCAGCCTCTGTTTCCTCCTCTGGATCCACAGCAGACCTCGGCGGAAAGCCAGCCACACTTTCCTCAACCCCATCTCAGAAAAATCAACAGAAAGATGTAAGTCATTCCAATCTGCAGAGGCTTTTTCAAACCTTTTGTTAAAAGGAGGAGCATATTGCTGGAGAACCTCTCTGTGAGTCTTTCTCTCTCATTTCAGATTTTGGGGTCATTAACAAAGCTTAACGCGCTGCAGCAGGTCAGCCACAAGGAAAAAGATGAAAGTCCAGAGACAGATGTCAGGGAAGACTCTAGTCCTTCCCCCCCGCTGGCCATTTCCCTGCTCTCTCCTAAAGCCATGGAGACGGCTGGGTGCATCATCCGCTTCCAAGAGGCGCAGCGGGAAAAAGCCAAGGTCCGACTCTCAGGCTGCATAATTCTTCCTATCTGTTATCAGCTTTATTTAAGCTGCACAGACCAACCATAGAAAACTTATTTGACAGTGCTGAAATTCATCCTTTAAAAAAATAAAACTGTGGATCTGATATAAAAATGACACAGCTATGTGTCTGTAAAGGTAGGATTGTGGTTCTGGAAACACAGAAGCCTTTTCTTTAGGCTTCTTTAGGCTTTTCTCATTGTTGCCTCTTGGGCAACCATATTTCCCATTTATCATTCAAGTAAATTTCATTGATAGCTGTCAGACTCAGACTTTATTCTTTTTTTCTCCCTCTAAAAAAAAACATTCTTAAAAGACTTTCAGAAAGCTTTTTGTACTTTTTGATGTCATGTTAAAAAGAAGAAAAGTATGCAAAAACCTGGGGTTTTTGTTGGAAAAATGTCAAAAAATGATGGTCAGCTCAGACCTTTTAGATTTTGCTGCACCTTAGAAATCTTAGCCTGGTGGAAAGCGAGTTTAAATTCACTGCAGCTGAACTTCTGTGGCCTAGATCTGTTTTTCTAACCCCTTTACTCATCTGAATCAATGTCTTAAAATCCTGTTGGCTCAGGCGGCGCTCCGAGAGCGGCAAGCAAAGCAGGAGAAGCTGGTGGAGTCTGTGGCGAGCGCCGAGCTGGAGCACCTGAAGCGCTTCGAGGAGCTGAGGGAGCTGAAGCAGAGGCAGGAGTCCCAGACCATAAGGGACATGGATGACAGAGAGTGAGAAGTGAACACACAGGACCAATTAGAGCGATTGTTGAAATGTTTCTGAGCCCAAACTATCTTCCTGCTCCACTGCAGAACCAAAGAGCTAATGGGACGTCACGAGAAGCTGAAGGAAGAGCAGCGACACCGAATAAAGGTACGAAAAATGGCTGCTGGACAGGCAAAAAGAAAAAAAATTTGATAATAAAAAAAAAATATTGCGATTATATTTTTATTTTCCTCTGCACTAACCAGAACCACATAAATGTTTTACTACAGGATTTAGGGGTTTTCACTACCTTGGAAGCTTGCGTTTTTAAGAGTCCATTTTTGCAGGACTTTATTATAACCTTTGTGTGGAAAAGCACTAACTTCTATTTGCATGAATCTGCAAGCTAGCTGATTTTCTGTCTTCTTGCATGTGTGGTTGCAAACCTAGTCTGTGCATATTGCTGCCACCTAAAGGGCTGGAATAAGATATTAAGCAACTTACCAGCCTAGTGAACTATCCCCACCCGCCAGCGGCCAAAATCATTTTTGCCTGCAAGTGGTCTAGCCTCGATCAATGCCCCAGGCCCTAGAACTGGTGGGCCAATCACAGCGCAGAGATGTGTTTTGAATTTCTGGATGCAAAGTGGGCAGAGTTTTGAGGGCGTGACGACAAAGCTGCGCAAAGCACAACAAGGAAGATGGCAACAGCTATTGAACATTCTCGTTTGATTCAGCCTGGGAATCAGTTTTGGAAGGATTAGACTTGGGGTTTTCATTGAAACTTGAGCAGGAAGGGGATCTATGCTCATTAATTTTTGAGAAGGACGTATTCGCCATTTTACTTACAGGATGTTTGTTTACACTCCCACCCACCAGCTTTCTGTCTCAATTACTACGTCACAGTCGGTTGCTCTCATTGGTCAGAGTGTTGGCCAATAGGAACAGACATGGTTTGAAAGAAAACGGCTTGTTCTCATCAAAAATCTTCCGATGTCTCATTCATCACCAGACTAAATTACACATTTAATCTCACATTTAGTCTGGTTTATCAGGCTAGCATCTTACACTTGTTAAATTTGAAATCTTCATTTTTATTAAGAAGAGAAAACCAGACATTCCTGTCATGTTGTAGTGGTCTACACCTCGGAAATCTGGAGCTAAGCAACATGCCAACATAGGCGATCTGGTTGTTTGCATTAAATGTTCATAATAATTTCTGGCTCTAGTTCCAACAGGTTTGACTTTTACCAATATTTTATTTACAAAAATCAAACAATATAATCATTTATGTAAAACATGTGAGCTAAGAATGTCCATTTATGTAAAAACAAATGTCAGCTAAAAAATACTTAAATGAGGAGCTGTTTATACTGTAGTTCTCCTTCATCTGACACAGGACATACAATTTTGTTAAAACTCATCAACTGCATAAAATCCTTTATGTTCTGTTTGGCTTCTGTGAAAGTGAAACTCCAGCCTTATTCTGGAGTAGTGTCCATCATAGAGGCACCAATCAGCTGTTTCTCTGGTTTTCAATATTTCCAAAAATTAACTTTTTTTTTTAGCTTTTAAATTGAAGAATCTCTGACCTAAAACAGTTAAATGTGGAGCAGGTAGAAGCTAAAATAAAGGATTTATTATTTTTTTAAACTATTTATGCTTCAAGTCTTCCTTCTTTATGCAGAAGTAACCAGGTAAAGTGTGGTTATTAATATTTCCTTAAATTTATTATATTATATATTACCTTAAAACAGTTAAACCCATAAATATGGAACTTTTTTCTTTCTTTTTTTTTTTTTTTTTTTTTTTACATTTCCTTAAATCTTCTGCCCAGCATCATCCTCCTTTTTCTAGAAGGTCCCAAACCTGATTACATCCTAGAAGTAAACTGTTCAGGCGCTATGGAGCATTTATTAGCTCTCCTACCTTGCTGGGTTTAGGTTTTTTTCATCATCAGGGCAGAAAATATGAATAAACGTTGGACCAGTTTCATTTGTTTCGATCACGTCTGCTTTAGAGACGTGTTCTTCGCATCCGTTCATGTGAGACCTAACATGATCGCAGCAAAGAGTCTGTCAGGACGTTTCAGGCTGGATTCCCTTTTCTCCATCAGATCCTGAACCTGCGAGTGAGGGAGCTGGAGCAGCAGCGGCTCCGCGAGGCGGAGCAGGAGAAGCAGAGGCAGGCGGAGGGCAGAGAGAGGCTGCGGAGGCTCAACAGCATCCAGGAGGAGATCCTGCAGCTCAACCAGCTGCTGGAGCCGTCCGCCCAGACCGACTGCATCCTCCCGCCCGCCAGCCTCGTCTCCCACAGCTCCCGCGGCAACCAGCTGTGCTCCCAGGTGTCGGAGGTGGTGAGAAAGACGGCAGAGGTCAGTAGGACTAGGTGGTGGCGGTTTTCCCCTTCCTGCTGTTCTGTTCGGTAGCTTCCTTCTCCTTCTGTTTAGGGAGAGTTTCCCAGCCCAGAGGATATGGATGCGGCTGAGCAGGCGCTCTGCGAGATGAAGTCGGTGATCCGGCAGATACAGGAGGAGGCGGCCAGGGTTCAGGAGCAGAAGAAGGTTCAGCAGCAGGAGGAGGAGCGGAGGAAGCAGGAGGCTCTGCAGGCGCAGCAGGAGGCGCAGAAAAAGGCAGAGCAGGCGGCCAAAGAGAAAGCTCAGAAAAAAGGTGGCGAATCGTAGATCTAAGAAACACGGTGGATGTAAGTCTGTAGGGATTAAGTTGTTTTAAAAGCAGATGTTTTCTATCAGGGCTGCAGAACAGCGCAGAGGAGAGCACCATGAAATGGTACAAAGAGCTGCAGGACGCGGCCGCTCAGTGCGCTGAGTCGTTCCAACAGCTCAACGCTCCAAAAGACAGCCAGGTGGGTTCAAACCCGCTCTGCCTCTAAATTATCCTCAGAGATTATTGCAGGAAGCATTTTTCTCTCTCTAAATATCTGTTACATTCCCTTCCTGCTGGCTTTAGACAAAGAAACTGAAGCTGGAGCTGCAGAAAGCGGCCACCATCCCCGTCAGCCAGATCTCCACCAACTCTGGATCGCAGCTCAAGGAGATCTTCGACAAGATCGACAGGCTGCTGTCCGGGCGGGCCGTGGTGTCTGGGGGGAACTCTGTGTCCACCTCGCAGCATCCTCTGGGCCTGGAGTTCGTCAGCTACAAGCTGGCCGAGAAGTTTGTGGTGCGTCTTTAACAGGAAGCAGAAACTCTTTTCACCTCCTGCAGATATTCTTCTTATCCAAGCTTGAATTCACCTGGTTCATAAAGTTTTGTAGGTACAAGTTAGAAAACGTGTACCCAAGTTTGAGCAGGAACGTGTACCCAAGTTTGAGCAGGCAGGAGTTTTTTTTCTAAACACTTATTCTTGGTAGAGGGGGAGAAAAAAAATCTCTAAACTTGAAGAATTTTTAACAATTTTCTCGATGATCTTGGGTAGAAACAAGGTGAGGAGGAGGTGGCGTGCCACCATGAAGCAGCCTTCCCCATCGGCGTGGTGGCCTCCGGTATCTGGGAGCTCCACCCTCAGGTGGGCGACCTCATCCTGGCTCACCTGCATAAGAAGTGTCCGTACGCCGTCCCGCACTACCCGCCCATGAAGGACGGCACACCGGTGGAGGAGTATCAGAAGTGAGTGGTTCAGAGATGCTTCCAGGTCTGAAAAAGTTTCGCCTCCATAACGGCGTGTCCGTGTCCCCTCACCTGCAGGATCCTGGGTTACCGTGTGGATGACTCTGGGGTCGAAGGTCAGGACAGTTTTCTAAAGAGGATGTCTGGCATGATCCGTCTCTACGCCGCGGTGATCCAGCTGAAGTGGCCGTACAACTCAAAGCAAGGGGTAAAAAAAAACTAACTTCCTGTTTGCATCCCATCATGGCTAACTCTAAACTAAGATCTGATTGGTTGTGATCTGTGGTCCCTCAGTCTGTTCCTCACGGCCTGAACCACGGCTGGCGTTGGTTGGCTCAGATGCTCAACATGGAGCCTCTGGCTGACATCACAGCGACGCTGCTTTTTGACTTCCTGGAGGCAAGTCCAAACTGGATCTAACATTCTGGTTCCTGTTGCTCCAGACGTCACCCGAAGCTTTGAATCCACTGCTGGTTTTAAAGGTTAAAATGTTTTTTTTGAACATCCTTTAGGTTTGCGGCAACGCCTTGATGAAGCAGTACCAGGGTCAGTTCTGGAAGCTCATCCTGCTCCTGAAAGACGAATACTTCCCCAGGTACGACCTTAAACGTGCGACCTTCTTAAAGCCGGCAGGTGAAACAGAGCAGCGGTGAGATGTAAGATGTTCTCTCTGCTTCCTCTGCAGAATCGAAGCTGTGACCAGCACTGGAGAGATGGGCTCCGTCATCAGGCTGAAGCACTTCCTGGAGGTTTGTCGCTTTTAAGAATATCGTTAGAATATTTAGAGGTGAAACTTCAAGGAGTATGTATAAAGGAAAACGGAAAGATTCACGATATTCCGAAAGTGGTCTCTTTTCTTTTTATTAAAGAAAAATATCCCCCATCCTTTGCCTTGTTTAGATTTTTAGGCTTAAATCCAAACAATCCAAATCAGTGAAAGCTGCTCTTTCTAAAGCTTTGCTGAAAAAAACCCACTAGTGTCATCTTTATAGCGCTGTGTTGTTTTTAGTTTACCAGATTAAAAAGATCAAGGACACTAGAAAAAAGGAAGGATGCAGGAGATGGAGAAGAAAATGCAGTGTTAAAAGCAATGATTAAATTCTTTTTTTTCCTTTATATTTATGCAAATGTTGAAAATACTCTAATCAAGTTTAATCTTCTCCAGCTTGAGTTAAAGTCATAGGGAAGTCAAATGTACTCTTTATCAGACCATATTGTCCCAAACTTAATTTTAAATAAAACATTTTTTAAATCCTGTCTTAAAACCTGTGGGGTTTTTTTCCCTTTTCTTATGCAGGCCAGTCAGTTATACGTCAGCTTTTACACTTAAATTAGGCCAGTCATATATCAACGGTCATCTGTCAATCAAATTTTTTCGGTCATAGCATCTTGATTCATATGTCGCAGCTAATATACACAACAGTTGAAATAAGAAATAAGAATCATTATTGAGTTCCGTCCCAGTGTTCACAGGGATGGACGTCTGTGTCTTCAGCAGGCGTAGAGCTAACAGAACTGGCAGCGTTGCGAGGCAAGGGCTCAAACATGTACGGCTGGAAGCCTTCTACACCAAACCAAGCTTCTGGCGTCCTCTCCCACAACATCTTCGTCCCCACTTTCCTCCTCTGAATAAAAATGTATGATGGAGGAGACTCATCCACAACCTCCGACACAAAACTCTCCTCCTCTTGCATGTTTCCGCCTTCCATAGCGTTCCTTGACAGTGTTGTTTCTAAGTCACCAATTTAGTGCTACTTGGTCCCAATGGAATTTCCCCTTGAGAACCTAATAGCACTAAGTTGCTAACTGGTTAGCAAGATGCTTCTGAGAGATTGGCCCCAATCAAACGTGCTTGTGAACCTTCCACAAGAACAATCCTGCCCCCTTGATAATCGACCATCAAATTCACTTTATTCACTCATGTAAAGTTGTGCACCACTCGGGAGAATTCAGAACTGCAACCGTTGGAACAGCCGCTTCCCTCCGACTTTAAAGGCTGCTGTATTCATGAAAACAGCGGCGTTGCTCTAAATCAAAGCAGCGGACAACTAAACGGCCCGGACTAAATGTTGCCTGATTTTTCCCTTAATGAGAATCTTAGAAAATAGATTTTCTGACAGATTGATGATGCAGCCCAGAAAACGTATTTCTCTGTAAAGATGAAACCTTTTCTGTTCCACTCAGACTTCGCTGCAGAACCGACAGATCAGTCCACCTAAAGGCCAGCTGAGCTCCGGGTTCTGGAGGTCCTGACGGCTCAGACTGATGGAGGAAACCTCTGCTTTGCTGCTCCGTCTTCTGACAGAAGAGACGCTGAACGTCTTTCTGACCAGAAGTTTACATGCGTGTCCTGGAACCAGAGATGTTCTCCTGAGTTTCTGAACATCTCGAAGATTATCTCGAAAACATCATGAATGAGGATCATACGTGCCTTTTGTTCCTCCTTCTGTTGAACTTTGACCCACAAAACCTTATTTTTACTTCTTACAATATACTTCATTATTTTCTCCAAACTAAAGTTCCAGGACACGATGAGTTTGGACACTAAAAAACCAGCAGAGACGCTTTGCAACCATCTTTGGTTTAGATGTGACCGATTGTTTTAGTCTGATTATTTATTTGCAGCTGTGTTTCATCAAAGAGCTTTAACGATAACGATGTGCTGCATTGAAAGATCTCCCATTTCTATGTTTTTTTTCCCTGAACCTGAATCCTCCGATTGTTTTGCAGTTTGATGATCTCTGATGGATCAGTTCAGCCTCCTAAGTCGCTGTTCGAATCTAAATATTGATGGTACATTGGGACGTATTTATTTTTCCATGAATCCACTGTGTGGAGCTGAGAGATGTTATATCACATAAATGTTATTATCCTGGAAAATGAAACATGTTCTGGCTGCTTTTTTTTTTTTCTTTAAATAAAATCCTGAAGCGGTTTATTGTGTTTGTATAGAATCGTGTTCTGAATGTTAGATTAAATATCAGCTTCTGAACGAATGTAATCTATAGAAATCAAAAAAGTACCTGCAACAAATCCCCAACAACAGTTTAAGTCTGTTTTCTGTCTTTCTATTGAAACATTTCTTTTTTAGCTATAACTGTTTAAATACCTGTTTGTTTGTTTTTTTTGACAAACCTTCCTCCAATGTGAGATTTTCAAGCTGCAGCTTTGTGCCACAAAGTTGTAGAAATGCAGTTTGACATCAATGCTCCAATCATTTACTCACCTCAGCATGCAGTTTGCTATAAGACAACTGGGGGGAAATCAGATTCCCACTGAGGAATGAAATGTCCTACACTGAAAAAAAATAATGCAACCCTTTTTGGCATTTCCTTAATCATTTTAGTTACTTTAACACAATTGTTTAATTTTAGAAGGTTAGTATGGAGGATAAAAAGTGCCAAAATTAAATAAATAAATAACTACAGCATTAAATAAATAATTAAATGTGGAATTAAATAAATGTGTCATTCATTAATTAAAACCACGTCACTAATATAAAGTGCCTCAATTAAATAAATAAATACAGCGATAAACAATTAAATGTGTAATTAATTAAATTAAAAAGGAATTAAATATATAAATGTGTCATTAATTTAATAAAATACATCTTCATTTTATAAAAAATATATATATATAATTATTTCAGTGTGCATTTCATTATTTCATGGTCCTGTGTCGCAGTGCATCGAAACCATTACAAGAATCTGTCAAACTCACCCATCAAAGTTAGGGGGCGGTTATCCAACACCTGATTGGTCACCCTGCACATTAAGGCGAAGCAGATCGATTACAGAGACTGTGATCCACAGGTTGTGAACATACTCTGATACAGTAGGTGGCGACTTGATTCGCCATAACCCCGCCCCCTAACTTTGATGGGTGAGTTTGACAGTTTCTTTTAATGGTTTGGATGCACTGCGACACAGGACCATGAAATAATTAAATGCACACTGAAATAATTATGTATATTTTTTTATTAAAATGAAGACGTATTTTATTAAATTAATGACATTTATATATTTAATTCTGTATTTATTTAATGAATTACACATTAAATTAATTGTTTGTCACCATCTATTTAATTGTGGCACTTTATATTAGTGACGTGGTTTTAATTAATGAATGACATTTATTTATTTAATTCCACATTTAATTAATTATTGACACATTTAATTATTAATTTAATGCTGTATTTATTTATTTAATTGTGGCACTTTTTATCCTCTATAGGATAGGACATAAAACACTTGTGTTAAAGTTAGTGTTGTGCCGATGCCATTTTTTGGCACCGATACCTGGCTGTGCAGTATTTGCTGATACCATCTATTTGAAATTTATGTGTTTGTGTGTATATATGAAGAACTGCATACTTGGATGTAAAATAGTTGCCATCATGGCTTTGTCAAGCTGCTGCCTATCTTCGTGAAGCAGGAAAAAGACTAATACAAAGGGAATCCAGTAGAACTTTTATTGCCTACCTGGGATGGTTGACAATAGTTGAATAAACTATTGGCTCTTAAAATGGTATTGGTGCCATATTTGTTGTTACTCACTGATACCGATAACACCATTTTATTGCTGGATCGGGGCCCCGCCCGATACTGGTATCGGTGCAACACTAGTTAAAGTAACTAAATAAATGCCAAAAGCAGGTGCATTACTCTTTTCAGTGTAGAACATCTTCTGATCCTTTAGACGTAAAACTATAATACTATAACCTTGAGCCCGGCGGGCCGGTACATTCACAACATTCACGTTGTGTTTCATCCACATGCCTTTAATAATTTTTAAATAAATTAAATTATTTTTTTCACAAAAACTTTTTAATAGCTGTAAAAATCTGCAAACCAGGTTTGTCCTGCAACACCTGTGACTGATGTTGGGGATGTGTCATAATTATTTTTGCTAATTTTTCAACAAACGCTTCTGATTCTAATTGATTTTTTACGTTTTTGTACAGTTTTTTATTTCTAATTCTTGTTTTCAAAAAAAAAACAAAACTGTTTGGTGAGAAAAAATATTCAGTCCATCTTTTTTTCTATTCAGTTTAGTGATACTGTGTGTTCAATGGTACATTTGAAATAAACCAACGGCTAAATCTTAGGAGCATAGGCTTTGCCTCATGCAGAAGGTCTCCAATAATGTCAGTCAGCATACTGGTCTGGTCTGATTCCCTTTTCTAAGTGAAAAAAATTTATTTGGCACAATTTGGCCACTTTTGGCACCACTGTGCCAAAATCACATTTCCGCAAAGCACACTGCCCCCTAAAACCTTAGCGGCACAAGCATGCTTCAATTAATTCGGTCCATATGAAGTTTAGTTATAGTTAAGATGGGAATCTATAAAGTCTAAAGTTCATCCAAAGTTTCAAATGGGGTTTCATGGTGTTTTATCTCGGAAAAAATGTAAAAAAATATTTTTTTGGCTCGTCATCATGTCTATAATCACATTTACAATAGTGGTTCCACCTGAAAAATATTCATCAATGCCTTTCTGTTATGCAAATACAAACTATTGTATTTCCAACTTATAGTTTGGGAGCTGTACTTCCTTTAATTCACATTTGTAATTTCAGGCGGATTTTGCTCCTAAAACCCTCTGGGCTAAAGGGGTTAAACTTGTATGTTCTCTGGTTGTTTGTTAAAGGCGATTATAGCAGGATGACGATAGAGGTGAAAAATATTTTTGATGCGCAGGGAAGAATGGCTTCCCTCCATAAAAATCTAGTCTTATAGTAATACATTTTCTATCCAATTATCCACTAAATGCTACCGGGATGGGGTGCTTTACTCCACTAGATGACACCAAGACTGAGCTTCTGTTTTAGCTCCTGTATAAAAAAAGAAGTGGATAAACGCATCATATCCAGTGTTGAGTATGGTGGAGGATCGGTGATGCTTTGGGACTGGATGATTTTTGGAGTCACACCAACAATCTTTAAAAATACTAAATAAAATGAAAAAACAGGTTCTGGGCATGCTTTGGTGGCGCAGTGGTTAGCGCACACAACCCATGTATGAAGGCCTTAGCCCTTGACGCGCGTGACCCGGGTTTGAATCCAGCCTGTGGTCCTTTCCTGCATGTCTGTGACGTACATCCTTTACTGTCCACCTACTGTCCATTAAAAAGAGCCACTGGTGCTGTAAAAACTCAAAATATGAATAAAGTAAAAAAAACTGGCCCTGGAAGTTTTAGGCATCTCCTTGCTGCCAAACATCTGACTTATACGGAGAAATGATGAACAGGCCTGTTAGGATAATTATCATTGCAATGTGTGAGTTTATTACGCCCTAATATCAGCTTCCTGTTGCGTGTCAGAACTGATGTTTTCCACAGAAGTTTATCAAATTAGCACAGTTCCTCTGTCCAGCTATATACAGTTATCTTCATGCGGGAAAGATTTGGGAATAGAATGAGAGCGGCATCCTTCAGCAAAGAATAAAGTGTAATATTGCGATATGGCTGGAGCCATGGATGTCTCCTCATCTGCAAACATGTATGATGTAATGATTTGGCAGACTGGAATTGTATAAAATGCTCCTCTGTGAATCACGGTCACTTCACAAGAAGTGAGTCCAGTTGGTGAGCAGCTGCCTTCTGTGACCTAAGCAACTTCTCTGACCTGAGTAAGATTACAATTTCTATCAAAATCTGTTGTCATGTGTCGTTATTTAATGCATACACTATATTGCCAAAAGTATTTGCTCACCTGCCTTGACTCACATATGAGCTTAAGTGACATCCCGTTCCTAATCCATAGGGTTCAATATGACGTCGGTCCACCCTTTGCAGCTTAGGAGTGTGTTTATGGGAATTTTTGACCATTCTTCCAGAAGCGCATTTGTGAGGTCGCACACTGATGTTGGACGAGAAGGCCTGGCTCTCAGTCTCCGCTCTAATTCATCCCAAAGGTGTTCTATCGGGTTGAGGTCAGGACTCTGTGCAGGCCAGTCAAGTTCATCCACACCAGACTCTGTCATCCATGTCTTTATGGACCTTGCTTTGTGCACTGGTGCACAGTCATGTTGGAAGCTCCAAACTGTTCCCACAAAGTTGGGAGCATGGAATTGTCCAAAATGTCTTGGTATGCTGAAGCATTCAGAGTTCCTTTCACTGGAACTAAGGGGCCAAGCCCAGCTCCTGAAAAACAACCCCACACCATAATCCCCCCTCCACCAAACTTTACACTTGGCACAATGCAGTCAGACAAGTACCGTTCTCCTGGCAACCGCCAAACCCAGACCCGTCCATCAGATTGCCAGATGGAGAAGCGCGATTCGTCACTCCAGAGAACGCGTCTCCACTGCTCTAGAGTCCAGTGGCGGCGTGCTTTACACCACCGCATCCGACGCTTTGCATTGCACTTGGTGATGTATGGCTTGGATGCAGCTGCTCGACCATGGAAACCCATTCCATGAAGCTCTCTGCGCACTGTTCTTGAGCTAATCTGAAGGCCACATGAAGTTTGGAGGTCTGTAGTGATTGGCTCTGCAGAAAGTTGGCGACCTCTTCGCACTATGCGCGTCAGCATCCGCTGACCCCGCTCCGTCAGTTTACGTGGCCTACCACTTCGTGGCTGAGTTGCTGTTGTTCCCAAACACTTCCATTTTCTTATAATACAGCTGACAGTTGACTGTGGAATATTTAGGAGCGAGGAAATTTCACGACTGGATTTGTTGCACAGGTGGCATCCTATCACAGTTCCACGCTGGAATTCACTGAGCTCCTGAGAGCGACCCATTCTTTCACAAATGTTTGTAAAAACAGTCTGCATGCCTAGGTGCTTGCATTTATACACCTGTGGCCATGGAAGTGATTGGAACACCTGATTCCAATAATTTGGATGGGTGAGCAAATACTTTTGGCAATATAGTGTATGTTATGAAGTGTTATTTAAAGAGCATGTCCCGAGGATCTCTTTTCAGGAAATAAGAACCGGTGAGAGAAAGCTTCAAGGTATAAATGCAGAGCTTTCCCTCCTGCAGCACCTGATGTCTGCTGAGCTCATGTGTTTATTTGAATCAGATGTGCTGCAAACCAGAGCGGGTTGAGAACCACAGATCCAGAGCATTTTCCAATCGACGCAGTAACTGTTGATCAGACAGAAAGTCTTCCTTGATCACCTCCGCTCTATAGAAACCCATTAGGTGGCCAAGATCAGGAGAACGAAAGAGAGGAACTAGCATCACTGCTGCTGCACGGTTTTCTTCTGGCAAAATAAAGTTTGACCACATTTCTCTTATTATAGCCTCTAAACACTGGCTGTCTTTCCTTTTCATCTGGTTTGCTTTAAAGGTTTTAATGGCCGTGCTCTACATCCCTACACAGCCTCCTATTCCTCCAGGTCGGCTGATCCATGGCCAGACTAAGTAGCCTCAATGGAGACGCTACTTCTGCTCGACTTCCACTGCACTCCACCTTGGTTCTTTAGCTGTTTAAAATCTCTATAAATTAACCTGATTTTATGCTGATTCTACTAAATTTTTTTGCTCCACCCAGAAAATGGAACCAAATGGAGCGCTGTTTTTAAAAATATTTTTGTGGATTTAATTTTATGGTTATGAAAAAAACTATTAACATTTGTTTTTATTTTTAAAACCCATTTTCACAGGTGATATGAGGAATCCATCACTTTTGCTGGAAACCCAGTAATAGAAACACAGACTGAAATAACCCACCAAACTCAAGACTTTTCTTCATTTTACCTTTTCATTCGTACACAGATGCTATAATTAATACAGTTAATCTGCAGATCACGTTTGGTACATTCCAACTGACAATCTGTTTCTGTATGGAATAAATACAGACGACCTCATTTTATGATTTCTGCACAGAAAGTAGATGATAAACCGTTTATTAGTGTGCTTTTCTTCCTGCAGAAATGGCAAAGAAACCTTTCAGTAAAGCCTTGGAATAAATTTTAACTGAGAACAAAACCCCAATGAGCAAACAAATGCGACAATTTTCAAATTTTATCATATTAGACCCATAAATGTTGAAACTGCATGTCAAAGACATTTTTTTTTTGTCTTTAACTAGACAATATGAAGCCCCTACCTGTCTAATAGAAGCAGGTGGTATTTTAAGTACCGGCAATGCTTGGAAATGTTTTAACATGACTTCATTTCAAACAAATAGTGAATGTATATTTTAAAGTTGGACAAATCAGCTCAAAAAGTAATAAATATTCATCTTCAGTCTTTTCATTAAACTGAAACTATTTAACTCAGGCTTTATGTGAACCTTAATTCTGCAGAAAAGCTGAGGTGTGGGTTGTAGCTGCAGTTTCCCGTTTCCACCAGTAGGTGTCACTAGTCATGTAAACACCAGAAGCAACCTAAACAGAAATTAAGGGGTTTTTCTGCCAGCTGAAAAAAAGCTGAAATCTACATCTTAAAAGGATTTTTTTCAACTTGTTCGGAAAACCGTTGAGGACGGCTAGCAGGTTCATCTCAGAATCCAACAGAAACGAAGGCCATTTTGATTCCTGGAGGGGGTCGATGTCCATTTAGAGGTATAGGAAATCTGGAAGCCCTTTAAGCTCGGCCGTCGTGGTTGAGCGTTGCTTTCTCCATGCGTCTGTACCAGTGCTTAACTTTCGTGTTTTCCATCATGTCATCAAACGCCTGAAGTCCCTCCATAACTCGGAGGACTCCAAACACCGCCTACAGGTGGATGAAAACCGAGCAGCCGGTTATCAAAGGTGAATCTAAGATGACGGTAAAACCAGCAGAGCTTTTCCTCACCAGGTCTGCCAGGTTAGGCTGATCTCCACCCATGAACTTCCTGTTTTTACCGATGGCTGCCACCCAGTCATTGACGGCCTTATAGAGATCCTGCCTGACGTCGTCCTGCAGGTTGTGTCTGTTGGGCCAACGATGGGAAAATAAGAAGAATTTCCATCTAAAATTCCTCAGAAACAAAAACTAAACACTAGTAGAAAACGTACCGACTCTTCAGTCTTTTTGAGATGATGAACATAGCAGCAGCACCTACGTATTTGGCAAAGAAACCTTCCACGGCACCAAACTTGCCCTCGCGTACGATGTAGTCGAAGGAGGCCAAGGCTTCGCCGGTTGTGCGGTAAACGTTTGGGGATATGAGGTGCACGAGCCAATCGTCGGCCCACTGTCTCCACTTCATCTCTTCTCTGAAAACAGCACATCGTTATAGAAATGGTTATGGAAGGAGTCGTTTGGTCGCCTTCGCTAACGACCGTCGTATTCGGTTTAGGTCAATCCTACCTAGATATAGGTAGGCTTACTGCACCAGTGACGTCACGGTGCGGTAAACCTAGCGCCACTCTCACCCCTTTACAAGCAAAATCAATGGGAGCTACTAGACACATCTGCAATCAACAACAATTACTTAATATTTCGAGAGGACTTCACCATTGAAATCCACCAGACCTACAGTTAAACTGACAAAGCCCACGTGCATGGCAGCTGGATGCTGCAATACATTGAGTAAAGGTGAAGAATAACTTCCACCTCTCCTCTGAAAACAGCCCATTGTTTTAGAATCGGTTATGGAAGGAATCGTTTTGTCGCCTTAGCTAAAGAGCGTAGTATTCGGTTTAGGTCAATCCTACCTAGATATTTATTTTCTTCAGTTAATTTAGTCAAGATTAGATCAACGCTCACTCTAGGGCGGAGGTCATCAACAGGGGGTCCATGGAGGTACTGCATGGGGGTCACAAAAGTTTTGGTTGATTAGACGTTTTTAATATATTCCCCCCTGTAATTTTTTTCCAATAATTGAAATGTCTTTAAATCCACATTAACATGAATTCAACACACTGTAGTAAACAGAACAGAAATGGAGGCAGAAGATGTCTTTCAGTCATCAATGCACACATTCAGCGACACACAGGAGCTCTTTCAAGCTGGGCACCGTTTCATTCACAACACCTGTCCCATCAACCAGGAATCAGAAATACTCTAATAATCCCAGGGAGAAATTACTTTCGTTATATTAATCCATATGTAATTTGGGCTACGTTCACACTGCAGGCCTTGAAGCTCAATTCCGATTTTTTTGTGAAGTCCGATTTTTTTTATGTTGCTGTAGACATTTCCAAATATATGCGACTTGTATGTGATCTCCTCTGTGAACTGCAGTCATACAATGCAAGGGTCCTGCATGCGCAGTAGAGGACGCAATGACGTCACAGGCCAACATGCTCTATGTTTATGGAAGTAAACATGGATGGTAGTGCCGGCGCGCATCTAGCAGTCTTTTCCAACCATAAAAACACAATCTTTTCAAGATGGTTACACATAAATACTGCTCTTCGCATCATCATCGGCCATGGTTGTTGTTTTTCTTGCAGCTTCTGCGTAACAAGACGCAGAATAGTGACCTTTGTCGGGTATTAATGACGTTCAGGTCACAGGTCGCAATTGAAAAGATCAGATTCGCATCAGATTCAGGACCACATAGCCAAGCGGCCTGGGTCGTATTGGAAAAAATTGGATCTGTGTTGTTTAGACTGCCATGAAAAGATCAGATCCAGGTCGCATATGGGCAAAAAAAATCAGATTTGGGTCACTTCAGGCTGCAGTGTGAACGTAGCCAGAGTGACTATAGGACCAGTTTGATATAACAATATATATAATTAGTGGGTCCCAGCTCCATCTCGCCATCAGTTTGGGGGTCCTTGGCCTGGAAAACGTTGAAGACCTCTGCTCTAGGGGAAAAAAGGGTTGACTCAGAAACTGAAGGTAAAATAAATAAAAAATTACGTTTTTTTGTTGCTTTGCATTTATCGGCCAACACCTTCAACTTTCCGGCTAATAAAACAATAATTTATTCCTGGTGTGTCACATTTCCAAAGTTGTGGTACTCACTTCTGCATCCCCTTGGTAGGATAAACTACAGCATTCTGGGCCTCGCTCAGCATGAGCCAGTACTTGTTGTTGTACTCCGTCACCTCCTTCCCCCGATCGTTCACAGCCTTCATCTCTGGGTAGCAGCGAATTATATCAGACAAGCTTTTCTCCCTGGAATCACAAATATATTCAAGCCTCTACTGTGACAGATGTTCATTTAAAATACAGATTTAGTTATTTATTTTAAACTCAACAGTTGTTTTTGTTGCCTTATATAAAAGCTCAACTTTCAAGGAACCTTTACCTCAAGATTCACTTTTATGGAGAAATAAATACAGAAGCTCCAGTGCATATAAGCAGGAAGAGCAAATATCTGTAAAACTAACCGAGTGAATGAGCTGTTTTTTATTTTTTTATTTAGAGGTTTAGACGATCTACTAAAATTAAGGCTGCAACTAACGATTATTTTGCAAATCGATTAATCACTCGATTATTTTTTCAATTAATTGATTATTAATCGGATAGCAAAAGGTTCCTTAAATAACCTTTTTTATGAATTTAAAGCAGGTGAGACTCAAACTTTTCCACTTGAGGAATTCTTGATGGTGCATATTGACAGACAAAAACATTTCTTCATCTTAAATGCAAAATGTTAACATTTCTTTTACAATTTTGGTAAAATTTCTGCTCTACGTAAGTCACTCTGCCAACTAAAGACACGTTTTAGAGTCTATACTAATCTATTCTCGATTAGTTATGATTAATCCGATTAATTGTTTCAGCCCTAGCTATAATAAATACTTGACGTGTTGGATGATTTTCTTAGAGCAAACAAGAAGAAATGTTTTCCACTCTCCAAACCTAATGTAATATTTTTTTTTTCACCTAATAAACAAACTTAAACATTCATGTGACTCCTGATAGTCAGTTTAACAATAATGATGAAAATCTTATTTGAAACATCAAATACTAGGCCTGAGTTTTGGCAGAGGGGCTGCGATATGATACGCATCACAATACAATATTATCATAATATTGCAATATTTTTCCCAGCTATCGCAAATAAATTTATAGATAAAAAAGCAAGTGCTGTATATGTTCATCCGAATAAATTGATCACTTAGTATTTTTGGTATCCATGTTGTTTGGTGTTTGAGTCAGTCGACGTCTTCCACTGTGACCGCCTCAACTACAGATATGACGCTGCGCTTCACAGCTAAAGGGCCTCACAGCTCTATCTGCTGGAGTGGAGGGGCAGAGGTTGCCCATTTCCCCCCTCATTGTTTTAGAAAATGTTTTTTTTTTTTTCTAAATAGATACTAGGAACCGAATGATTGATATATCACAGGGTTCCTACAGCATAAGGCAAGTTAAATTCAAGACTTTTTAAGACTTTTTAATGCCACTTAAAATAAAAATTTAAGACCAAATTCACAAGAAACACAAGAAAAACCTGCTTGCGACAACTTAACACAGGTTTATTACAACATAAACCACTGCACTAATGTTTCAGATTTTGAAAAGCTTCCCATACAGGAAGAAAGCTAAAAACACACAAATGACAGATATATTTGAACAATTATTGTACTGAATTCACAAACTTTGTTTTAGCAGGGAACAAAACTAATCAGTTTTAAAGCCACAACATAACCAGTGCTAAGTCTTTTAGCAGCTATTTTTCTTTGTATCGTTTTCTTAGTATGTTTGATTTGGTGATAAGTGGAGGCGTTGCAGAGACAAGGGTGGAACTAAACTGAGAAATACTATCTGTTTCTCTGTAACTCAATTTTGACGCTTGTGTTTCGCGCTTCGCATGTGCGACTCCACTGCCTTAATTCCCATCGTTCCGAGCTTGAATGACTTCTTGCACAAAATCCACTGAGCCTCATTTATGTTCCCTGGTTTTAGCCATGGAGAAAACTCTTGGCTGGAGACAGTTTTGGTTACATTTACACTTGCTCATATTTTCCACAGACAAAATGTTAATGATGCATCTCCCAAATGTCCCGGCCGCAACAACGCTTTTATTGGTTCCGCTATCAGGATGGAACCAATAATGGCAAGCCATTTTTTTTTTATATAAAAAAAAAATAATAATAATAATTCAATTTTAACGTTTTATTCAGATTACAAAAATAAATCGTAATAAAAATAATCCTATTTATGATGTTTTAAAAATTAAGACCTACGAAAAGACATTTTAATACCAGTTAAGGCCTTAGTTTTATTTTGAAGAATTCAATGCCTTCTAAGACTTTTTAAGGACCCGCGGGAACGCTGTATCAGGATTCCGAAAATGACGATCAATATATAGTCAAATTGATCTTTCCCTAACACCCCTATCAAATATATACTTTTACAAAGTGCAAAACCTTCCAATAGAGAAAAACAATTCTTCATGAATGACAAAACCCTACATTTCTATTCATCATAAAATCAATGACAAATGTATTTTTTTATATACTTTTTACTTTAAATCGGTATGGAGAATTCAAAAGGGAAGTTTTCCCTTTGACTGGCTCCATGTTGGTTTCAGCAATGCCGACCTTTATCACTCACATGACCTTACTCTCCTCTCTCTGATCTACTTTGACCTGATTCAGCTGCTTCTAGATGAAGGTTGGAGGAGATCTGGCATTTTTCCCCAGAAATCTAGAAGAATCTTAACCTGACTCTGCCAAATGGATTTGCTCCGCATATCCATCTGGAAACCTTCCGTTGGAAGTAATTTTGGGAAGGTGCGAAAATACTGGTTAGCCGATTTGCCTATGTTGGTGATAGACGGGCCAAATAAACCAATCAGATCAACGAAGCATATGACGTAACAGGGCGACGACGAAAACACAACCACCAGGAAGGCTACTCTTGCCGAAACCAGTAGGGAGAAGAGCAAAAACATCTTTTCCTCTGAGAAAAGCCTCCAGAGCAGTGTTTTGCTCTTCTTTCAGTGAAGAAATACTGTAATTCCGATAAAACTTGTTCAATAGCCATGCTAACGCTAGTTTCATCGGCTGAAGCCGCCATGTTCTTTAGACTGAACTGTCGCGCTTCTCGTTGCGTCACACCTCAACCCGCCTCAAAGCCAACGCTGATTGGACGTTCGTTTGGTGAACGGCTCCAAATTTTCTTTAACGGAGAGTCTCCAGACTGATTTGCGAGTGAAACCTTGAAAGCTCGCAAGATAAGGATGGTCTCACGAGGCAAGAAGAATCTGTCCTCTAATGTGAAAAATTCTTCTTCACCTCCTCCTATTAAAAAAAACACAGCTTATGTTCCTGACTTTTAAACCAGCTTTACTTGTTATAGTATTTTATGTTGTGCTCTTTTCTGAAACTTTAAATTTATCTATTTTATTATTTATTCTGATAACTTCTTCTTTTACATTTTTTTTTGTGTTTAGCACTTTAATAATCATTTTTAGAGTAAGATTAATTTAAAACTTCTATGTTAAGCATCAAGTTATCCAATAATATTTATCTTCCTCCTTGTGGGCTGTTTTTCCTTTTAATGGTCATGTTCAAAAAGTAAGAAGTGTTGCTGCAAGAAATACCAAATGGATATTTCAATAAAATAAAAAAAAAAAACATCACATTTGTGAAACTTACTTGCTGAGCATTAAAGTCCTGAGGGAGCTGATGATGACAGATGAATCATTCAGTTGCTGCAGAAATAAAAAATATTTTTTTGCAAAGTTCATAAATTTTGTAGCAGGAGAGTGAAATGTCGTCATTAAAAATGCATTTAAAGTGTCCTGCGTTTATCTTCTGTGTGTTAATATATAATTGCAAATGTAGGTTATAGTGGCTGAGAAGATAAAACCCATGGAGGATGCTGAGGATGGTATTCCTGATTTTCAGGAATTATTTTGGTTAAAAATGTAAACCATGTCGGTTTTAGAGCTCAGAACATCTCACCAGCTCGCTGTCCACCATCAGGATGGGCACCTTCCTGTATGCAGACCACTTGATCTCCTGCCTCATCACAGGGTTCACCTCCACAATGTCGTACGGCAGCCCGTAGTAGTCCAGAAAGGCTCGCACTTTGCTGCAAAACGGGCAGGTCTTATACTGGTATAGAATCATCTTCAGAGCACCTCCTGAAACCTGCAGAAGGTTAACCACAAATAAAGCTGCTGAAGCTCCCAAAAACAAAAAACAACTTTACAGACAAATCCTGCAGTCCTTCTGGACATGTTTTGCAATGAATCTCTCTGATTTATGCAAAAATAAAGGATGATAAGCAAATGAGAATCTGAATGAAACTCTGCCAGTGATGTTGTGGTTCAGTGACTGTCGACCTCTTTGGGATAATTTCCAAGGCTCAAAATAAACTAGTTATTCTTTCTGCATGACGTTAGTCCTCACATTTTGATTTTCGACGTTCCCATCCATGTGAGTGAGAAGAATCACTCAGCAGGAATGCCCCCATAGCAGAACCTTCCCTGTGCTGCAGAACAGCAGCAACCTGAATCAAAACGCTGACATTTGGACTCATTTCCAGGACTCGTTGTTCCACATTTCAATAATCTAATAAATTAAACAGTTTTTCTGTCCACTTTCTGAAAAACTGAACTTCTAACATAAACTTTTCTGGGAAGAAAACAGCAGGAAGGTCCTGGAAGGTTTGAATCTGATTCTCTTCATCCCACTGAGCTTTTTTTAGATTTCTGTTTACATGTTTATCTAACTAGAATGAAACTAAACATGTTGATTACAGGTTAATTACAAGTACGTACACTCGTTACTTAAGTAGAAGTACAGATACTGCAGTTTAAAAACACTCTGGTAAATGTATGTGCTCCAAAAACTCCTTAAAGTATAAAAGTATAAAGTAACCTTAAAAAAAAAACAGCCAGTTGCCACTATATGAATTGAAAGCTTAATTTTTTGACCATTTTGAAAAAGTCTTTGAGATAGGTTAAAGGATGAGGGAGGTCTTGTTGGTCTTCATCTCCTGATACGCTCTCGCCTGTGTCTGACCTTTCGGGAATTTCAAAATCTTTCTCTGAATCCTACATTGTAGCATGGCATAGACAATTCACATTTGCAGTTTGAAGAACACCTGCTTGCTTCTGATGATTTCCTTTAGCTAACCAATGAGTGTTTGTTTTCTATGACTCATCCAATGACACTAGTTTTCACTAGATGTGGATGGAGCCAATGATCTGCATTGGATGGCACACATGACAGGAAATAAACATTAATAAACATTAAAACAAAGCCAAGAGTAACGAGTAACTTTTTAAAAAGGTAAGGACTAGAAAGTACAGACACTTGTGTGAAAGAGTGATGAGTAGAAGTCAGAAGTAGGAAGAAATATAAGTAATGGATTAAAGTATAGATACCTAATATGTGTACTTAGGTACAGTAATGAAGTATTTGTACTTTGTTACTTGACACCTCTGTATATATGTATAAACATATAAACAGCTGAAGTCTCTTATTTAGCAGGATTATTATACAGGGTATTAAATGGGTGTATATATATATATATATATAAATATATAAATATATACATACATACATACATACATACACACACACACACACTACCGTTCAAAAGTTTGGGGTCACATTGAAATGTCCTTATTTTTTAAGGAAAAGCACTGTACTTTTCAATGAAGGAAACTTTAAACTAGTCTTAACTTTATATATATATATATAATTGCACTGAGTAGCAAATATGAAATATACAACAAATTATTGCACAGGGTATTAAATAGTCATTGCACAAGTTATAGCAGTTATAGTGTTGCATTGTAAAGTCTGATGAATGACCTCCTTTTTACAAACAGGATGTTTCCTGTTTGTTTCTGCTCAGCTCCTCCACAGCAGAGGAGCAGCTCCTCTACAGTGGAGGAGTTTCTCCTCCAGAACATCTGAATCCAATGGTTGAAATAGGAGCTTTCCATCCTGTTTTATCAGCCGGTGAGGAATAAAAACACTGGGAGCTGCAGGTTGACCTTAGGTGACCCCCGCGTGCATCAAACGTTATCCAGGTGGACCAGAACCTGAGCCGAACTCACCTTCCTGTCTTCCTGAGCCAGATGTTCCTGCAGGGATAGCTTTAGGGTTTGGTACAGACCCAGACCTCCTCCGAGCAGAAAGGCGCAGCCCAGAATCCTGCCTCCTCCCGCCTGCATGGAGGACACCAGTTTGGACCGGAACCCCGGCCCGCCGCTGCTGAAGCCCCTGTTCGAGCCGCGAGCCCCGGCATTTCCCAGCAAGAAGGAGACGGTACCGAACCGAGCCGCGGCTGGAGTCTCCAGAAAGGTCCGCCCGACCTTACACAGGGTTCTGGAGCAGGCAGCTGCCATGTTTGCTTTACGTAAAGCCCCACAATGCACCGCGGAGGCGGAGCCGCAGAGTGTGCCCTGGGTAATGTCTGTCAGGTTGAAGTGCCTTCTAGGGCCTGAAGGAGAGAACTAAACACAGACAACATGGGAACCTTTAAGATCCTGTTGGAGAACCTTTGGTGTCAGCAGAGAACATGTAGAGCTCACACGCCCAAACAGAGTCTATATACAGGTGCTGGTCATAAAATTAGAATATCATGAAAAAGTAGATTGATTTCAGTAATTCCATTTAAAAAGTGAAACTTGTATATTATATTCATACATTACATACAAACTCATATATTTCAGATGTTTATTTTGTTTAATTTTGATGATTACAAATGACAACAAATGAAAATCTCAAATTCATCATATCAGAAAATTAGAATATTACTGAAGACCAATAAAAACAAAGGATTTATAGAAATGTTGGCCAACTGAAAAGTATGAACATGAAAAGTATGAGCATGTACAGCACTCAGTATTTAGTTGGGCCTCCTTTGGCCTGTATTACTGCAGCAATGCGGCGTGGCATGGAGTCGATCAGTCTGTGGCACTGCTCAGGTGTTATGATAGCCCAGGTTGCTCTAATAGTGGCTTTTAGCTCTTCTGAATTGTTGGGTCTGGTGTATTGCATCTTCTTCTTCACAATACCCCATAGATTTTCTATGGGGTTAAGGTCAGGAGAGTTTGCTGGCCAATTAAGAACAGGGATACCATGGTCCTTCAACCAGGTACTGGTAGCTTTGGCACTGTGTGCAGGTGCCAAGTCCTGTTGGAAAATGAAATCTGCATCTCCAAAAAGTTGGTCAGCTGCAGGAAGCATGAAGTGCTCTAAAACTTCCTGGTATGTGGCTGCGTTGACCCTGGACCTCAGAAAACACAATGGACCAACACCAGCAGATGACATGGCACCCCAAACCATCACTGACTGTGGAAACTTTACACTGGACTTCAAGCAACGTGGATGAAGTGCCTCTCTTCTTTTCCTCCAGACTCTGGGACCTTGATTTCCAAAGGAAATGCAAAATTTACTTTCATCAGAGAACATGACTTTGGACCACTCACCAGCAGTCCAGTCCTGTTTCTCTTTAGACGCTTCTGACGCTGTCTGTGGTTCAAGAGTGGCTTGACACAAGGAATGCGACAGCAGAAACCCATGTCTTTCATACGTCTGTGTGTGGTGGTTCTTGAAGCACTCACTCCAGCTGCAGTCCACTCTTTGTGAATCTCCCCCACATTTTTGAAGGGGTTTTGTTTCACAATCCTCTCCAGGGTGCGGTTATCTCTCTTGCTTGTACACTTTTTTCGACCACATCTTTTCCTTCCCTTCGCCTCTCTATTAATGTGCTTGGACACTGAGCTCTGTGAACAGCCAGCCTCTTTAGCGATGACCTTTTGTGTCTTGCCCTCCTTGTGCAAGGTGTCGATGGTCGTCTTTTGGACAACTGTCAAGTCAGCAGTCTTCCCCATGATTGTGTAGCCTATAGAACTAGACTGAAAGACCATTTAAAGGCTTTTGCAGGTGGTTTGAGTTAATTAGCTGATTAGAGTGTGGCACCAGGGGCCATCAATTTTGAACCTTTTCACAATATTCTAATTTTCTGATATGATGAATTTGAGATTTTCATTTGTTGTCATTTGTAATCATCAAAATTAAACAAAATAAACATCTGAAATATATGAGTTTGTATGTAATGTATGAATATAATATACAAGTTTCACTTTTTAAATGGAATTACTGAAATCAATCTACTTTTTCATGATATTCTAATTTTATGACCAGCACCTGTATATATATATATATATATATATATATATATATATATATTATATATATATATATATATATATATATATATATATTATATATATATATATATATATATATATATATATATATATATATATATATATATATATATATATATATATATATATATATA